>NC_143556.1:131797500-132107500 GCF_054136105.1 Typopeltis vanoorti | reverse complement strand
AAGTCCCAACTATCGGTGAAAAGTTGAAAAGCCAGTAGGGAAAATCTCACCATTGTTCATTCAAAAGGGTCAAGGACTGACAAGTTCTTCTGAAACAGTTAAGAAACTGTGTTCTGGAGATGTATTCATAAAACCAACATGGCAAAAACATTCTGAAAAACTTCTAGTGCTGTATCAATGGGTGGAATGCCAATAACTGTTACATCCCATAACACACTCATTTCCTGTAAAATGGGATCTCCTTGATGTTCCCGATGAGGAGATAGGTTCAGAACGGAAAGATCATGGGATAACAGGTATGAGATGCATTGTGATCCACAGATATCATCAACTGGTTTCAACCAGAAACATCACTTTACCTTTGATACTCCTAAACATCTAACATCTGTTAAAGAAAGGTATGTCCTTCTATAAATGGAAAAAGATAGTGATCCATCAGAAATGCAGGTGACTAAAGTGTCAAGAAATGGTACACTTATTAGATTCTCTTTCTACTGTGAAGTGGAATTGGGGGGTGTTGGCTATTTAGGTAAGTGATAAACGCATCCAAATGGTCTTGACCATGGGACCAAATGAAAAACACATCATCAACATAGAGCAACCACACTAAGAGCTTGTATGTAGCTGTGGTAAGTACTTTGTTTACAGAGTGTTCCATGTAAAAGTTTGCTAAAGGGAGGGGAGAGGGGGATCCCATAGCAGTATCATTAATATGTTTCTAGATTATTCCACCCCATGTATGTAAAGTAACCTGCATACACAGCAAATTTGAATAATTCAAAATATCAGGGGGAATTTAGACTTGATCAAATCAAGAGTGTCTATTAGTGGTACATTGGTAATTAAAGAGGTGACATAAGTTTATAAGTGAGATTATCTATGCTATCGACTATAGGGGATAGGCAGATATTAGATTTATGGATTTTTGATAATCCATAAATGTGGGGCAGTTTAACATGAATCGTTTTTTTATTTCTTTGATGCCGATCCTCGTAACTATCATTGTAAAGTCCTGAAACCATCTTTGTTATCCGCCTTTGTACCCTTTCCACAGTTAATTTATCCCCTTCAAATCCTGGGGACCAAATCTGAGAACAATAGTCCAAGTGTGGTCTGATCAGGATCTTATACAATGGAATGATAACTCTTCTATTTCTGCAAGTCAGCATCCTTCTCATTATTGCAGCAATCCTCTGTGTTACCTTCACCACCTTTGCAATATGTCCCCTAAATTTCAGGTTTCTATCATTCATCAACCCCAGATCCCTTCTCTCCCCTACTTCCTCCAGTATAACTCCTCCCATAGAGTATGCAGTGTCCCATCGATGTTTCCCAAACCTCAAGACCTTACATTTTGCTGCATTAAACTGAAACCCCTATTTATTTGTCGATCTATCTAACGTATTCAAATCCTCTTGCAGGGCTGCCGCATCTGCACTATTACTAATAATTCTTCCCAGCTTCACATCATCTGCAAACAACTGAATATCCCCTTGCAATCCACTGACAATGTCATTGATATAAAGGTTATACAATATAGGTTCCAGTACTGAGCCCTGTGGGACCCCACTTGTAACCCTCTGCTTCCTTGAAACTGCCCCACCATACACAACTCTCTGATACCTATCGGACAGCCAATCCTGAATCCAGTTGACCAATCTGACATCCAGACCCATGTGCTGCAACTTAAATATCAGCTTATCATGTGGCACCCTGTCAAATGCCTTTGCTAAGTCTAAGAAAATGGCAGCATATGCCTTTCCCTCATCTAATGTTCTTGTAACTTTATTATAAAAGGCTAGCATATTGCTAAAACGAGCGCCCTTTCACAAATCCATGTTGACTCTCACAGATAACATTACCCTCATCTGCCCAATGCTGTATATGGTCCCTCACTACTTTCTCCAAGATCTTATTAACTACTGATGACACACAAACTTGCCTATAATTAGACACTTCCCGTCTGCTACTGCCCTTATGCAGTGGCACTATCTTACCTTCCTTCCATTCCATGGGCACCATTTAGAAGTTGTTTCAGATCTGAAAGATGATTTTTTGAGTCAGCCATGGTTACGAAGAATTCTCTGAAATAACGAATATTGTTGCATTAATTTGCCCAAAATTTGGGAGACTTATCTTAAGAGCAACTCCCACATAGCTGTATTTTTTTTTTTTTTTTTTACAACATTAGAGGGCACCAAAATAGGACTTGAATCTTTTGTCCAGTACAATTGTATTGTTTCACTCACTCACTGTCGTGTTGTGCTCTGATGATGCTGATTTGAAACTCAACTAAATATGAGTAAGTTAATAAAACATCTTTTTACGAAACACCGTGGTACAGTTGGCCCTGATGGCATCATTATGAGATGATAAAACACCTCCCATCATCTTCTGTGGATTTCCTTCTCTTAATGTGCATCAGAATATTTACAGAGGAAAAGTTTCTGGACTCTTGGCATAAGTCAATTATCATAGCTATCCAAAAGCCAGGCTAGAATCCAGCCTAGGCCAACAATTATCATTCTGTTGTTCTGAGTAGTTGTCTTTATAAGGTCTTGGAAAATAAATAGGTAAGCACAATGCATATTTGGTACTTAGAAAGCAATTTCTTTCCAACACACTTGTAGCTTTTGTAGACAGCGATCTACTTTGGACCATTTGTTCTGTTTAGAAACATGTATGATTGAAACACTTGAAACAGAAACACATGGTTTTAGTGTTCTTTGACAAGGAAAGAACCTATGACACTATGGAGATATGGCATTAAGAAACCTGTTTTATCTTAGTGCAAAAAAAAAAGTATTGGATATCCTATTCACTCTATCCTCCATGGAATTAGGTGCTGATCAATGTTCCTTTCTTCACATTTATCACTCACTTATATGTTGAAAGCCTAATTATGGGTCCCAAATTTACTGGTTCTTTTCACACATCACCCATTCAAAGCCTTTATGTTGAGTCAGATGAATCCCTTCTATCACTTAGTTGAAAACATTTGTCTCTTAATCATGCCCTAAAAATAAAGTCCCTTTCGCATTATCCAACATGGACTGGACTCTTTTCTCTACATAGGGAGGTCCTGTTTCACAAATACCAGACTGTCACTCATCCTTTTATTATATGCATTAAAGAGGCTATAAAAGAGGTCTTCCCCATGGTTCTGTGTGACAGGGCCCAAGACTTTCTGTGGAGCTCATATAGCATCCAAGGTGACCCTGATGTTACACTCCTGGCACAGTCATTACTTGACAGATAGTGGACATCAGTGTGCGTGTGGCTTCATAGAGAGTGGGGGAACTCTGGTGCTGAACAAAAATCTTCTCAAGCATGAATCCTACATCCCCAATGTTTCAGATTCTCTAACAAAGTCCCTGTAATAAAAGCTATCATATGCGTGTAGAGGTCACTCCAAACAAAACAGCATTCTTCCTTGCACCTCATCCTACACCCTCTCACTTTGTCAACTACAGATGTTTCATACATCTTCATCTGTCTACTTTCAATTGTTCAGTGCACACAGACCAGCCCACTTTAATTTCTTGCACATCTATACTGATGGTTCAAGATCAAAGATATTTGTTGGCTGTGATGCTGTTTCGTAACATAACAATTCTCAACCAGATTCCACTCGATTGCAGTAACTATACAGTAGAGTTGCATGCCATTCAGCTTGGACTTGTACATATCAAAGAAAATTCATATGAAAAGAATATAATTTATACAGACTCTTTGAGTTCTTTACTGGGTCTCTTCTCCAGTGTCTAATCCACATCCATTGCTTGGTGAGGTGCTTCAACTCTAGTACTAAATAAAGATCCTTCATTTTGATGTTTGGTTGTGTTGGATTCCCAGCTACATCAGAATTAATAGAAAGGCATCATAGATTCAGCCTGATAGATCAGCGTGATTCTTTTACAACATACTGTTTAATAATCCCTTATACCAACTACACATAAGTTATAATTGCCTCCTGACAATACTCCTGGCAGGAATCACTGACAAACGAATTGCATAAGATTAACAAGTTCACTGCCACACTCCTCAGGCATAGTTTGTTCCCGCATGCCGAGCACTTTCACATCTTCAAGGTCACTACGAGTAATCTCGTAGCCGGCTTATCAGACAGAATTTTGTTTCATAGGCGAACTACGAGTAATCTTGTATCACTTCCACCTATATATTACTTGCACTGACGACAGTGTTTATTGCGTCTAGTCTAGTTTTAGTTTCTAGGCTCTAAGAACCTTCAATTTCACCATGGCCAATAAAAGAAAACTTACTGATATAGAAGTAGAAGCTTATGCTAATATGAGCGATGATGTATTTCATGAAATATTTGGTTCCGATTCCGAAGATGATCCTACAGACGACTCTAGTGGTGACTCAGATGATGAAGAAACTTCTGAAGATGAAGTTAGCATTCAGCCAAATACATCAACATCTACTTATTGGGAAAATTCAGAACAAGAGCCCCCACAATTTGTCTTTGTTGAAACTGCAGGTTTTAAAATTGACACTGGAAATTTCAGTATCAAAAGGTTAGTTAAACTTTTCTGAAGATTTTCTCACAATTTTAGTAGAACAAACCAATTTATATGCTTTACAAAATATTGAGCAAAGCCAAGCGCAGATCAAAAAAATGTCAAAGAATTTCAAACTGGAAAGCAACAGACAGCAACAGAATTATTTCACATTCAGGTATGTGAAGTAATTTCATTTCACATTCCTGAAATGAAATTATTTCTTGGACTTTTGCTTCATATGGGTCCTTGTAATTTATCATCTATTGAGCATTATTGGAGTACAAATCAACTTTGCAATTTGCCATTTTGGTGCTCTAAAATAAGCCGAAATTGATTTCAAATTTTATTGCATCATTTGCATTTAATTCCTAAGCAGTTAATGATAAATTGCACAAATGAACACCAGTCCTAGATCATTTTAGCAAAAATGGGTCACGCGTATGATATTGTATTCCACTTTATGGAAGAATATTTAGACAGTGGTTATGTATTGCATATGGACAATTTTTATAATTCTGTAGCTCTGACGGAATTGCTTACCAACAGAAAAACGTATGTGTGTGGAACGCTGAGAAATAATAGAAAAAACAATCCACCAGGTCTTATTCAGAAGAAACTAAAGACAGGGGAATTTGTTTGTCAAAGAAGAGGTCCTGTTGTAGTCAGCAAATGGAAAGATAAGAGAGAAGTTCTTTCCATTTCAAATATGCACAAATTTGAAATGGTTGAAGCGCAAAATCAGAATGGTAAATTTCAATTAAAACCAAATATCGTTAGAGATTATAATTTGGGTATGTCAGGCACCGATTTTTTTGATCAAATGCTTTCTTACTATTCCACCTTACGAAAGACAATTAGATGGCCAAAGAAATTGGCAGTATGCATTTTTGAGGTATACATTGAAAATGCATATAAAATTTATAACATTATTACTTGAAATGCAATGACTGCGTTAAAATTTAGAGATCAATTTATCTGTTTTTGTTGGAATGGATGAGCTTACAGCATCAGAGAATATCAGGAGGAATCGGGATTTTCATTATTTGGAAATTTTACCACCAACAGAAAAAAGAATCGCCCGACAAAGCCATACTGTGTGTACACGAAACAAACAACAATGCAAAACACGTTATTATTGTTCTGTTTGCCAGGAAAAACCACCATTGTGCGTGGAAAATTGTTTTAAAATGTACCATTCTTAAGACTATTACACTTTTTTTATATATAATCTTTGTCAAGTAGCTTTATTTTAGCCTACTAATTTTGAACATAATGTACCATTCTTAATTTGAATAAATTGTTTTTTTATTTTATTGATTTGTTTTAATTTTATTGATTGGTTTTTATTTTTATTGGTTTTATTAGTTTTAAATTGATTTACAAATTATGTGTTATACTACGGATTAACTCGCGCTTGCCATAGGAGGTTGGTAATCGACATATGAACATATTTGTAGTTGGCTTCTAGGCACATATGTAATATACCATATTTTAGTTGAAATTTTTTCCCTTCCACCAAGCCCCCAGACGTGCTCTCCACTTTATTCAGAATCCAAGGGTCCAAATTAAGGTAATTATACTAAGGGTTAACTCGTGTTTGGCATAGGAGTTCGGTAAATCGACATACGAGTATACTCATAGTTGGCTTGTGAAGCTCATGTACCAACTACAAGTATACTCGTAGTTGACAGCGAACGTGTTAAGCTTGAAAATAAGAACTAGCAGGTCCAGTCAACCTGGAAACAGAAGAGAGGAATTTGTTCTTGCTATGCTATGCATAGGTCTCATTCATCTCACTCCTATCTGCCAAAATGTATAACACCCACTATTAGTCATACTCTCGTGGAGCGCAAGTGTTTGACACATGAGAGAAATGACATTTTTAATTATTGGGCTCACCCTATACACTCAAGCAGATGTTATCGACTCAGACAGACTGTATGTTGTTTTTATAGTTTTACAAAACATTAATTTATTCAAAGACATTTGCTTTTAAATTTGTTTATATGTAGGTGCCATGTTGTAGATACTATACCTTATGTGAAGAACTCCACATAAGTATTCCCTGTTTTCCATTAATATCTGATTTTTTTTTTTTTTCATTTACTACTGCTTCATTTGCACTCATACTGATAATAATATAATATCGATATACTCATATAATAGCAGCACCGACAGTCACATTATCATGCGTGTGTCTTTCATCTCACCATTATCATTCTTCTTGCTCTCTTCAACTTCTGCCATTCATTTATAAAACATTTAAGACAAACAGATTCTTTGGTTTCTTTCTTCTCCCTTAAATCTCTTGTTCTGCAAAGTACATACATTTTGCATATGCTGCAGCAAACAAAATTATGCTTGTTGAAATCACCCACCATTGTTTTGTGCATAGGTTTCATGGCTCACAATACTGGGTAATATAAAACAGAAATAAAACTTTTGAAAATTACAAATTTAAGCACACTACCCTTGCAATTAATCAAACACTTATAAATGTAACACTACAAAAAGAATTGCTAAATACATTTATAAAGCCATCCCTGAAAGTTATGAAAGGAAACTGTGAGCAAGAGGGTGAGGAGAGGTTTCTTTGCATGGAGGGTGATTGAACCATGGAATCCATTGCCTGATGGAGTGGTGAGAGCGAGAACGGTCGATGAATTCAAGGAATGGTATGATAGACTTTGTGTTTCTTAGGAAGGACCTCCCATGATGAGTCTTTTGACTCCATGGAGGCTTGAATAATAATAATAATAATAATAATAATAACGAGCGTATCTTTCAGCAGTGAAAAAAAAAATGCATAACATCTGCCCTCTTGTGAGAAGTCAGTATTATGTAGTAATTTTGGCCTCTCTTAAGACCTCAGTAATGACTTCTTGGCCCCAATGATGATGAGAAATTTCCATGTAGTCATACTACCATAACTTGTACTTTCCCTGAGTAAATATTAGGAATTTGGCAATGATGACAAAATGCAATGTTATTTTTTTATTGATTCTAACTATAACTGAATTGCCAGACTTAATCTTTTCACATTTAATTTTCTGAGTTCAGAAATATTTATTTTCATCAATAATCAGCTGAATCACAGTTATCTGGTGAGCAGCCAGCGATTACAGCTTTTGGTTATGTATTATTTTCTTGTAGAATTTTTCAGTCCTATAGTGGTGATGCTCAGTCTGGAATCGGAATTGCTGGCATTAGTATTAGTATGCCTCCAATGGTTGATCTTACATATAAGCAGACTGGTAATGGAGATGCTGCTGGTAAGTTTACTGTCTGTTAGTTAATCCTTTCTGTTTTCTTGAATTAAAATCAGTTAATGTAATATTTACTAAAAATAGGATAATGCATAAAATTTTTTTACCTACTTGGTATATCCATTATTATTTCATTCGAATGTCATTGAACAGAGTAATAATTAAACAGGGTTACCAGGTTTAGAGGTGCAGGAGGAGAGTGTGTTCCGATACTGAGTACTCTTGATGTCAGTAAAGCTGTCGGACTGGATGGTATTTCACCACAGGTTTTGAGAGAATGTGCTAAAAGGCTGACAGCTCTGTTGAGCTAGCTCTTCAATAAAAGTCTGGCTGTGGGAGAGGTACCCAAGGAATGGAAGGAAGGTAAGATAGTGCCACTGTACAAAGGCACTAGCAGACTGGAAGTGTCTAATTATAGCCCAGTTTGTGTGTCATCAGTAGTAGTTAAGGTCTTGGAAAAGTTAGTGAGGGACTATATACAGCATTGGGCAGATGAGAGTAATGTTAATCGTGAGAGTCAACATGGATTTATCAAGTGGCGCTCTTGCTTTAGTAATATGATTGCCTTTTATAATTAAGTGACAAGAGCTGTTGATGAGGGAAAGGCATATTCTTCCATTTTTTTTTGATTTTGCAAAGGCATTTCTCAGAGTGCTACATGATAAACTGATATTTAAGTTGCAGCACATGGGTTTAGATGTCGGGTTAGTCATCTGGATTCAGGATTGGCTGTCTGATAGGTATCAGAGAGTTGTATATTTTGGGGCAATATCAAGGAGGTGGAAGGTTACAAGTGGGATCCCAAAGGGCTCAGTACTGGTACCTGTGTTGTTTAAACTTTATATCAATGACATTGTCAATGGATTATAGGGGGATATTCAGTGCTTGCAGATTATGTGAAGCTGAGAAGGGTAATTCATAACAGTGCAGATGTGGCAGCCCTGCAAGAGGATTTAAATAAACTAGACAGATGGGAAAATGAATGGGGATGTCGGTTCAAAATATAAAGTCTTGATGTTTGGGATACATCGATGGGTGGCTGCATACTCGATTGGAGGAGCTGTAGTGGAGGAAATAGGGGGAGAAGAGATTTGGGGTAGATGATTGATAGAAAACTGAAATTCAGGAAACATGTGGCAAAGGTGGTGAAGGTAGGTAATCCAGAGGATTGCTGCAATATGGAGAAGGACGCTGACCTGCAGAGATAAGAGTTATCGCTTCATTCTATAAGACCCTGATCAGACCACACTTAGACTGTTGTTCTCAAATTCAGTCCACAGGATTTGAAGGGGATAAATTAACTGTGGAAAGGATAGAGAGGCAGATAACAAAGATGGTTTCAGGACTGTACGATGTTAGTTATGAGGATTGGCTATGTGGGAATGTGGACTGCAGAGCTTGGTAGATAGAAGAAGGAGATTTGATACGATTTAGACTTTTAAACTGCTGGGAGGTAGTTACAGGGTTGACACTGGGGAGTTCTTTCTCTTGGTGGAACAGTGGGAAGGCAATGAGAAGGGGGCCATCCCTGGAAGTTACTAAAGGAAGCTGTGTGCAAGAGGGTGAGGAGTGATTTCTTTACATGGAGGGTGGTTGAACCATGGAATGGCACTGAGGAGTGCCATTCCATGGCACATGACAATGGGGAGTTCTTTCTCTTGGTGGAACAGCGGGAAGGCAATGACAAGGGGCCATCCCTGAACCTTACTAAAGGAAGCTGTGTGCAAGAGGGTGAGGAGTGATTTCTTTGCATGGAGGGTGGTTGAACCATGGAATGCATTGCATGATAGAGCGGTGAGATTAAGAATGGTCAATGAGTTCAAGGGGTGGTATGATAGACTTTGTGTTTCCTAGGAAGGATCTTCCACGATGAATCTTTTGACTCCAAGGAGGCCTGGATAATAATAATAATAAATAGTAGGCAAAAATGTTTGTGCTTTGAAATTTCAGAGATAGCCAAGGATGTTGCATACTTTTGAGATAGATTTCTGTTATATTCCATTACAAAAAAAACCCAACAAAACAAACCATTAACTCTGCCGAGATTATTACTATTATTATTTAGTCCTCCAAGGAGTCAATAGACTCATCGCGTGGAGGTCCTTCCTAGGAAGCACAAGTCTATCAAGACTCAATGTGGGAGGTCCCTCCTCGGAAACACAAAGTTATCATACCACTCCTTAAACTCATTGACTGTTCTCACTCTCACTACTCTATTAGGCAATGCATTCCATGGTTCAACCACCCTCCATGCAAAGAAACCACTCCTCACCCTCTTGCACACAGTTTCCTTTCGTAACTTCCAGGGATGGCCCCTTGTCATCACTCCTTCCTGCTGTTCAGCCGTATATATAACTTTTAATCTTTTGTTAATATTTATGTTCAAGTATTTTACTAGTCTAGAAGTTAGTCCATTGCATGTTTCATTTACGTTTTTTTTTTGTTTGTTTTTTGTTTTTTATGTAGAATTTTTCTTGTAGTAGAGATGCACAATCTAGAACTGCAATTGCTTATATTAGTATACAGCCAATGAATAATTGGTCTCCTCTTTAAAATCTCTTCAAAACAACATTTAAGTTAATGACATATTTATCCAGAAACACATTCACAGAGAACATGTTTTATGAGGAATTTTAATTCCATGCTTTCTGAAATTCTTGTAATTTAGTTAACTCCTGCCTTTCTATAAAGCCATAAATAAATATTTCAGTGCATAATGCATTGGCTACTACTATGTGTAATCATGGTGTATTATCCCATCTTTCTTTCTTTTCTTTCTTTCTTTTTTTTTTTTTTTGCTCCTTTCCAAAATGAACTTTTAGAAATCTCACATAATTGTAATTACTTGTTACATTGGTTTTCTTACAGTATTATAATGTTATGTGTACATATCATAAATTCTCTTCAAAATTAAGTTTTTAGTTATACTACAAAACATTTTTTGAAAATTTATTTGTTTCTATTTTATAATGGTAATAATAAGGGTCCAACTGAAATTTCCATTTTAAGGTATGATGGCAACATCAAAGAAATCAGATATTTAAATAGTCAGTCTGTTTACTTTGATAAAGTATTCCTTGCGAATCTACATGGAAATAATAAACATATAGTTTATTTTATTATAGTAGTCTTCTCATATTGAGTACTCACTATACTAATTCAGTGGTGTCATTACATAAGCTTCCCTTTGGATGTCAACAATGCACATGAGTCATGGTTATGAGTTTTAAAATGGTTATTGGAATCATGACTGGTAGCACAGAAAGAGCTGTGGAGAGTGAAGCATGGAAAAATAAACTATCAAGTTGAATTCTGATTTCAGAAGTGTTTTTTCATATAGTTATTTATCTACTCTTCAAGGAAAGGCAGAGAAATTAATGTTAAATGAAACAGTGTATTAAGCCTTTATATATATCAGTTAAGAGTGCTATGTGCACAAAATAATTGGCAGCAAGAGCCATAACCTAGAATGGGATTTTTGTTTTGAAATCACTTAGGTAGCTTTTGAACCAGATGATTTAACTAATGTTGTAATAGCAATAATTATTATGTGATGCCTCAACTCCACACAACTTACTATCTGCACCCTATATTTACAATAGCACTATGAAACATATGGATACATGCCATCTACTATCCACCAATAGTGTTTGTCTGTAAATTGTATGGGGGTCTCTTGCCAGCTTCCCTGTATGCAGGAAGAGAAAAAACATTCTTACCTCCATGTGAGATTGACTAAGTCATCTTCATTTAAAAATGTTCACATAGAGAATCCTCTTATCAATTTGAGAATGAAACTCATCTCTTTTCCATTCAAATTGTGTAATGTCCCATTGTTCTTCCATTTGCTCCCCAAAGCCATTTTTGGTTTTCATATTTTGCTTCAGCTTTCAAAATGATTAGTGTCACAGCCTTCCAAAGCCTCCACTCTTACAGGACATAGGTCGTCACTTATCATAAGCAGTACTCCACCACCACACTTTCCATTCCTATCCTGCCGAAAAATGCTGTACCCAGCAACTTCTATTACTGTTATTATATCCTCTTCTGTCAACCACGTCTCAGTGATTCCAATAATCTTAGGCAAGGCTGATGCTATCAGCACCACCAATTCCTCTCCTTTATTCCGGATATTCCTGGTATTAGTATAAAGCATAAAAATGTCATTGTTTCTGTACCCAGCATTATCCCCTCTAGATTCCACTGGGCTCAGCATTACCTGATGTCGTCCCACTTCTCCAAAGTACCCATTCCCACAAGAGTCCACCCCTGCTACTATCCACACTGGGACACACTGACTCGTTCAGAACAGCAATCTCTCCAGATGCCTACGTCCTTCCTCATTCAAATGCAGGTGGTCTCTCGCATACAAGAGCCCTCATACCTGCACAATTCACAATTAATGACATGCTAGTAAGAATTAAGGAAGTCGAAATCTAGTGGTATTTTTCTTCAAGGCAGGAGGGAGCAGTGACGTTTTGTGAGGATTGCTGTTCCAGAGAAAGAAGCAGAAAGAATGAAAAAGTAAGTACAGAAGGAGGTTTGGTGGATTTTATGTTAATAGAAAAAGGATGTTGAGCAACCTGGTTCATTTTTTAACTGGTTTAGTGGAAATCGGAAGAATGACTTGAACCACTCTCTTAGACAAATAGGTGGAGCACTGACCATTTGTCTGTGACATTGGTGTGTCATTCAGTGAGTCCCTGATTAGCCAGACTGTCCCCCTCTGAACATCATCAAAACTTTTAGGGCATTCCTTAGTACACCATTTTGAGGTTAGTGAGATTTAAAATTTCCACAGTTACTAGCTGAGTGATGAAAAGTTGCACCTTTTCATCACCCATTTAAAAGAGGATGCCTAGTTTTTGACGGATGAGAGAACAATTGATGTGTGCCAGGAAAGTCAAATAGTAAATAATAATCTCAAAAGAAATACGCTGAAGGATAAGAACAAATGAATTTAGATCTTTATCAAGCAAAAAACCCAGGACAGTGCTTTAGTTACATAGAAGTTGACTAAGTTACCTTCAGCACATAATAGAATGTCAAGCATATATGTGATGAAAGTGCTGTTTATTATAGATGATCTTGAAGATTGGAATGTTTGAGAATTGTGAGCTTTATTACATAACTAGGAGGACTGTAATATACTATCATCAGCAAAATTATGGACTGGGTCATTAGTTACTGAGAGAAACTTATTTATTTATAATATAACAAGGGAAGGAGATAGAACTGTGAAGAGAGAAAGGATGTCCAATGATGAATCAGAGAGAAAACGTTCTACACTGTTAAAAATAGTGGGAGAGAAGTAGACCAAAGGATGCCAATTTGATCTGCAGGCCTTAGTTCCAGACCTGATCAGCTATTCTAGAAATGTTATGAACAGAGTAAAAATTTCTCTAAACCTTTCCATTGCATTTATCCAGAATTTGGTGACATTTGCTCATCATTAAACACCTCATACTATGATAGCAGTATGCGATAAGTTAATATAGTCTTTCTGCATAGCAAGTTGTATTGTGTGGCATAGCATGTGGCACCAATGTGAAGCAAAACAGTGGTGTCTAAGGCATCATTGTTTAAAGAATTCAACGAAAGGAACTTCGTACTGTGCAATGTCTGTCAGATGTATGCATTACCAAAGACAAATGAAATTTGGTTTGAAAAGGATTGTGATGGGAAAATGTGCAGAAAATCCTATGAAAGCGAGGGTCAAAAGTGCAGGTCAGGTCGTGAGATTTAAGCTGAGGACAGAACAGAGAATACACGTGAAAATGTTTGTGATGGTTTAACAGCATATAAGATTGAAACAGGACTTAAAAGTCAAACGATTGTGAGAGAGAGAGAGAGATGTAAAGAATGAGGAGATGCCGTAATGAGGGCGATAGCTCAGTTATGTGAAATGATACACAAAAATGTGGGAGATGCAATGAATACAGAAACATGTGGCAAGTTGATCAGCTGATATCAGAAAGAAAGAAGTCCAAGAAAAATAGAAATGAATGCTTGACAGATGTCCTTAATGTGTGAGCACAAGCCTGCAATATGTTATTTTAGTCCTGAGTTTGGCAGCAATATTTGGAGAGCCGTCTATTAAAGGAGAGGGTTCTGTCTAGAGTTATCTCATTTAGTGGCACTCTTAAGATGTCACGTGCTATGCTATTGTTCAAATGGAAACAGCATGTTTCAATCTTGGTAATGCTTGGAATAAGATGTCACTTCTCAAAGAAGTCGTTTAGCTCCTCTAGGTCACTAATTAGTGTATGCTCTATAGTACAGAAGTTCTGAAGTTGGGATGGAATGCATAGATCATCAGCATATATGGGAATTTTCAAGATGTTGTCCTTGGATGGTCAAAAATATACAAATTGAATAGAAGAGGGGCCAGAACTGACCCTTGTGGAAGTCTATTGTTAAGTGTTCTTGGCTTGCTCCTATTAGACAGAATAGCATTGATCAGATGGGTCTCTTTTTTTTTTTTTTACATTTCAGTATTTTAAGGAGCTTATATATCATTCTGTTCCTCCATACGGTGTCATATGTGGCTGTCAAGTCTATGAAGACTTCATCAGTTTTAAGGCTTTTTTGAAACCAGCTTCTATATGAGTTGTTAGGGCCAAAACGTTGGCCCTAACAACTCATATATACAGGATCACAGGCCCAGGCACAACTGTGATCTTCACAGGTGCACCTTGACCTGAATTTGGCCTGTTCATGAGGGAGAGTGTCGATATCATTATTATTGGAAGTTTATTTTTCACTTGGTTAGAATATAATAAATTTAGTTTAATCCTTTATCCAAGTGTGAGCAAACAAAGTTTGTGCCTGAAAGTATCTTCAGGACTGGGGTAAGGTGGTGCAACACCAGGACGACACCTTGCAAAGGTGGAGCAAGCTACTATCACTCCTATCTTAGTATCTCACATAATGCAAAACACATCTCCTTGCGGGCCAAAACGTTGGTCCTAACAACTCATATATACAGGATCACAGGCCCAGGCATAACTGTGATCTTCGCAGGTGCACCTTGACCTGAATCTGGCCTGTTCATGAGGGAGAGTGTCGATATCATTATTATTGGAAGTTTATTTTTCACTTGGTTAGAATATAATAAATTTAGTTTAATCCTTTATCCAAGTGTGAGCAAACAAAGTTTGCGCCTGAAAGTATCTTCAGGACTAGGGTAAGGTGGTGCAACACCAGGGCGACACCTTGCAAAGGTGGAGCAAGCTACTATCACTCCTATCTTAGTATCTCACATAATGCAAAACACATCTCCTTGTGGATATGTCTAATGTTATGCATTAAGGAAAGGGCCACTTCCCAGACTAGTTTCAACCTTTATTGAGGTCTCTTCAGCGGGAGCCAGGGCAACTCTTATAGGTAGAGATGACCTTGCTAATGCTTCTGGCTCCCACTGAAGAGACCTCAATAAAGGTCGAAACTAGTGTGGGTAGTGGCCCTTTCCTTAATGCATAACATTAAACATATCCACAAGGAGATGTGTTTTGCATTATGTGAGATACTAAGATAGGAGTGATAGTAGCTTGCTCCACCTTTGCAAGGAGTCGCCCTGGTGTTGCACCTCCTTACCCCAGTCTTGAAGATACTTTCAGGTGCAAACTTTGTTTGCTCACACTTGGATAAAGGATTAAACTAAATTTATTATATCATTATTATTATTATTATTATTATTAGACATCTCCAGGGAGTCCAAAGACTCATCGAGGGAGAGTGTGCCAACAGCATCAAACAATTGATCCCCATCCAACTAATAACCACGCTCAAACTTGCTTAATTTTTGCATGAGCCATTAGTAGCAGAGGCTCTACCAATTGACCAACCTTTGCTGGCATTGTGAAAAGACAAATTAATTGTTGACAGTCAGAGAAAGAGTATTTTTAGTTATTTTTAAATTTCTGGAATGTTTCTATAGTTTTCTATAGTTAAATTTGTATCACCAGTAAGAATTTAAATGTTAGATTTATGAAGAGTAACAGAAATATTATTTACTTTATAACTGTATGGGGGGATGTGACTTTTTTTGTCAGATTTTTTAGCAAGATAAAATATAACCAATGTGCAGGAATATATGCATTATTTTGTTTATAGTAAATCTTTAATTTTTTTTTTATCACTTGAGTTTCATCCCTTTTAATTTACAGCATACTGAAGTCATTGCCATCATGGGTGGGAATCTGAAATATCTTAACTACCCAGTAAAAAAAAAACAATAATGACAATAAAAATGAATCATACATTTTCACAAATGACTATTACATAATAGGTTGAATAGAGAGAGAGGGGTGAGGAATTAATCTTTAGTCCATTTTTTCATCAAATACTGTGTTACTAAAAATTCATAATAAATTATTATTTTATTATTATTATTAAGATATGCCTCCAGGGAATCTGCATGTCAGTTGTTGTGATTAAAGTGTTGGAGAGCTGGTGAGAACCAAGATCCAGAATTGGGTTGATAACAGTGATATTATCTTTGATGGACAGCATGGATTTGCTAAAGAGAGATCATGTTTCAGTAATCTATTACTTATCACAATAAGGTAACAGCTTCATTGGACAAAGGAGATGGATACACAGTGGTATACTTAGATTTAGCAAAGGCTTTTAATAGACTACTACATGATAAGTTGATAGTCAAACTAGAGCAGATGCAGTTGGATATTAGACTAGTGCATTGGATTAGAGATTGCCTATATGTTAGGTATCAGCAAGTTGTGATTGGTGAAGAATATCCCAGAAGAGGAAAGTCACTAGTGGTGTATGTCTCAGATTTCAATTTGCATATTCTGTGCAAATTGAAATTTGCATAGAATATACAAATGAGGTTGTTACACTTCTGGAGATTGAGGTCAGGTATTTGGGACTTATAAGTGTCCTCTGAACTTCGTAACTGAAGTTCAGAGGCCACATTGCAAAAATTGCCAAACCAGCTCAGCAGATTGCTTTGATTCTTAAAAATTCATTGACTAGTGGGAATGAAGAAGTCTGTTCTATTTTATAATGCCTTTGATATGTCCACCTTTGAATTACTTTGCTCGGATTTGGTCAGCTGGGTTTCTTGAGGAGATGGTGGAGATTTAGAGAATTTAGAAGTGACAAGATGGTTTCAGGTATGTAGGTATGTGGAATATATGATAAATTGAACATTTATAGATTACAAAACTTGGTTTATAGATAAAATAAAGGGGATATGATAGAAACATATAAGCTGCTAAAAGAATTTTATAGAATTGATGTAGGGACTTTTTCTGAATATGACTAGAGGAGAAAGAACTAGAGGTCATCATTGGAACTTGAGTTAAACTGTAGTTAGTTGGTTTAGATTTTTTGCTACAAGGGTGATTATTGGATTGAACCAGATTCTCTGAAGTGATTGCCAGTGCTTTTCTCTAGTGACTCAATTTAGAAAGGATGGTTGTTGAAAAGTAGGTAATGTGTAAATAATGGTAGTTAGGGCCTCCCACAACGTCTTACGATGCACTTTGGTATGATTGATAATTTATGAATTACAGTTAGTGTGAGCCTCCTGTATTGAGTCCTAGACTCCATGGGACTATACAGTTAACAACAACAGTAATATGTATTAAAGGCAAGGGGCCACTACCCAGACCGGTTTTGACCTTTATTGAGGTCTCATCAGTGGGAGCCAGGGTTAGGAATACCAAGATTTAAGTAATACAGAGATTATAACAACAATAATATTTAAGATTTTGGTTTGCTGCATGTGAAAGTTAAATTTACCTTTGAAACTAAAAAAAAGTTTCAAAAATGATTAACAGTTTAGAATTAAGAAGAATTAAGAAGATTAATTCTTGGCATGAGAGGTGTCTCAGTAATGTTCTTAAAAACTTGAAGACTCTCTCTTTGCATGAAATACTTTCAGAACTGCTTAATTTTTAAGCACAACATTCTCTTCTCACTTTCTAGCAGATTGTGGATATGTATTATCTGCTATTTTTTTAATGGTGTTTGGTACTAACTGATGATATTTTAGGTTAATTTCTTCTATATATGTGTTTTGTGCAATGAACAAGAATTTACTTAAGAAAATAGTCACTTTCAGTTTGGGGTTTCATCGCATTGCTAAGACAGTGTTTGACTTCATAGGGATTCTCCTTTTTTCATATATATTTATATCATTCCCACATATATTTTATCAGTCTCAATTAGCAGTTAATTATTATTATTATTATTATTCAGGCCTCCATGGAGTCAAAACACTCGTCGTGGGAGGTTCTTTCTAAGAAACACAAGTCTATCAAGACTCATTGAGGGCGGTCCCTCCTAGGAAACACAAAGCCTATCATACTACTCCTTAAGCTCATTGACCATTCTCGATCTCACCACTCTATCACGCAATGCATTCCATGGTTCAAACCCCCCCCCCTCCATGCAAAGAAACCACTCCTCACCCTCTTTCTCACAGTTTCTTTTCATAACTTCCAGGGATGGCCCCTTGTCATGACTCCTTCCCACTGTTCAACTAAGTGAAAGAACTCTCTAGTGTCAACCCTGTAACCACCTCTCAACAGTTTAAAAGTCTCTATCATATCGCTTCTCCTTCTTCTATCCACCAAACCCTGCATTCCACACTCTCTCAGCCGATCCTCATAACTAACATTGTACAGTCCTGACACCATCTTTGTTATCCGCCTTTGTACCCTTTCCACAGTTAATTTATCCCCTTCAAATCCTGGGGACCAGATCTGAGAACTAGTCTAAGTGTGGTCTGATCAGAGTCTTATACAACGGAATGATAACCATTTTATCTCTGCAGGTCAGTGTCCTTCTCATTATTGCAGCAATCCTCTGTGTTACCTTCACCACCTTTGCAACATGTCCCTTAAATTTCAGTTCTCTATCAATCATTAATCCCAGATCAAATCCAGACCCATGTGCTGCAACTTGAATATCAGCTTATCATGTGGCACCCTGTCAAATGCCTTTGCAATGTCTAGGAAAATGGCAGTATATGCCTTTCCCTCATCTAATGCTCTTGTAACTTTATCATTAAAGGCTAGCATATTGCTAAAACAAGAGCGCCCCTTCACAAATCCATGTTGACTCTCACTGATAACATTACCCTCATCTGCCCAATGCTGTATATGGTCCCTCACTATGTGACACACAATATTAGACACTTCCAGTCTGCTACTGCCGTTATGCAATGGCACTATCTTACCTTCCTTCCATTCCATGGGCAGCTTTCCTGCAGCCAGACTTTCATTATAAACCCAGGTCAAAGGCACTGTCAGTTCCTTAGCACATTCTCTCAAAACTCATGGTGAAATACCATCCAGTCCCACAGCTTTACCTAAATCCAGAGTACTCAGTATGTGGAACACAGTCTCCTCCTGCACCTCTAAACCTCGAACCTGCCCTGTCCCTCTAGTATAGTATTCAAATTTACTCCTCCAGGATTGAAATACTCCAATAAATTGTTCATTGAACAATTCCACTATGTCCTCTGTATCAGTCACTCCATTCCCATTTTTATCCCACAATGTCATTCTTCCACAGTCATTTCTCCTCCTACTGGCCACATAGCTAAAACATTCTCTAGGATTTTCCTTGGATCTAATGGCCAATCTTTTCTCATATTCCAGTTTCGCCTTCCTTACCATACCAGTCACTCTTCTGGCCTGTATCTTATATTCTTCATGCATCTTCTCTTCACCTGTCTCCTTATATCTCTTCCATAGCCTCTTTTTCGCATGTAGCTCCTGTTTAATATTGTTTGTTATCCACTTTGCTCTATGTTGTTGTCCTCTTCTTCACTCGTGGAATACAGCTTACCATTGCTGGTAACAAATATTCCTTCACAATTTTCCAAGCACTAATGATACTCCAGCCTTCTAATTTCTCCCGCCATGAAACTTCCCCAAGTTGACGTCTAAGACTATTATAATCACCTGCTTTATAATTCCACATACATTCCCTTCTCTTTGATACTCCTACATGTCTATTCATTTTCCAAGTCAAAATCATATGGTCACTCTCTCCAACTGGTGGGAAATATGGCATCTCAGTTAATATCAGCTCATCTGATGCTATAACCAAATCCAAAACTTTTGAACCTCTTGTTCCTTCTGTTACATGTTGCCTAAGACATTTGTCCCTGAAGAATTCTAGAAATTCCATTCTCTTATTGCTACATGCATCTTCCTTTATCCAATCTATACTGCTGTAATTAAAATCTCCCATTACTTGCACTTGCCATGCTCAACTGTCTCAACATCTCCTGGTCCCAACCCTCTGTGCTCCTTGGTCTGTAGCAACACCCCACTAAATATTCTGTCTTGCCCACCTACACCTCACACCATATGCTTTCAAAATGATCAGTGTCACAGCCTTCCAAAGCCTCCACTCGTAGGTCGTCACTTATCATAAGCAGTACTCCACCACCACGCTTTCCCTTCCTATCCTGCCGAAAAATGTTGTACCCAGCCCAGCAACTTCTATTCCTGTTATTATATCCTCTTCTGTCAACCACGTCTCAGTGATTCCAATAATCTTAGGCGAGGCTGATGCTATCAGCACCACCAATTCCTCTCCTTTATTCCAGATATCCCTAGTATTAGTATAAAGCATAAAAATGCCATTGTTTCTGTACCCAGCATTATCCTCTCTAGATTCCACTGGGCTCAGCATTACCTAATATTGTCCCCCTTCTCCCAAGTACCCATTCCTACAAGAGGCCACCCCTGCTACCATCGACACTGGGACACACTGACTCATTCAGAACAGCAATCTCTCCAGATGCCTACGTCCTTCCTTATTCAAATGCAGGTGGTCTCTCACATACAAGAGCCCTCATACCTGCACAATTCACAATTAATGACATGCTAGTAAGAGTTAAGGAAGTAGGAATGGTGAATGATATAATCACGTAATCACAAGAAAGATATTTATTTAACCAAATATTTTGGTCTGGAAATAGCAGACCATCGATAGTGGTATTACAAGAACAGTTTAAAAAATACAAGCTAGAATACTAACAATAGATCGTTAAAATTAGAACACACTGCGTGATGTTATATCACTAAGTATGAAATGGAATATTTTGAAGTAGAAACATGATCGAATTTGCTATTTAAAAAAAAAATAATAATTAATGAGTAATCTTGATTAGACTCTCCCAGATTTTTGATATAGATATACAGTCATTACGATTCAGGTTGGGGCGATGGAGCAAGGCCTCCACACTTTCCTTGAAATTAATAGAAATGAATGCTTGACAGATGTCATTAATGTGTGAGCACAAGCCTGCAGTATGTTATTTTAGTCCTGAGTTTGGCAGCAATATTTGGAGAGCCGTCTATTAAAGGAGAGGGTTCTGTCTAGAGTTATCTCATTTAGTGGCACTCTTAAGATGTCACGTGCTATGCTATTGTTCAAATGGAGACAGCATGTTTCAATCTTGGTAATGCTTGGAATAAGATGTCACTTCTCAAAGAAGTCGTTTAGCTCTTCTAGATCACTAATTAGTATATGCTCTATAGTACAGAAGTTCTGAAGTTGGGATGGGATGCATAGATCATCAGCATATATGGGAATTTTCAAGATGTTGTCCTTGGATGGTCAGAAATATACAAATTGAATAGAAGAGGGGCCAGAACTGACCCTTGTGGAAGTCCATTGTTAAGTGTTCTTGGCTTGCTCGTATCATCATCTATAACTACCTGTATGCTCCTATTAGGCAGAATAGCATTGATCAGATGTGTCTTTTTTTTTTTACATTTCAGTATTTTAAGGAGCTTATATATCATTCTGTTCCTCCATACAGTGTCATATGCGGCTGTCAAGTCTATGAAGACTCCACCAGTTTTAAGGCATTTTTTGAAACCAGCTTCTATATGAGTTGTTAGGGCCAAAACGTTGGCCCTAACAACTCATATACACAGGATCACAGGCCCTGGCACAACTGTGATCTTCACAGTTGCACCTTTACCTGAATCTGGCCTGTACATGAGGGAGAGTGTCAATATCGTTATTATTATTATTGTTAGACACCTCCAGGGAGTCCAAAGACTCATCGAGGGAGAGTGTGCCAGTAGCATCGAACAAATAACTCCTTCCAACTACTAACCACGCTTAAAGTGGTTAGTAGTTGGAAGGAGTTGGACTTACCAACCTTTGCTAATAGAACTAATTCTATTAGTAAGAATGATCATGAAGTGATCACCTGGGTTGTGGCTAGTCATATGTAGACTTCTAATGAAGAAAGGATATATGTGGAAGTAGAAGGCTGATAATTATGAGAAGCTTAGGAGAGAGATTGGAGACATAGCATGGAATATAGCAAGTTAAGTGGTAAGGAAATAAATGCTGCTTGGAAACTAATAAAGGAATACATAACAGTATCAATGTGTGATTGTATTCCAAAGGACAAAAGGTTGAATGAAGTAGATGTAAAATGCATGAATTAAGCATGAAATCTGGAAGAAGTGGAAGAAGAAGGTGCTTTGGAGGCAGTACAAGATGAATAATAGTCATAATCAGTTACATGAATAGTATAAGGGACAAGCCAGGAGAGTGACTCAGCTAGTAAGGAAAACAAAAGTTCAGTAAGAGCAGAAATTGGCAAATCAGGCAAAGAAATACTCTAGAGAATTTTTTGGACAAGTAGAAGAAAGATTATTATGATACGATTAAGTTAATGAATGAAAATGGTACTTCTGCAGAAGACATTGATGAGGTATTCAGGGATCAATTTATAACGGTGGTTCATCCTCATCAGGGTGAAATCATTAGAAACTTAAAGTTTAGAGGACATAAGAGAGGATGACTTAATTGTAAGTGAGCATTTGAGGAAAAAAAAAATAACCTTGATGTGAATAAGGCAATAAGGATTTGATAACATATCATCACACATCTTAAGGAAATATTCTAGGAAATTGGCAGTAGCATTGACATGCATGTTTTAATAAAAGTCTTACAACAACTTCTAAGGGAGTGGAAAGAACCTAAAATTGTTTCACTGCACAAAGGTGGTGACAAGGCTGTGGTAAAAATTATTGCCCAGTCCGTTTTTCTAGAGATGTGGTGAAGGAACAGAGAGAGATTAGTGAGAAGTAGGATACAAAATGGTTTGAAATCTCTGTGGTTATCATCATGGGTTTGTTAAGTAGAGATCATGCTTTACTAACTTACTTATGTACTATAATAAGGTAACAAATACCTTTGGACTGGGGAGATGCATATACAGTGGTGTACTTGAATTTTGCAAAAGCTTTTTATAGACTGTCATATGACAAGCTGTGTCATGCTAAACAAAAAAAATTCAAACAGATGGGATTAGATAAAACTTCTGAGTTGGATCAGTGACTGGCTGTCAGATAGGTATCAGAAAGTTGTGTATGGGGGGTGTGGTATCCCGAAAGAGATAGGTCACTAGTGGTGTGCCATACAGATCAGTTTTGGTGCCATTGTTGTTCAGTTTGTATATTAATGATATTGGGATGTGTTTAATTAGTGATTTGCAGCTGTTTGCAGATGATGCAAAATTGGGGAGAGCAATGCAAAGTTAAGTAGATGTTATGGCCTTACAGGAGGACTGGAATAGATTGCATGAATGGGCAGGTAAGTGGAACTTTCAGTTCAATGTTGCTAAGTGAAAGGTTTTGAAATTTGGTAAAATTATGAGATGCAAATAATATACTTGGTGGAAAAATTTAAAGGAGGTAGAGGAGATGAGAGATGAAATCATAAAAGAAGTAAACAATATTAAAAAATGTGGAATGCAAATTAAAAATGAAAAACCAAGAATAAATGGATATGCTGATGATATAATCTTACTAGCAGAAGATGACCTATAAAAATTACTAAATACATTCAGTATTGAAGCAGAAAAGAAAAATATGAAGATATCAACAGAAAAAACTAAACTATGAGAAAACTACAAATTAGAAATTAAAGGAAGAATAATTGAACAAGTTAATAAAATTACATTTAGTAAGAGAAATAACACAGTTATGGCATCACACAAAATCTAGTAGTACAAGAGAAAGCAATAAAATCTAGTAGCTTTTATTGCTACTAAAAGCATTATGCTTCTAGTTTGAAGTTTAGAGAGCATGTTGCAGAGATTGCCAAAACAGCACATCAAATTATATGGTTCTTGAAGAACACACTGAGAAGAAGACATGGAAAAGTTATTGTCCTCCCACTTTATTAAGCATTAATGATGCCACATCTGGACTATTGGCCACAGGTCTGGTCACCTGGATTCATTGGTGATGAAGAAATGGTGGAGAAGATCCAGAGGCATATGACAAAAATTATGGTGAATCTGTGGAATGCTTCCTGTGAGAATAGGCTGAAGGGTTTGTAGGCTCCAAAAACTAGCTATAAGCATAAAAGAGGAGATATGATAGAAGTTTATAGGTTATGAAAGGGGTTTTATAGTATTGACAGTGATGACTTTTTTCAATACAGTGCAGAAAGAGAGAAAACCAGGGTTCACTCCTGGAATTAGTGTTAGGACTATATTTTTTGCTTGGAGCGTGTTAAATGGGTGAAATGCACTGCCAGAAGTGGATGTGAATGCTTCATCTGTGAATGAGTTTAAGGAGAAGTATGATAGATGTGTGAATAATAGCTAATATGACAAAATTGGGTCACCCACAATGAGTCTTCTGATTTTATGGATGCATCCAATGTAATAATAATAATATCTGGATGTCCTAACAGCTGGAAGAGTAAGAACATAATTATTATTATTGAGACCTCCATGGAGTCAAAAGACTGATTATGGGAGTCCCATCCTAGAAAACACAAAGCTTATCATACCACACCTTGAACACATTGACCATTCGTGCTCTCACCACTCTCTATAAGGTAATGCATTTCACAAATCAGCCATTCTCCACACAAATAAACTGCATCTTATCCTCTTGCTCACAACTTCCTTTTGTAGCTTCCAAGGATAGCCCATTGTCCTTCCTCCTTTTCTCATTCCACCAAATGAAAGAACTCCCGAGTGCCAACCTTGTACCTACCTCTGAACAGTTTAAAAGTCTCAATCATATTACCTCTCCTCCTTCTATTTACCAAACTTTGAAGTTCATATTCCTTCACCCTGTCTTCATAACTAACATTTTACAGTCCTCATACCATATTTATTATCTACTGCTGCACTCTTTCCACAGTTAATTTATTCCCTTCAAATCCTGGGGACCAAATATGAGAACAATAGTCCAAGTGTGGCCTGATTAGGGCTTTATACAAATGCAATGACAATTCTTTTATCTCTTCAGGGCAGCATCCTTCTCAGTATTGCAGTCATCCTCTGGGGCACCTTCACCACCTTTCCAATATGTTCCCTGAATTTCAGGTTACTATCAATCATCACCCCAAGATCCCTTGTCTCCCCTACTTCCTCTAGTACCATTCCTCCAACAGAGTATGCAGCTTCCCATCAATGTATCCTAAGCTTCAGGACTACATTTTGCTGCATTAAACTGGTATCCCCACTCACTTACCCATTTGTTAGCCCTGCAAGAGTCAAATCCTCTTGCAGGGCTACCGCATCTGCACTATTACTAATAACCCTTCACATCATCTGCAATCAACTGATTCCCCTGCAATCCACTGACGATGTCATCGATATAAAGGTTAAACAATACAGATCCCAGTACTGAGCCATGTGGGACCTTGCTTCTAACCTTTTGCCTCCTTGATATTGTCCCCCCATACACAACTCTCTGAACCTATCAGATAATCAATCCTGAATCCAATTCACTAACCTAACATCTAAACCGATGTGCTGCAAATTAAATATCAGCTTATCATGTAGTACCTTATCAAATGCCTTTGTAAAATCAAAAAAAAAAAAAAAAAAAAAAAAAAAAAAAAAAAACGCTTCTCAATTCACGCTTTTCAACTCATTCCTGTTACATTCCACCTCCTCTTTCAGCACATCTCTCTCTGCAAGCTACCCACGCTTGTTGGCATTCAACCTCCCAAATAAGATCGTCTCCAAAAACTTAACAATGATTCAAACTTTCCACACTCCCCACTTTTATTTTTTCATTTGCATTCTGCTCGTATATAAGAAAGAAACAAAAAATATGAATCTATAAAGGAGTAATCAGACAGAAAACATTAAGAAATATTGAAAAAATTGAAAATGCAACAATATTAAACAAAATCCAGAACTCACAAATTAGAGAAAATTGTAAAATTATTATTATTATTATTATTTGACACCTCCAGGGAGTCCAAAGACTCATCGAGTGAGAGTGTGCCAACAGCATCGAACGAATAGCCCTCTTCCAACTACTAACCGCACTCAAACTTACTTAACTGAGCCATTAGTAGCAGAGGCTCTACCAATCGAACAGCAGTAAATTATTGCTTCCAAAAAGAAAATGAAAGAATGGAACAGTCATAAAGAAAGAATGAAGGATAACAGATAGGGAAAGAAAGTGAAGAACTACATATCAAAAGGAGAAAGAAATAGAAGAACACCAAGGAAAATATAACAGGATGGTCTTTGAAAATGGAAGCACTATAAGCATTTGTGCTTAATAGTGAAGAGAAGAAGTTTCCTAGCTATGGTCAATCAAATACTGAAACAATAGCATATTAATTTGCACAACAATATCTACATTCTCATGACTAATTTTAATTATCGGAATCCTACATAATACAGACTTTATTGTCCCCATGGTAAGATTTTACTGTTTGAAAGTTTACCCAAAGAAGTCCCATGTAATTAGAATGAAACTACATGTGTTTTTAACCTCATTCCAACTTTAGTCACATGCATGTTCTCATATGTGTGTGTGTATGTCTGTCTGTCTGTTAACACATATATTAAATACTTGAATAGGTATTCAGTTTGAACAATTTTTAAATTCAGCAGTCTTCTACACATTAATTACATTTATATAAATTATGAAAGACAAAATCATAGTTTTATCAAATTTGTAGATTGCTTGCAAATATGAACCTCTTAAAATAAATATTCATTCACTCTGAAATGTTATACATTTGTTTTTCTGTAGTGGACATACTAGTAGAAAAAACACGGCTGAATGTTTCAGTTCCATACCTTCTTGCAGTTATAAAATTCATTTATGATGCACTTCCTGGGAAGCAGCGAGAAGAAATAAAATTTCTGGAACATGGTGGTACGACTTCCATGACCGTTCACCAGGGTCAGTGTTTTGTGATGGAGCAGGCAAGGCATCGAAGGTTACCTTCAGACAGCACCAGTGGTTACCAGTCCACAGTAAGTGCTGGTGAAGAAACTAAAGGCCTGTCTATCTCAGCTGTGTTGAAAAAACCAGAAATAATTTTATTTGCTGATCCAATGGACATCAATAGCCAAGTCTTAGTTTTAAAGGTATTATGTATACTTGGTTTTGATTAAGTGTGTAGCTTGAATTAATAATTTGTTGTTTACTCTATGACTTGGAAAATTAAATACAAAAAAAAATTTATGCCAGTAAAACTTTTTAATAAATTTTAGCTAGTATAAAATATCCATAATTAATAGCAAAGTTTTTATATATGAATTCTACCTATCAAAAGTTGTTAACCTATTGTATATCAATACTGTAATGAGACTAAGGATTATATAATTCATTCTGCTCTGAATTAAACATAACTTTTTCAATCCACTTACAGGCTTCTTTCTCATAAGCAGGGTGATAGTCTGACACAGGATGATAAAAAACATCTACTTCCATAAAACTGTGTCAGTTTCAATGCTGCAAAACACAATTCTGGCTTATTTCAAAAGAAAAAAGTATTTTTTGACAACATATGGATCTCTACAAAAGATGAGATTTCTCTTCTTGAAATTGTTCAAACACAAGTCTTTCTTTGCATAAACACGTTGCATTTATTGCTTTCTCAGGATCCAAAAAAATAGGATTTCTCTTTTGCTCAAGGCATTATTTAATTTCCAAACAGCTTTTAACCCTATATAAATCATGCCTTCATCCACCCATTAAATGCTACTCTCACATTTCAGATATTGAGAGCTCCATAAAAATATTTAACTCAATAAAGAAAAAAGAAATTAGATTGAATAATGATCCATCTCTCACCAGTTCACTCCAGCCACTTTTACATAAGCATTCAGTTTTTCCATTGTTTTAGTTTCTCCAAATACTTCCACAACTATTGTTTATCTGAACTGGCATCAATAAATCATTGATCCTCTTGTCAAATTCATTGAAGCACATGCAACAGCTATTCAAACTCATTCACACTTCAACTCTAAAACCACAGAAGAAATTTCTCTACCTCTTCCTGAATACTCGTTACTGCTACCATCTGGAACACTCGTTTCTTATGTGTTTCCTAAGAAATGCTGTCTACAGCCAGCTCTTCAAATCAAATATGAACAAGTTCCTTCTTGATTATCCATGGTACTAAAGAAATATAGGTTGGCCAAACACTCACACATGAATAATAAATTTAGTTTAATCCTTTATCCAAGTGTGAGCAAGCAAAGTTTGCGCCTGAAAGTATCTTCAGGACTGGGGTAAGGTGGTACAACACCTTACCCAGTGTTGTACCACCAGATGATGGTACCACCAGAAATAATGCAAGAATACCAGAATCTCCCTTTCTGTCTGGACAGAAAGGGAGATTCTGGTATTCTTGCATTATTTGGTTCCTGCTTTGTAGGTGATTTAGCTTACCTGAATGTATCAGTGGTGTTACAGTAAGTCCCCTTCCCCATAATGTTATGGGGGATAAGGCTCAAGGCTTACTGCAGTGTAGGCATTGCATCTGAAGTAACTTTGGCATTCCACTTCTCAGTGCATTTATTGCTTGCTGGATAGTGGACATATGGCATCTGTGAATATCCAGTGAACAGATGATGATGAATAGTGGACATCAATTTCAGGAACCATGTTGAGCGGGGATCTCTGGTGCAGACCAAAAAATCCCTCTGTGTATGAATTCTTCAGCCACAAGGGTGAAGAATTCATGCTGATGGAGATAGGTAACCAGTGCAAGACTTCAGCAAAGTACAGATATGATAGAGACATATATATATATATATATATATATATACATACACCACTGAGAATAACAGTTAGGTAACAACCCATAAAACATTCAACTATTCCAGAGGTGTGATATAAGAATGGATTCTCCTGGTTCTGATCAGGAATATAATACTTATTTTTGATGCACCAACATCTCCAGCATCAATGAAAGCTAATTATCTCAACTTTCCTATCATAATCAATTCCTGATATATATCCATCAGATGGTGTACAGGACTCTCTTATTAGGCTCTAAATCCTTAATCCACTAAAATGCTTTAAATGTCAGAAATGCAGGGCTGCCCAAATTGTCTGCATTATCTCAACCATCTGTTTCTAATGTAGTACTTAAGAGCATGAATAATAAATCTTGCTCTGCAAAGAAACCTAAATATGTGAACAATGAGGGGACACCATTATTATTATTATTATTCAGACCTCCATGGAGTCAAAAGACTCATCGTGGGAGGTCCTTCCTAAGAACATAAAGTCTGTCAAGACTCATCGAGGGGAGGTCCCCCCCCCCCTAAGAAACACAAAGTCTATCATACCACTCTTTAAACTCATTGACCGTTCTCGCTTCCCCCACTCCATCAGGCAATGCATTCCACGGTTCAACCACCCTCCATGCAAAGAAACCACTCCTCACCCTCTTGCTCACAGTTTCCTTTTGTAACTTCCAGGGATGGCCTCTTGTCATCACTCCTTCTTGCTGTTCAGCCAAGCGAAAGAATTCCCCAGTGTCAACCCTGTAACCACCTCTCAACAGTTTAAAAGTCTCAATCATATCACCTCTCCTTTTTCTATCCATATATAATGAAATATAGAGACTTAATTTACATGATTCCTTAGTTAGCAGAAGGTCCAGAAATGGGAGTGAACCATTAGATTCTAATTCACAGGTGAATTTTATGTTAGGGTGTTGATGATTCGGATGCCTATGAAAAAGCAGAAGGTACTCCATGGTTCCAGACTAAGAATATTATTATTATTATTATTAATCAGGCATCCATGGAGTCAAAAGACTCATCGTGGGAGGTCCTTCCTAAGAACGTAAAGTCTGTCAAGACTCATAGAGGGGAGGTCCCCCACCCCCCAAGAAACACAAAGTCTATCATACCACTCCTTAAACTCATTGACCGTTCTCGCTCTCACCACTCCATCAGGCAATGCATTCCACGGTTCAACCACCCTCCACACAAAGAAACCACTCCTCACTCTCTTGCTCACAGTTTCCTTTTGTAACTTCCAGGGATGGCCTCTTGTCATCACTCCTTCCTGCTGTTCAACCAAGCGAAAGAATTCCCCAGTGTCAACCCTGTAACCACCTCTCAACAGTTTAAAAGTCTCAATCATATCACCTCTCCTTCTTCTATCCACCAAACTCTGCAGTCCACATTCCCTCAGCTGATCCTCATAACTATCCTTGCACAGTCCTGAAACCATCTTTGTCATCCGTATTTGTATCCATTCCACAGTTAATTTATCCCCTTCAAATCCTGGGGACCAAATCTGAGAACAATATTCCAAGTGTGGTCTGATCAGGATCTTATACAATGGAATGATAACTCTTCTATTTCTGCAAGTCAGCATCCTTCTCATTATTGCAGCAATCCTCTGTGTTACCTTCACCACCTTTGCAATATGTCCCCTAAATTTCAGGTTTCTATCATTCATCAACCCCAGATCCCTTGTCTCCCCTACTTCCTCCAGTATAACTCCTCCCATAGAGTATGCAGTGTCCCATCGATGTTTCCCAAACCTCAAGACCTTACATTTTGCTGCATTAAATTGAAACCCCTATTTATTTGTCGATCTATCTAGCGTATTCAACTCCTCTTGCAGGGCTGCCGCATCTGCACTATTACTAATAATCCTTCCCAGCTTCACATCATCTGCAAACAACTGAATATCCCCTTGCAATCCACTGACAATGTCATTGATATAAAGGTTATACAATATAGGTTCCAGTACTGAGCCCTGTGGGACCCCACTTGTAACCCTCTGCTTCCTTGAAACTGCCCCACCATACACAACTCTCTGATACCTATCGGACAGCCAATCCTGAATCCAGTTGACCAATCTGACATCCAGACCCATGTTTTGCAACTTAAATATCAGCTTATCATGTGGCACCCTGTCAAATGCCTTCGCTAAGGCTAAGAAAATTGCAGTATATGCCTTTCCCTCATCTAATGTTCTTGTAACTTTATTATAAAAGGCTAGCATATTGCTAAAACAAGAGCGCCCTTTCACAAATCCATGTTGACTCTCAGAGATAACATTACCCTCATCTGCCCAATGCTATATACGGTCCCTCACTACTTTCACCAAGATCTTAACAACTACTGATGACACACAGACTGGCCTATAATTAGACACTTCGAGTCTGTTACCACCCTTATGCAATGGCACTATCTTACCTTCCTTCCATTCCCTGGGCACCTTTGCCGAAGCCAGACTTTCACTGAAAAGCCAGGTTAAAGGCACTGTCTGTTCCCTAGCATGTTCTCTCCAAACTTGTGGTGAAATACCATCCAGTCCCAAAGATTTACTGACATCAAGAGTACTCGGTATCTGAAAACACTCTCCTCCAGTACCTCTAAACCTTGAACCAGCCCTATCCCTCTAGCATTAAAACTGACTCCTGATGAAATACTGCCCTAAAGTGTTCATTGAACAATTCCACTATGTCCTCTGCATCAGTCACTCTATTCCCATTTTTATCCCACAATATCATTCTTCCACAGTCATTTCTCCTCCTACTCGCCGCATAGCTAAAAAATTCCCTAGGATTTTCTTTGGATCTTATGGCCAATCTCCTCTCATATTCCAATTTCGCTTTCATTACTACACTAGTCACGCTTCTGGCCTGTGTCTTATATTCTTCATGCAACTTCTCTTCACCTGTCTCCTTATATCTCTTCTATAGCCTCTTTTTCGCATGCAATTCCTGTTTAATATTGTTTGTCATCCACCTTACTCCAAATTGTGTCCTCTTCTTCACTCGTGGTATACAACTTACCATTGCTGCTAACAAATATTCTTTCACAATTTCCCATGCACTAATGATATCCCGGCCTTCCAATTCCTCCCTCCATGAAACTTCCCGAAGTTGACGTGTAAGACTATTATAATCACCTGCATTATAATTCCACATAAGTTCCCGTCTCTTTGATACTCCTGCACGTCTATTCATTATCCAAATCAAAACCATATGGTCACTCTCTCCAACTGGTGGGAGAGATGTCAACTCAGGTATTATCAACTCTTCTGATGCTATAACCAAATCCAAAACTCTTGAACCTCTTGTTCCCTTTGTTACATGTTGCCTAAGACATTTGTCCCTCAAGAATTCTAGAAATTCCATTCCCCTATTGCTACATGCATCTTCTTCTCTCCAATACTGTAGTTAAAATCCCCCATAACAATCATTCTTCTTGCACTTGCCAAAGTGCAAGAAGAATTCTTAGTTGTCTAAACATCTCCTGGTCCCCATCCTCTGTGCTCCTGGGTCTGTAGCAATACCCCACTAAATATCCTGTCTTGCCTTCCTCTGCCTCACACCATATGCTCTCAAAATCATTTGTCTCACTTCCTTCCAAAGCCTCCACTCTTAGAGGACATAGGTCATCATTTATCATAAACAGTACTCCATCACCATTTTTTCCCCTCCTATCCTGCCAAAAAATGCTATACCCAGCAACTTCTATTCCTGTTATTATATCCCCTTCTGTCAACCACGTCTCAATGATTCCAATATTTTTTAGCCAGGCTGATGCTATCTGCGCCACCAATTCCTCTCCTTTATTTCGGATACTCCTGGCATTAGTATAAAGCATATAAATGCCATTGTTTCTATACCCAGCATTATCCCTTCTAGGCTCCACTGGGCTCAGTGTTACCTGACATCATCTCCCTTCTCCCAAGTATCTATTCCCACAAGAGGCCACCCCTGCTATCATCCTCCCTGGGACACACTGACTCGTTCAGAACAGCAATCTCTCCAGATGCCTACGTCCTTCCTCATTCAAATGTAAGCGGTCTCTCACATACAATTCCTCTCTTCCCTCAAACGCACTCCAAGCATCCACATATACAAGTCTTCTCTTGTCACACATTCTCGCTATTATGCCATTCAATATCACCGCTCTTCTGCTCAGCTCATCATTATCATACCTAGGCAACACGCACACTATTTTTCCTCTCTCTGTCTTCTTCCGTACAGCCTCAAGCAAAAATCTCATATCTCTCACTGCCTGACTTGCATTACCACTCAAATCAATCATTCCTACCATCACAGTCATCTCATCCACCCTTTTACCTCTCTTAATTGCCATAGCCACCCTTTCTATTGTTCCTCCTGGCAAACACTCCTCACGCATCCTATCTTGAACACCACAGATCATTGAGTTGCCATACATTATACCTCTTACCATTCCCTCTCTCCTATTGTTTCCATTCTCTCCTCTTCTTTCATTCCCATAGGTCTCTCTCATTCCCTCTCCTCTAATGCTATTCTCTCTTCTAGCATTCCCATACCCCTCTCTCTCTCTCTCTCTCTCTCTCCTACTGTTTCCATTCTCTCCTCTTCTAGCACTCCCATACATCTCTCTCTCATTACCTCTCTCCTTCTGTTTCCATTTTCTCCACTTCTAGCACTTCCATATCCCTCTCTCATTCTGTCTCTCCTACTGTTTCCATCCTCTCGTCTTCTAGCATTCCCATACCTCTCTCTCATTCCATGTCTCCTACTGTTTCCATTCTCTCCTCTTCTAGCCCTTTCATATCTCTCTCTCATTCCATCTCTCCTACTGCTTCCATCCTCTCGTCTGCTAGCATTCCCATACCTCTCTCTCATCCCCCTCTCTTCTACTGTTTCCATTCTCTCCTCTTCTAGCATCCCCATACCTCTTACTCATACTCCCAAAATTCTCTCTCTCTCTCTCCCCTACTCTGATTCGCCTTACATTTATCTCTTCCATTCTTCTAATCTTATCTTTCATACTTCTACTCTCATTCACAAGACATTCCACCTCCTCTTTCAGCTCATCTATCTCTCTCTGCAGGTCAGTCACTCAATCTAAATTCACTCTCCTAAACAAAACCATCTCCTAAACTTTCACAGTCACTCACGCCTTCCACACTATCAATTATTATTTTCTCAAATATATATATATTTTTTTCATTCTCTCCTATCACACTACTTGTCTTCCTACGTTCATTCCCCGTTCCTGGAGCAACAAGGTCGGATATTGATATTTCTAATGCACTTATTTCCTCCAACTGCCTGCATTTTGTGCACATACGCTCTCCGCTCTCTTTCACAAGCCACATATCTAATTCCTGAGATGCATACATGCCGCAAGTACTTCATGCCACAAAGTCCCTTATGATATTGCTTATAATAAAGTTCTAAAATGGCAGAGGACTTGGCGATATGCCACTTGTGACTGCAGCTGAATCTGTCATCATTCCTTACTGCCGAGTAGCGTAATCTTTAATAATTATTCAATTAATAAATTCCGTTAAATAAATAAGAAAAAAAAGTACAAACAATTATAAGCAAAACAAATCATATAAGTACACTAAATATAATTAAATAAAATGAAATATAACTAAATACAGTAATGAAAACTTAGCTTCGTTTTGTCTTCTACCGTTATGCATTTGATTCCGATGGTAACCAAAATATATTATATCGCGACAGCAACTAACTTCCAAAAAACAACCACTGAAGTACACTCGTATTGAGAGAAACAATTTAGCACTCAAAAACATAGAAAAACGGGGGGAAAAAACGGACTATTCACCGATTAAAAATCACTTTCTTCTGCCATTGATTGACCTCTACTTCTAAATATGCTTTAGGTGGAAAGATGAAAACGAGATATAAAAGTTTAAAACTAAACTGAATAACTGTTCAATTTTTAGGATGTGTAGAAGAAGCTACTCACCACAACACTTCTCCTAAATTCCTATTATTGTACGAAAAGATGAGAGTTGATAAACTATCAAATGTGACAAAAATCATACTCCATTTCTCAATCTGAAATTCTTAATATACCTGAAATTTATGATAATGATTTGCTATTTGGGGCACATTAATTCAATCTTCCACAATGAATCGGCCACTCCATCGAGGGTGTAATAATAATATTAGTCTCACCTGATTAAGTTCTCACTCCTCTCCTTAAATAATCCTACTGAATTGGTATCTGCTTGTCAAGAAAATCATAGCGAGAATAGCACTGGAAAAAAAAAATTGTGATTGTAGTAATGTTATTAAAGATAAACTTGTATATTTGCTGTGGTGTCTTGCCTTAAATTCATATATTAAATTTCTCTGCAAAATCCAGAAACAGAACCATATTAGTCTTTGCCTTGTCATTTTCTCTCTTTATCACCACTAGTAATTTAGTCATTTTATAAAATGTGATTAGAATACTAAAACAAGACTGTTGCCATAGAAACCCATGCTATTTTTTCATAAAGAATTTAAAATGCATCCTTCTCCATAGTCTTTTGGCCATCTAGATTACTTAATATTCATTAAAATTATTTATATTATTGTGAGTATATTTTTTTGGCCACTAAATTCATTTTAGAATAAGATTATATTGGTTTTTTTTTAATGGACTAATGAATTTAATGTTAAATTATGCTACAAAGTTTCACCAACTGGGCTTCTTCAGGGCATACAAAACAGTAATGACAACTCAAAGTCGCTAGTACATAGAACAAACTTATAAAATATAGCATAAATTAAAAAAAAAATGCCTGACATCATATGCATGGAGCGTGTGTTTCATTGGTTATTGTTGTGTACACGCTCTTTAGTTTGCAGCGAAATTAAATTCTAGCAAGCTTAGCGATCTTATTAGGGTTTTCCATATGTCAGGCAGGATCATTCCTTGATTTCTGTATAGGCTTCTTTCACAACAAAGAACCACTGTGGCTTCTTTGAAATTGCGACACTGGAATGGGCAGCTCCTATCTCGTGTGCAGATTTATCCTTGGAGAAACTAAAAAATGACATCCTTTCCCAATTAGACCCTAAGCCATTAGTATGGTGGAGGTATGTTGATTTGATGACATTTTTATAATTTAGAGAAACCCTAAAATGGCACTTTTTGACTTTCTAACAAAAATAAATTCCTTCCATCAGAAAATCAAATTCACTTTGGAACTTGAGAAGGATAGACAACTACCGTTTTTAGATACTCTAATCAAAAAACAAGCAGATGGACATATCAACCTTAAAGTCTACTGTAAACCAACCCATACTGGATGTTATCTTCACTTTTCATCTACTCACCACATTTCTCAAAAACTTGGTATCTTACACATGCTAAAAAATAGAGCCACCAGCATCATATCAGAAGAAAAATACCTCCAGGATTAATTAACTCATATATCTCAGACCCTGGTAAACTATGGCTATCCAAGAAATTTAATTAAAAAGTTACTTCATAGCAACCCCACACAACAACAGTCTGCCAAGACTCAATATAAATCCTCAATTGCCATCCCTTATGCAGGTACAGTGTCAAAAAAGATTGCAACACTCTTCAAACCTTTTGAAATTAGAGTAACTTTTCAAATCGATCAAGACGATCTGAAACATATTAAGGTCACCAAAAGACAGCAATGCCTTCTTCAAATATGCAGAGTATACAACATCCCTTGCTTTTGTGGTCTAAACTACGTAGGTCAGACATCAAGAAGTCTTGAAATAAGAAAAAAGGAACATGTAGGGGATGTTAAAAATGACAGAATAGATAGCTCCGGATTAGCCCTTCACTTCTTTAAAACAAGCCACACCATTGAATGGGACAAAAGTTACATGCCTTATCTAGAAAAAGATTTCTGCTGTTGCAATTTCAAAGAAGCCACAGTGGTTCTCTGTTCTGAAAGCAGCCTAAACAGAAATCAAGGAATGATCTGGCCTGACATATGGAAAACCATAATAAGATCGCTAAGCTTGCCAGAATTTAATTTCGCTACAAACTACAGAGCATGCACACATAACAATAACTAATGAAACACACGCTCCATGTGTGTGATGTCATGTGTCTTTTTAATTTATGTAATATTTTTTATGTTTTTCTATGTACTAGCAACTTTGAGTTGTCTTTACCATTTTGTATGCCCTGAAGAAGCCAAACAGCCCAGTTGGTGTAATTTGTTGGCAAAATTTATCATTAAATTCATTTGTCAATAAAAACCCAGTGTAATCTTATTCTCAAATTATTTAGATTATATAATTCCAGCCTAGTTGGCTGTGGTTAGCGTATCTGCTGTCCAGCCAAAAGGCTGCGGGTTCGAATCCTGATGTGGGCATGGATGTTTGTGATTGTAGATGGCATTGGTGTAGATGATGCAGTTCACTGTAGTTGGTGGATTGGGTGGTGGAGATAGAGAGTTTTAGAATACGTGCCCTCTATCAATGAGTCTTTGGACTCTTTGGAAATGTCACATAATAACAATAATAATTCTCTTGAAGCATTTTCTGTTTCTTTACTGAAATAAATACCGTAGCAAGGAAATCAATAAAATCAATTGAGAATTGAAGTTGTATCACAGGATAGTGAAAGGAGCTCATTTGAGGCTATTTGGTGTGAGATTGAGACTGGCAGAATAAAATATACAGTTGGGTGCTGCTATAGACCAGTTGATGGAATAGATGGTGGAGATAGTATGCATAGGGAAATTGATGAAATGAATGGAAGGAGGGTAATTATTATGGGGGATTTCAACTATGGTAACATTGATTGGAAGGAGGAGAGGACACATGTGAGGAAGGAAAAGGATTTTATTCAATTATTAAGGGATAGCTATCTGAGACAGCATGTAATTGAAAATACTAGGGGTGTGAGAGTGCTTGACCTGGTAATAGCATCTGAGAATTTGACTGTAATGAATATGACCATGTTGCCACCTATTGGTGAGAGTGATCATAAGGTCTTGGGAAGTGGCTAAAGGTGTGGAATTTTCGATTAAGACAGGGTATATGTGGAATTACCGTGCTGGCAAGTATGACAAGCTTAGGAAATTGCTTGGATCAGTGCCGTGGCATGTACAACTGCAAGGGCTGGACGTCGATAGAGCATGGGAAGTGGTCAAGGAGCATTTACAGGAGGTAATGGCTGATTGTATACCTAGGGTCCGAATAGTAAAACAAGTAGGGGTTAAATAGATGAATAACACCATTAAGCTTTAGCTGCTAAAAAAGAAACAACTGTGGAGGGAATTTAAAGAAAGGGGTGACCTGCAGGCACACGAACGGTATAAAGTGCAGGCCAGAAAGGTAACAAGTGTGGTAAAAAAAAAGCAAAAGCGGATTATGAAAGGAAACTAGCTTTGCAAGCAAAAGAGAATCCCAAACAGTTCTTTCAATATGCTACAAGCAAGAAAAAAACTGTACACGGCAAAATAATTTTAAGGAATGACGGTGGTAAGGAGGTCACTGAATCAGTCGATATAGTGTAGTTACTGAGCATACACTTTGCAAAAGCATATCATCCAGGTGGTGACATTGAAAAAATGAAGGAACCATTAGTTTATACGGGAATAGTGATGAATGAAGTGGAGGTGACTAGTCTATTACAGAACCTTAATGTGAATACATCTGTGGGATTGGATGGTATACCGGCACGGGTCTTGCGTGAAGCGGCTAAAGAATTATCAGTGCCCTTGACCATGTTGTTTAATCTGAGTCTCAGGTCTGGTTTAGTCCCGAAGGTGTGGAAAGAGGGGAAAATAGTTTCACTGCATAAAGGAGGATCCAAGACTACGGTTGCAAATTACCAACCGATCAGCATATCAGGAGTTGTTGTCAAGGTCTTAGAGAAAGTAGTCAAGGGAAAAATACAGGAATGGATTGATGAAAACAAGATACTGTACAGGGGACAGTATGGCTTTGTGAAGGGTAGATCATGCTTCAGTAACTTGCTCAAGTTTTATAACAAGGTGATGGCTGAACTGGATAAGGGAAATGGGTTTACAGTGATACTGCTGGACCTGGCAAAGGCGTTTGACAGGATACCACATGGAATACTAATCCGTAAACTACAACATATGGGAATGGATATAGGATTGGTGAGATGGATAGGTGGTTGGTTGATGGAGAGATATCAAAGAGTAGTTTATTCAGGAGTAGAGTCCAAAAGACGGCCTGTGACTAGTGGTGTGCCACAGGGTTCTGTTCTTGGACCACTGCTGTTTAATCTGTTCATTAACGATATAGGGAAGGATCTAAGTGGAACAATTCATTTGTTCGCTGATGATGCAAAGTTGGGTAGGGCAATAGTGAATGCAGAAGATGTCAAAGTCTTGCAGGATGACTTAGATAGATTGGAGTTCTGGGCTAAGGAGAATGGATGTCAATTTAATGTGACAAAATGTAAGGTTATGCATTTTGGGGTGAAAAGATTAGCAGCAGTATACCACATTGGTGGAACTGTACTCCAAGAGATTGATGAGGCCAGGGACTTGGGAGTGTTGGTGGATAGGGAGATGAAGTTTAGGGGGCACATTGCAAAAGTAGCTAAATCAGCTCATCAACTCACTTGGTTGTTGAAATATACCTTGACGGGACCTCATCTCGACTACTGTGCCCAGATTTGGTCACCTCGGTTCCTTCTTGATGGGGAGGAGGTGGAGAGGATCCAGAGGCGAGTGTCTAAGATGATAACAGGTCTATGGAATGAACCATATGAGAACAGGTTGAAGATTTGTGGATTGCAGAAACTAGTTGATAGGCGGAGGAGGGGAGATATGTTTGAGACATTCAAATTGCTAAAGGGATTCTATAGGATTAATTCAGAGGATATTTTTGAGATCAGGACTGGTGGTGGGAGAACTAGGGGACACCTATGGAAGCTGGGCAAGAGTGTGGTTAGCAGGGGTGTTAGAGCTGGGTTCTTTACTTTTAGAGTGGTAAATGAGTGGAATTAGCTGCCAGAGTCTGTTGTGGGTGCTATGACGGTGAACGAGTTCGCATAGTTATGTGGACATGATGTTTAGGGCCTCCCTCGATGAGTCTAAGGACTCCCGGAGTCGCCCAAAATAATAATAATAATAATAATAAAATCATTCTACCATTATGGAAAAATTATTCTCACATAATCACTTTGATTTTCTACTTTCTGTGTAATATAAAATGTTTTCTGGACATTTCATCCCTGCCTTGCCAGTCTCTTCTCATTCTAATGTTTGTTTCACGAATAGATGTTATTTTCCTTTTGTTTAATTTTTTGAGCTTTGCAGTAGATCCTGATTAATTTACTTTTAGAAATTATTCCTTTACATTGCATTCTTCTACACATTAGAAATTTTTAATCATTTATATATGCTTCCCTGATGAGTTAGTTAATTAATTTTTTTTTCTTTCATACAGACAGATCTAATGTTTGATTATAGCCGCAATCTTGGTCAAGAGAATATTGTAGCCTCTGTAGCTAGTCTCCATATCCTGTCTTGTGTGTATGGAAAAAGAAAACAGACTATGGTTACTGTGAGTCTCAATTTCATTCATTAAATTTGTTTAACATTTGTTCTTTTGATTACGTTTTGCATAAATGTACAAAAATATACTGAATAATCATGAAAGTTGTTTCTTGAAATGGAATACAGAAACATAAATAATATTTTAAAACCACTTCTTTTCCACATAACAACAAAATTAAAATTTTAAATATCATTATTTGGAATACTAAATAGCATGCAAAATCACAAACTGCATAAAGTACCTCAGTATATTTTCATTTTATCATCTAGAGTATTATATTTTAATTATTAAATGTTGTTCAGGTACTTTATCCATGTGAGGCTCAGTTTTCTCGATGCCAGAAACCCATTGAAGATGAAGTAAAAATGACCGCAAGTGTAAGCAGTCTGGAGCTTTGCCTTTCATCTCCAGTTGTTCATACTGTGATTGATGTCACTAGTGAACTGATATCTAATGTAAAGGTATTGATTTTATTCTGCATCTATTTGTTCTTTAAATGCTTTTTTTTGTAGTTGATATGAGATTTCATCAGACTTTAATTTTCATAAAGATGTATAGGAATCCAATAAGTTGGATTCCTATATTTCCTCTGTTTATATATATATGTGTGTGGAAAATGATGGGATTCACAGCAGTAGATTTGACCTGTACAAAAAAAAAAAAAAAAAAAAAGGTTTTTAATTACTTTTTAGTGTGGCTTTTTATCTCAAATTGTGCTACATTTTTTCAGTTTGGACACAAGTGCCCTTCAAGTAGTGTTGTTGTTGTTGGAACTTTTTGTTGTTTATATTATGTTTTGCTACTTGTTTGTTCATACTGCTGCTGCTTCTGAAAATGGCGTCCATAAAGAAACGCATGTTGGCGGAACGGAAAGCTTCGGTATGAAGATCTAGCTCTGCCTTAGAATTTTCATAGTGGACACATTGTGTAAATTACTATATGTACACACTGAAAAATGTGAAACATTTGTTGACTGTTTGGATAAACAAAGAAGGAAAGCATTAACATATGTGAAAAGTATCTTGATAGATTAGAGTGATTAGAAATGGGGGAGCAAGTGTGGGACCATAAGTGCAAATGAAAAGTGAAATGAAACATCTGAAAGAGAATATTAAAAATCCAAAGAAAAGATTCACTGATGAGAATAAGAAGGAGGAAGTTAGTATTACAAAGAAAGAGTCAAAGGATAGTTATATATCATTGTATGGGGACTTCATCATTAGAGGTGTGATGACTAATAAAGTGCCCAAAACATTCTTTCCTGGTGGAACAATGAAGCAAACAACTGATGTGTTGCAAAAAAGGAAAGACCAAGTGTCAAATTTAATGGTAGTTGTTGGCGCAAATGACTTAGTTGGGGAAAAAAAGAATGGTGAGAGATAGAGACTTGAGGAAGTTGTTGCATCCAGTAAAGATGCAGTGTTATTGGAAAAGCCATAGGCATGTTGCTTAAATATGACAACAGTGAATTGAGAAGAAGAGTAGAGATAATGAATAGTAAGATGGCTGAGTTATGTGAGGCAAAGGAGATTCAATTCATAAATCTTTGGAGTGAATTTGAAGGGCAATTCGAATGGTTTAAAGTTGGATTGCATTTCATCGAGTTTAGTGTTGGGAATTTAGAATTTACTGTTTACTTAGAAGGCACGAGGTCAAGAAGTTAATGTAGTAAATGATCAGATCTCTTGTGAAGGAGTGTAGCACAATTGAAGAGATTGTACAACAGACAGCAGGAAGATGGATATGAGGTCAAAGATGTGGTTGCAGCAGCAGTGGAGGGTGACTGAATGCATAAAGGTGAGGATGATACAGGCAGGAATTGAAATCAGAGTCAGGATCAGGGAAATGGGAGTGGTCAGATTGAAGACAGAGTTGTGGTAGAGCAGCTAGAATAGAGAATATTGGTGCTGGTAGAATGGCCTCAAAGACACAGGGATTGTTATGTTGTACAGAAATGAAAGAAATCTTCATAACAAGAGAGCTGAGTTTGTTGCATTGATTGAGTCAGTATGCCCAGAAATAATTGGAATAAGTAAAACTTGGTTGTCTGAGGAGGATGTGATGTCGGGAATAGAAATAGAAGGATATACCATTTTCCGGACGTATAGGAATGTGAAAAGAGGAGGGAGAGTGTTGTTAATGATTGCAGAGGAATTGTATCCACATAGTGTGGAAGTTGATAGTGCATGCACAAATTTTCAATATGTGTGGGGAGAAGTTGAAATAAACAGGCTAGTATATCTGATATGATGCTGTTATAGGCCAGGGAATGCAAAGAATGCTGGTTGTGACCTGAATAATGAAAATAATCAGCTTTCATTTCAGACAAGTCACAATTTGTCTATGAAGACTACAGCCATGTCAAAAATAATTACTTTAATTTTCCAATTTTTCGACCTTCATATTAAAGTCGTCATCTGGAGTGTCCATCCATATGTTCACTACTATCCACAAATGCCGTATGATCACTCCGATGCTCGGTGATATGCCATACCAGACATTCCCATGTAGTTCTGTTCTGTATGCTTTTCTGGAGGCTTCAACTCTCTGACGATCATTCACTCCACACACACACACACACACACACACACACACACCATCCATCCATCTTATTGATGGTCTACCCCTTCCTATTTTTTCCAGGAACTTTACCTTCTACTACTGTTCTGAGAAGTCCACCTTTCATCCTTTCAATGTGTCCAAAATATTTTAACTTTTTTCTTTCATTATTATTATTATTATTATTATTATTATTATTCAAGCCTCTATGGAGTCAAAAGACTCATCGCAGGAAGTCCTTCCTAGGAAACAGAAAGTCCATCATACTACTCCTTAAACTCATTGACCGTTCTTGCTCTCACCACTCTATCAAACAATGCATTCCACGGTTCAACCACCCTCCACGCAAAGAAACCACTCCTTGCCCTCTTACTCACAGTTTCCTTTCATAACTTCCAGGGATTGCCCCATGTCATCACTCCCTCCCACTGTTCAACCAAGCGAAAGAACTCCCCAGTGTCAACCTTGTAACCACCACTCATCAGTTTAAAAGTCTCAACCACATCACCTCTCCTTTTTCTATCTATCAAACTCTGCAGTCCACATTCCCTCATCCGATCCTCATAACTAACACTGTAAAGGCTTGAAACCATGTTTGTTATCCACTTTTGTACCTGTTCCACAGTTAATTTATCCCCTTGAAATCCTGGGGACCAAATCTGAGAACAATAGTCTAAGTGTGGTCTGATCAGTATCTTATACAATGGAATGATAACTCTTTTATCTCTGCAGGTCAGTATCCTTTTCATTATTGCAGCAATCCTCTGTCTAACCTTTACCCCCTTTGCAATATGTCCCCTGAATTTCAGATTTCTATCAATCATCAACCCTAGAGCTCTTCTCTCTCTCCTACTTCCTCCAGTATAGCTCCTAAAATAGAGTATGCAGTGTCCCATTGATGTGTTCCAAAATGCTAGACCTTACATTTTGCTGCATTAAACCGACCCCTATTCATTTTCCATCTGTCTACCTTATTCAAATTGAAGGACTGCCACATCTGCACTACTACTAATAACTCTTCCCAGCTTCACATAATCTGCAAGCAACTGAATATCCCCCTGCAATCTACTGACAATGTCATTGATATAAAGGTTGAAAAATATAGGTCCCAGTAGTGAGTCCTGTTGGACCCCACTTGTAACCTTCTGCCTCCTTGAAACTGCCCCACCATACAACTCTCTGATACCTATCAGACAGCCAATCCTGAATCCAGTTGACCAATCTGAAGATCATTCATCCAAACCCATGTGCTGCAACTTAAATATCAGCTTATCATGTGGCACCCTGTCAAACGCCTTTGCAAAATACAAAAAAATTGCACTATATGCCTTTCCCTCATCAACTGCTCTTGTCACTTTATTATAAATGGCAATCATATTACTAAAGCAAGAATGCCCCTTAACAAATCTATGTTGATTCTCACAGATAGCATTATCCTCATCTACCCAATTCTGTATATGGTCCCTTCGTAATGTCTCCAAGATCTTAACAACTACTAATGACAAACATACTGGCCTATAATTAGACACTTCCAGTCTGCTTCTGCCCTTATGCTAGGGCACTATCTTACTTTCTTTCCATTCCCTGGGCATCTTTCCCATAGCCAGAATTTCATTGAAAAGCCAGGTGATTGGAGCTCTCAGTGCTTTAGCACATTCTCTCAAAACATGTAGTGAAATACCATCCAGTCCCACAGCTTTACTGACATCCAGAGTACTCAATATTTTGAACATACTCTCCTCCTGCACCTCTAAACCTCGAACCTGCCTTATCCCTCTAGTATTAAAAATTACTCCTCCCGGATGAAATACTCCAATAAAATGTTCATTGAATAATTCCACTATATCCTCTGCATCACTCACTCTGTTCCCATTTTTATCCCACAGTGTCATTCTTCCACAATCATTTCTCCTCCTACTGGCCACATAGCTAAAAAATTCCCTAGGATTTTCTTTGGATCTTAGGGCCAATCTCCTCTCATATTCCAGTTTCGCCTTACTTACCATACTATTCACTCTCCTGGCCTGTGTCTTATATTCTTCATGCATCTTCTCTTGACCTGTCTCCTTATATCTCTTCACTCACCTGTTTTTCGCATGCAGTTCCTGTTTAATATTCTTTGTCATCCACTTTACTCCAAATTATGTCCTCTTCTTCACTTGTGGAATACAGCTTACTATTGTTGCTAACAAATATTCCTTCACAATTTCCAAAACACAAATGATATCCTGGCCTTCCAATTCCTTCCTCCATGAAACTTCCCCTAGTTTATATCTAAGAGAATTATAATCACCTGCCTTATAATTTCACATACGTTCCTTCTCTTTGATACTCCTGCATGTCTATTCATCTTCCAAGTCAAAACCACATGGTCACTCTCTCCAACTGGTGGGAGAGATGGCATCTCAGTTATTATCAACTTTTTTGATGCTATGACCAAATCCAAAACTCTTGAAACTCTTGTTTCCTCCATTACATGTTGCCTAAGACATTTGTCTCTCAAGAATTCTAGAAATTCCATTCCACTATTGCTACATACATCTTCCTCTCCCCATTTTGTACTGCTGTAGTTAAAATCTCCCATAACAATCATTCTTCTTGCACTTACCAAGTGCAACTGTCTAAACATCTCCTGGTCCCCACCCTCTGTTCTCCTTGGTTTGTAGCAACATCCCACTAAACATCCTGTTTTGCCTGACACCATATGCTTTCAAAATCATTACTGTCACTTCCCTCCAAAGCCTCCACTCTTAGAGGACATAAGTCATTACTTATCATAAGCAGCATTCCACCACCACACTTCCTCTTTCTATCCTGCCAAAAAATGCTGTACCCTGCTTTTCTATTCCTGCTATTATATATCTTCTGTCAACCATGTGTCAGTGATCCCAATAATCTTTGTCCAGGCTGATTCTATCAGCACCACCAATTCCTCTCCTTTATTGCAGATACTACTGGCATTAGTATAAAGCATAAAAATGCCACTGTTTCTATACCTAGCATTATCCCCTTCTGACTCCACTGGGCCCATCGTTACCTGCTGTCTTCCCCCTTTTCCCAAATACCCTTTCCCACAAGTGGTCAACCCTAGTACCATCCAACTTGGACATTCTTGTTTCCCTGCATTTACACACCGACTTGTTCAGAACACCAATCTCTCCAGATGCCTGTGTCCTTCCTCTTTCAAATGCAAGCGACTGACATCCATTCATTTGTACACCTGTCAGTATATGATATCCTCGACAGCCTTTGTTAACACCACATCCCAAAAGCAGACATCCTTTTCTCTTCTGTCTTCTTTAGGTTCCAAGTCTTACGTCCATAAGTCACTGTTGGAAAAACAAATGCTTCCAAAATCCTTAACCCCATGGAAATAGATCCATCCCTCCAGATTTGAGACAAGTCTCTGATCGTTGTTTTAGCCATTCCTGATCCTCTTCTGATATCTTCTGAACATGAATTCTGTATCCCAGGTACTGAAACTTGTTGACTTCCTCGATTCTTTCTCCATTAAGGTACACTTGTTTCTCAAGAGCTTCCCTGTTTGTATTTCCTTTGAGGACCATAATCTTTATCTTGCTAGGATTTATTTAACATCCTCTGTTATTACTGATCTTAATAACATTGTCAAGAAAATTGTCATGATTCTTCCTTTGTACTGGATGCTGATGATACAGTACAAAGGAGTTCTGTATCATCAGCATACCTCAGATTACTGATCAAGCTACCTTCTATCCTAATTCCTGTCTTGAGCTTTTTCAATGCTTCATGCATGAAGTCATCTGCATATATTCCAAAAAAGTGAGGAGAAAGTAAACATCCTTACCATGACTTCTTGCTTCCTGTACAAGTTGGCTATCAACCTGATAGTGTGTTGAGGAAAACCCATTCTTTTGATTACTTCCCAGTTTCACATGCTGAACGCAGTTAAAAGCTTTATAGTAGTCTGAGAAACACATTGCCAGAGGGACTCTGAATTCTTTATATTTTTCTGTGATCTGTCTAAAGCAAAGGATCTGATCTATGGTACCCTCACCTTTCTTAAAACCTGCTTGTTCCTCAGGCATCTCTGCCTCAACTTTGGCCTCCATCCTATTTAGTATGACCTTCAATAAAATTTTATTATTATTATTATCAACATTTGACCTCCATGGAGTCAGAGACTCATCATGGGAGGTACTCACTATTGCCTACAATGCTCATCCAACCGCATCTTAAACTGATTCAGTGTGTCCACATCCACAACACACTCAGGCAATGCATCCCACTCACCAACCACCCTCCATGCAAAGAACCTGCTTCTCACTCCTTTGCTCACACTCTCTTTATACAGTTTCCAGCAGCCTCTTGTTCTACTCCCCTCTCCCATTGTATGAAAAATCTCTTCTGATAACAACCTCTGACCAGCTTATATGTCTTAATCATACCCACTCCCCCCCCCCACCTCTTCCTTCTAGTCATGAGGCTCTGCAAATTACATTCTCTCAATCTGTCCTCATACTCCACATTCCAAAAACCACTGACTACCTTTGTGAATCTTCTCTGTACCCTTTCAACGTATTCTCGTCACCATGAAACCTGGCGACCATATCTGTGCACAATAATCCATATGAGGCCTGATCAAGGCCTTATACAATGGAATCATAACTCCTCTATTTCTGCATGTCAGGGTTCTCTGCATCATTGCCATTATTCGATGTGATGTCTTCACAACTTGTGAAATGTGGCCTCTGAATTTCAGGTCCTTGTCCACCATCTCTCCTAGATCTCTCATCTCCTCTACATCAGTTAACCCTCCTACCGGTCAAGGTGGATGAAGTAGCAAGACTACCCCAGACTTTTTCATGTATCAAAACTTCATCGGCATTCTATCTTTTATCAAGTATTTACCCTCCTCCTCTGTTAATCCCTTAACGGCAATTTGAGAGCCATTAGTGGATTAACTGTTGTCTAGCGACTTTTGTGTCACTTGTCTTTACATGTACTCTGTTACTTCGAATTTTCTTCACTGTACTAGGATATTTGATTGTTTTTTTTTTTTTTTCTGAACAATTTATTTCTTGTGTCTCTTTTCAAAAATAGAAGTTTCACATCTGCCAAAATAAATAATCAATCCTGAAATGACCATAGATCAGCTTTGCAATGAATATACTTTAGTAATAGTTGATTTCCTCCACTTTACTTACAGTGTAGATTCTTTTTCACGAATTTGCAAATGTTTGTTTACGTTTAAAATATTTTGTCAAATATTTATATTTTTAAATAACATTTAGTGAAATAAATATGACATTTTGCTTTCTTTCTTTGCAAAATACTTTTATATGGATTGTCACATTTCAATTTCAGCAACGATTGCTTTTTTTTAAATTTATTTTTTATGAACAACAAATGATTATAAACTGCATTACTCGGTTTCCGATATTGTATCTATTTTTAGTATCATAAATTTATACCTAATGGTATTTTATCAGAGACTCTTTGCCTTCTTCTTTTGCTGAAAATTGCAACAGAGGTTTTTTTTTTTTTTTTTTTTTTGGAGGATGCATATTACTATAATATCCAATGCTTAACCACTGTAGATATGTTGATAATATAATAGGAAGGATGTCCTGTATGGAATAATTAAAAATTTATGTTCATTTTTAGAATTTTTTACTGCAACCCCCCCCTCCCCCTCTCCTGTCCTGGAACTGAGTTGCATAACTACTTTAAATTTCTACAGCTTTCAAAGCTTTCAGACGGTATTCAAAATCTCTTATTTTAGTTTACCGTTTTGACAAAAGAAATAAAGCAATAATATTGTTGTATATCAAAGCTTCTAATTCTATACTCTTTCTTTGAATCTGAAATCAGCAGTCTGCTGAAATTATTCTAAGATTTAGAAATACTATGCTGTATTTTCAACATGTAAAACCCACACAAAGAAATTTCAATTGTGTTATTTCTGTTTCTTTTTTTAAACAAAAATCTAAATATTACTACTTCTATTTCTGCTGATTGCTATTTCTGAAATACGTCTTAGAAATGCTGGACAATAATCCTCTTACCTAGAGGAAAAGCTAAAAGTTTTAGATTACTCATTTGAGAAACACAAGACAGAAAGTTTCCTAGAAGTTGCACTAAATTGCCTCAAGCAAGAATGTCTTGTTTCGTTTTCTGTTGTTCAGATATCCTAACACAGTAAAACTGACATTTCTTTTATGAAGTATTTATGCCAAAAATGATTTCTTTATTTATAGTGATCAGTTTCACTTTCATTATTGAAAAATTCTAAATTATTTGATAATTATCTTGGGAAAAAACTACTGCTATTGCTGTTGCTACTCTTGCGTGCCATCTCACAAATGAATTGTATATTGGGTCTTTCTAATATTCCTTTCTGCCCAGTAACAAGTTGTAGACTAACGGAGATTACCAACTCCCCCCCACTACCACCACCACTGGGAACCAGATCAAAAGAACATGCCCAGAACGCAGCACACTAAAGTACCTCGTGCAATAACTGAATATTTTACAGGCAGAAATTCCTTGTTCTGTTTTTCCATCTTTCTGATTGATTAGCAGACATTCGAAGCATATTCTGATATTGCATTTGTAGGATGACAGTGTTTTTAAATATTATTTTCCCCTATTAGCCAACGTCACATAACTTCCCGATTTATAATAATAGGGAAATAATATGTATATTTTCTTATTTATAATTTGCAAATTTATAATAATCAAAACTTAGTTTCTGTGTCGAAAAAATTAAACGTTATGTGGAACAATTATTATGGAAAAATCACAAATGAAATAAAAACTGTACCTATGTTTCATAACAGCTTTCGGGTGTCTGGTAATGTGCAACGGGAGGGGGGGGGGTGATGCTATCAAAGTCGAAATAAAGTTTATTTGTATTGTGAAAGGAAATGAAATCACATTTAATGCATTTGATATACATATTTTGAATGATAAAAATAAGCAAATGTATCGCTTACTTTAAAAATTGGAGAATAAAATATCTGAATTATGCAGTAAATATCTATAATTATTAATATCATTTTGTAATGACCAATTATACAGGGAAACCAAGAAAGTACAAAGAATAGTAGATTACTATATAATATAAAGAAAAAATTTAGTGATATGATTAAAGAATTTCATGTTATTCTCTATGAAGCAAAGTTGCTCCAGTGTGTCCTAAAGGAAATCTGTGAAGTATTATTCGATTTCGATGGTTTTGTACAAAAATAAAAATAATATAATCTGGAACATCGGCAGCCGGTTTTCTTTTCTTTTTTTAAAAGAATATTTCAAATAATTATCGTGAATTAATTTCTTCGAGAACAAAGAATAATATTTTGTCTAGAAAGCGATTAGAAAAAAATTAGCGCAAAAAATTAAAAATGAAATTGGTTCTCCAAGGTAAGGCAATATTTAAGTGAAGAAATTATGCAAGACCTTTATTTTGTCCAGAAATTAAAATTGTATTGTACAATAAAAAGAGAAAACAAAAATATAAATAATTTCTCTATCCTATATAACTAAAATCCAGTTGACCAGCATAGAACAAGGATGTGCGTTTCATCTTATAGGCAACTGAGAGGTAGTTACGAACGTGAGATAATCCGATTAACCGTTCTCTTCAGCGTTAGGGTTTATCACACCTTCTAATGGACAGGATGGGCAAATTGCACTTCTTATCCTGGTCCTTTAAACAGGTGGGCTGAATCATATCCAGATTTAGTTGGACGTCTATAGACATCCTAGCCGTTTGGAAGGTTAAAGTTTCCCCAGCCATGTGTATACTTTGCATCCCATCTTTGCTTACCAAATCTCAAAACCTTACACTTGGCAACATTGAATTGACAGTTCCACTTACCTGCCCATTCATGCAATCTATTCAAGTCCTCTTGTAAGGCATTAACATCAGCCTGACTGTGCATTGCTCTCCCCAGTTTTGCATCATCTGCAATCAGCTGGATATCACTAGTAAACACAATCGAATATCATTAACATACAAATTGAACAACAATGGCCCCAAAACTGATCCCTGTGGCAGACCACTGGTGACCTCTCTCTTTTGAGATACTGCACCCCCATATACAACTTTCTGATACCTATCTGACAGCCAGGTCACTGATCCAACACAGAAGTCTGTTATCCAATCCCATCTGTTTCAATTTATTTAAAAGCTTGTCATGTGGCAGTCTATCAAAAGCCTTTGTAAAATCCAAGTACAACTGTATATGCATCTCCTCTGTCCAAGGTATTTGCCACCTTGTTATAGTACATAAGTAAGTTAGTGAAACATGATCTTCCTTTAACAAACCCATGCTGATAACCGCAGAGAATACTGCTGTTATCAACCCATTTCTGTATCCTACTTCTCACCAATCTCTCTAGGACCTTCACTACAACTCCAAATATACAGACCAACCTAAATTAGAAGCTACAGCCTTATCACCACCTTTATGCAGTGGAACAATTTTACCCTCCTCCCACTCCCTTGGAATTTGTGCTGTTGTAAGACTCTTATTAAAGAGGCATGCGAATGCTACTGCCAATTCTCCTGGAACATTCCTTTAAGATGCGTGGTAATATCTCATCAAATCCTACTAACTTGATGTCAATAAGGCAGTACTTATACTTTATTTCCTCAAATACCTCTTGCTCACTCACAAAATTTAAGCTTTCCTCTCCTATGTCCTCTTCACTGAAATTCCTCATAATTCCATGCTGATCAGGATGAAATACCCTTATAAATTGATCACTAAATACCTCAGCAATGTCTTCTGCAGCAGTTACCATTCTACCACTTTCATCCTGTAACTTCATCTTTCCATGATCATTCTTCCTTCTACTTGCCACATATCTAAAAAAACTCTCTGGGGTTTTTCTAAGCCTGATTTGCCAATTTCTGGTCATACTCTACTTTTCTTTTCCTTACTATTTGAGTCACTCTCCTGGCTTGTTCTTTATATTCTTCATGTGACTGATTACCATTATTCATCTTGTACTCTCTCCATAGTACTTTCTTTTTTTCCAGATTCTCCACATTCATTCATTTTACACCTACCTTATTCAGCCTTTTTGCCTATGGGATACATTTGTACATTGATGCTGTTATGTATTTCTTTGTAAGTTCCCATGCAGCATTTATTTCCTTACCACTCAACTCCTCGTTCCATGTTATAACTCGAAGTTGTCTCCTAAGTTTGTCATATTCACCATCCTTATAATTCCTCATATATCCATTCCTTGCAAAAGCCTGCATATGACTAAGCCACAACACAGGTGATTACTTCCTGATTACTTTCACCAACTGGAGGAAAATGTGAAACCCCTCTAACAATTACATCCTCTGATGAAATGATTAGATCTAGAACTTTTGATCCTCGCATGCCTTCCTTTACGTGCTGCCTGAGATCTTTATCTCTCAAGAACTAGAGAAATTCACTTTCCTTATTCCCAAATGCTCTCTCTTCATTCCAATCTGTACTGCCATAATAATTACTCTTCCTTTGTTCACTAATCCAAGTTGCTTATACATTTCTTCATCACCACCTTCCACATTCCCAGGCCTATAGCAACATCCAACTAAATATGTCTTCTTCTCAACCGCCACGTTACACGACACTGCTTCATAACCATTGTCACTATTTCCCCCTTTCGTGTCTGCCTAATGTGTACTTAATTCCCCTGGTATCATCAGCAGCACTCTCCCTCCCTTCCTGCCCTTTCTATCCTCACGAAAAATACTGTACCCTTCCATTTCTTTTCCCATTACGATATCATCTTCATTCAAACCATGTTTCACTTATTCCGATGATTTGGGGTCGAATAAACTCAATCACTGAAACAATTTCATCCCCTTTATTTCTGATACTTCTGACATTTATTAAACAAACACAACAGTTCATTTTTAGGTCTATAGCCAGTCTTATCCAAGCCTTATGTTGATTATGATTTTCCCACTACACCTTCCAAATCATCTTTATCACTGCTTACCACATATACCTGCTGAGTCTCCACTTCTCCACCCACATTGCAATATACTCCATCTTCATACACACATTCACTGCCACTTTCAACATTCACTTTCTCTGTGCCATGTCTCCCTGTCCACCTGAGCTCCCCCTGTTTCCCTATTCCTCTTGTATTCCCATTCTCTCTTTCTCTCTCACACTACAACTATTTCCACTTCCAAGCACTGCTGTCTCTTCAGTACCACTTTCCTGATTTTTCTCTTCATCTCTTCCTTCTGATCTCTGGCACGCACCACACACTGTACTTCCACACATTATACTTTCATAGAGCAACAATTTCTCCAGCACATTCACTCCAAAGCCATTTAAATGCAACCTATCACACCTGTATAATTTCATTCTTTCCTCAGACACATGCCATACATCCACAAACTCCACTGCCTTCTCACACAGCTCCGCCAACATACCATTCATGATTTTGGCTCTCTATTGCAACTCATCTTCATTATACCTAGGTAACACACTGACAACCTTTCCTACTACACTGTTATCTTTCACTCTTCTCAATAGCCTCCTGATATTTGTCCTCACATCTTTGTGTCCAGTTAGATCATTCATCCCTACAATCACAACTAAATTTTTCGCTTGTTTCTTCCTCATGTCTAATGCCTTAATTATCATATATTCATTCTCCCATCCGGATAGCAGACCTTATGGACTCTGTCAGTAATTAGCCCTCTAATTATGGAGTCTTCATGTACTGCTATCCTGGAATCATTCATCACTTCTTTTACTCTTTGTTCTTTAATTCTGATTTCTTGCATACTTTAATTAATTTCTTCTAGACGCCTAACATCACTCAACATATTCTTCATTTCATTTCCAATATCTATTTCATTAAATCTTGCATTCCAACAACTTCACTCTCTATCTCTCTACCTCTCGTTCGGCCTAACTTTACTTCCTTTTCCTCATTGCATTCTGTCACTCCTTCAGTTTCTCCAAATTTTGTTTCACTTCCATTTTTTGCAACTTCTTCCATAACTTTTGCTTCTACATTTTTGCATTGTTTTACTCTCTCAGTTTCTCTTGCTTTTGTTTCATTTCGGTTTTTTGTAACTTTCACTTCTACATTCTTGCATTCTTTCACTCTGTCAGACTCTCTATCTTTCATTTCATTTCTGTTTCTTTCATGTACACTATCTATCTTTTCAGTCAGTTTTGCATTCTGTGTATCGTGGTCCAACAATATAACAACAACACTTACGACAAATCCATACTTTCTATCGTCTTTCGCTCATTCTCTCCCTCTCCACCAGGACATCTCTTATATTCTGCCATGCATACATATCACACTCAGAACTTCAAATCAGTTTTAGAAAAGTCTATGTCACCAATGCTACATGACTTTTGCACCATTCACCTAGTAGCACTAGTCGACGCCTTGTGGTTGACCTCATGACTGGCATTGTGTGATATTTAAAATGACAATTTAGACTAATAATTCTGATAGAATTCACACCAAACATCACTCAGACACACTTCATTCTCAAAAATAAATAATGAAACCCTAAAATTTATGAAACATTGCCAGTTATTATTCAAAATAGGACTTATTTTTCTGGAGCTCTTTCTGACTTTCCTTGCTTTCTCTCTGACCTTCCTGACTTTCCTTCCTACACAACTTACGGCCCTCTAGCGGCCGATTTCGCTTGCATGAGATATTAAACTTATAGTTCTTGTCTGCCTTCATGCCTTTTTGCTTATATAGTAGTATGAAAACTGACTTCTGTCAGTCTCTAGGCCATGATCGTGTCTCCCATATCCTTTTAATCATTCTAAGAAACACTCTTATCCTTTCATTCCCTGTGGCCTTAATTAACTCTGCTGGGATTCCATCTACCCCTGGTACCTTATTTACTGTTAAGCTGCTGAACTGCTCTTTCAACTTCATGCCTAAGTGGAGGAGGTTCCAAATTGGAATTTTCCTGGTGAGTTGGGCTCCTCCAAAATTTCTGTATCCACTGTATTGTACAGTTCCTCACAGTATTTTTTCCATCTGTTTTTGATTTCCAATTCTTCTGTTTGTAATGCTCCATGCATGTCTTTGATAACGTTCAATTTGGGCTTAAACATGTACTTTAGGTCATGAACTAAATAAAACATCCTTTTATAATTGTCTCCCCTCATCTGGAACTATATCTCTCTTCACACCTATTAGTATAGAACTTTTCCTTGTCCAGTTTGGTGGCTCTTCTGACTTCTCTGTGTAATCGCTTATATTCTTCAGTCCCTGCATCTCTTTGTTTTTCCAACCGGCCTCCTTTTGATTAGTTCCGGAGTGTTTGAAACTGTTGCAAGAGGTTTACGTTGATAATGTAATGTCACGTGCATGAATGTTTGAATGGCACAAATGCTTTGCTGATGGTTGAGAAAATGTTGCAGATGATGAACGACTGGATAACCTTGTCACTTCAGCAACCGATCAAAACATTGGGAAAATTAATGAAATTCTTTGCACTGATCGCCGATTAAGCATTCAGATGATAGCAGACATGGTGCACATTGATAAGGAGACTGTATGACAAATTTTGCATGAGCAATTGAACATGAACAGAGTCTGCACCAAAATGGTTCCCAAAAACTACTTGTGTCAAGAGCAGTAAGACTTCCGGAAACAAATTTGCACTGACATCATGGAACAGCCGACAGCGAAGCCGGACTTGCAGGAGAAAATCATCACATGTGATGAGATGTGGATTTTCCAGTACGATCCAGAAACAAAGAGACAATCGATGCACTGGAAAACTCCCACATCACTGAGAATGAAAAAAAAGCAAGAATAAGCAAGTCAAAATGGAAGGTAATGCTGATTTTTTAAAATTTTATTTTTTAATATGAATGGCTTGGTAATAGTTGAATGGGTACCAGAGGGTCAGACAATTAACCAACTTTATTACCTAGAGGTTCTGGCCAAGCTAAGAGAACGAGTGAGGAAGAAGAGACCCAATCTGTGGAAGAACAATGCTTTGATTCTTCATCAGGACAATGCTCCAGCCCACAGTGCACTGTTTGTAAAGCAGTATCTGGCTGATAAGATCCCAGTCTTGGGCCATACACCTCACTCACCGGACTTAGCTCCATGCGACTTTTACCTTTTTCCAAAGTTGAAAACCGCATTGAAGGGCACCCATTTTCAGTCAGTGGATGAGGTAAAGAAGAAAACAGCAGTGCTACTGAAGCATATAACACCTGATGACTTGCAGCACTGCTTCCAACAATGGATAAATCATATGCAACAGTCTATAGATAGAGGAAGGAGTATGTTAAAGGGAATAACAATTAAGTTGTAGAATTGTAATAATAAACCACATTTTTGCAACCAGTCTCGTTATTTATTAGCCACACCTCGTAAGTCCATCATGAGTGTTTCTGAAAGCAGGTATTGGTAATAACTAATCTGTTAACATGGGCAAATTCCAACAGTCTTTGACCACAGGTGTTATGTTCACCTAGACCAAACATGCCACACTATGGCCTGACTCTTATACTCTTTCCCACTTTTTCATTTAAGTCCCCTAAGATATAAAGTGTGTCTCTCTCTTTGGTAGGCAGTCCAAAACGGCCTATAAGTTTTCATAGAATTCCTCACTTTTTCCTTCAGGCCTGTGTGTGTGTGGGGGTGCATAAACTATCATATTTGATACATTGGTAGGCTGAGCCTTAAGTCTAATAGAAAGCATCCTATCATTAATGGAGTTACAACTAAGAAGGCTTCTTGCCTGAGTTGTCTTCAGTATCACAGATACCTCTGTCAGGTGGTGACTGATGCTTTCATTCACCACCTGAGTAAACAGCTAGTTTACCATCCTATCTTTTGAAGTGACCTCCATTCCATCTGGTCTCTGTAATTTCCAGGATGTCAATTTTATACCTATCCATCTCTTTACAGACAATCTCATGCATATCCATCTGTAGACCCCAAATATTCCATGTAAAATTCCCTTCTAAGATTAATCTTATACCTTCTGTGTTGCTCATTAACAATATTGCTGACTTCTGTTGGAGACTGGACTATACTTCTTGATCAGCACCCTCTGCCTAAACCCTGAACGTGGCTCTGATTATTCTAATGACAACGAATGCAGCATAATATGTATTATAAGGCACAACCATTTTAGTATTTTGGAATGAAGTCACTGCAAGAAGAATGTGGTAAGGTTGCAGAGGCCCTTTCCACACAAGATGAGATTTATTAGCAAAATAGGAAAGATTTACCCCTAGCCCTTGAATACTTTAATAGCACTTGGGAAAGGAGCAAGAAGGAAAGAAAGAAAGAAGGAAAGAAAAAAAGGGGAGGGACCAGTCTACAGGTAATATAACAGATGTATGTTACATGGAGTAAGGCATGGTCCATCATTAGGTACTTTGGGTTTTCCACACCCATACTCACACGAGAGTCCTTGAGGCATCTGGAGTATACACATATATATACAGACACAAGCTATATTACATTTCAAACAGCATGCCAAAGAGACAATAATTTGATCAACAGTTATTCTACTGGCCTGACTGCTAGTGAAAAAAAATCATTTAAATAAAATAACTACATCAAAGCTATATTTTATTTATAATGTCATCAGAGAACAATTTCATATAGATAGTTTTATTACAGCAAAAGTGGTGTCTTCATTTAATATGAGAGTTGTTATATTAGAGCTAAGATCCTGGATTATGTACAGTCCTATTTATAATTAATTCTTAGACAGAAAGGTTATGTGGATAGAATATATGCCTCCCATATTCTTGGGATTTTAAAACTATCATTATTGTTAAGATTAGGGTGGTTGATAAGAATTTCACTGGCCTAATTAAATTTACGTTCGTACCACGTTTTGGTGTGATGTAAACAGGTGCCTTTCCAATCAATTCTGCGTAGAGTATTCAGGACATAATCAGAAAAGCTAGATTTACCATAGTTATTGAATTTAATGTTCCATTTATGTCCCTTTTTTTCTGATGGGAATTCTGCATCCTGTTTCACCTATATAGGGTCAATTACAGGTACATCATATAAGGTATCCAGAGTGGGCCAGCAGAGGAAGTGGATCCTTGGATGAGTTGAGTAAGTTCTTTAATTTTCCAGGAAGTTTAAAACAGAAATGCAACCTGAATGCCATCGTTAGTGAGTTCAAGGAGTGGTATAATAGACTTTGTGTTTTCCAGTGGTCTCCCACGATGAGTCTTTTCACTTCATGGAGACCTGAATCACAATAATAATAATTATGCAAAAAGAAGGTGATCTTGATAGGAGACTTTAATTACAGGAATATAGAATGGAAGGAGGAGATAGTGTATAGGAACAAGTAGAGTGAGTTTGTGGAATTTCTGAGAGATAAATATTTTTTGCAGCAAGTGACTGAAGTAACTAGATGCTTTAATGTTTTGGATTTGGTGATAACTTCACTAGATGTAGTTGTTAATGAGGTGTTGACACTACTGCTGGTTGGTGAGATCATGTGGTAGTTGTTTGGGAAGTGATGAAACAAGAAATGGTTACTGCCAAAAATGGATATATGTAAATGGAAGTATAAAGTGGATGATTATAGAAAGCTCTGTAGTCAGTTAGCATCAGTACATTGGGTAGATGAGCTGAGTGAAAAAGATGTTGATAATGCATGGAAACTCACAAGGCAACATCTGACAAAAGTGATGTATAACTACATACCAAGGGTTAAGAGTGTAAATAGAGTAGGAGTGAAATAGATGAACAGTGAAATCAAGCAAGCTGTGCTGGAAAACAAAATGTTATGGAGGAGGTACAAAGACAGTTGGTAGTGATCAGATCCATGAATTGTATAAAGTGCAGGCTAGAAAGATGACAAACATGGTAAAGAAAGAAAAGATGCAGTATGAGAAGAGAATGGTAAGAAGTAAGTTTTTTTTGCAAGGAGAAGAGATTGGTAGGACCATAAAATGCATTGCCTGAGAGGGTGGTGAATGTGCAGATTATGGATGATTTTAAGGATTAATAGGATAGGCTAGGACTGTGAATGATTTTAAGGACTGGTAGGATAGGCTTTGTGTTCACTAGTGTTGACCTCCTGCAATTGAGTCTTGTGACTCTTTGTGGGGAAGGAAAATAATAATAATAATCGGTAGGAACATAGAAAACTTCGGCTGCATTCTCATTGGAAGCCTATAGAACAAATGAAACATTTCAGCTTTATATTTAGGCACAGTTTTTACTGAACCTGGCAAATTAAATCTAGAAATGTACAACAGAATAAGCAAAGCTGATATGGTGTGCAGCCTGGTGAATAAATTTATATGGAATGAGTGAGAAATTCGTTAAAACACTAAACTAGCAGTATACATGACAATGTTGCAACTAGTTTAGTTATGCATCTGAAAGTTGGGTTTGAAATAAAGCACTTGATTAAAGATTAGAGTCCACAGATATGAGAGTTCTTAGAAAAATTAGGGGACCTGAACAGACCCTGTTTTGAAGAAACTTGACATTGTTTGAATTCAATAATGTGTTAGTAGGACTAATATAAGATGGTATGGTTACTCAAACAGAATGGGTGAGGAAAGGTTAGTAAAACAGGTGTTTGATTCCAAGAAGGCGGTAAAAAGACCCAAAGGAAGATGAAGGTCTAGGTGGGTTGATTCAATTGTAATTGCCTTAGAAGAATGAAATGTTAGATACTACAATATTGGAGTTCTAACAGTAATAGACTAATTTGTAGAAAAATTGTTAATAGGAGATTAGTAATAATGTAAACTTAATCATATATGAGGGTGGTCTGAAATGTTCTCTACCTCAACCAAAGATGGCAACACTATCGGCAAAAATTTTTTTTTCCCATAAGTTGGTACATCTGTCATAAAAATCCATGTGGAATTGCAAGTCATTCTATCAAGTAGTTTGTTTTATACAGCTTTCTGAAGCAAAAGTGTTGTCTGCATCCCTTGAAGTGGATAAAATTGAATATCGTGTGGTTATAAAATTCTTTGTAAAAGAAGGTTTAATGCCAAAAGAAATCCATTCGAAATTCTTAAAACTTTATGGGCACTCTTCTCCTTCATTTTTAACAATTCAGAAATGGGCTTCCGAGTTTAAACGTGGCTGTACCAGATTTGAAGATGATTCACGTAAAGGATGTCCAAAGAGTGTAACACCAGAAATCATTGATCAAAGTGCATGATATGGTATCGGATGACCGGCGAGTCAAAATGCATGAAATTGCTGTGACTATAGGCATTTCATAAGAATGTAGGATATATTTTGCATGAAGAATTGCAAATGAAAAAGCTTTGCGCAAGATGGGTGCCACGTTTGCTTACAGCAGATCAAAAATGCACTCTCATGAAAATTTCTGAACAGTGCTTGGAGCGTTTTAACAAGAATAAAACTGATTTTGTGCGTCGCTTTAATACTATGGATAAGACTTGGATTCACCATTACATACCAGAATCCAGTCAAAACAATGGACAGAAGCCAGTTATTCACTGCCAAAGAAGACAAAGTCGGTTCCATCAGCAGGAAACGTCATGGCATCGGTGTTTTGGGATGCTAAAGGCACTTTGTTTATTAATTATCTTGAAAAGGGTATAGTCTAACTACATAAGCAAGAGCTGCTGTTGTTGGAAGACTGCCAAGAAGAGCCAATTCATGTTGAAGGGGAAAAAGAAATAAGGCGATGTACAAATTGGTCATAACATGCGAAATCACGTGTTTTATACGTAAAATTTTCCAGCTGTCATACAAGCAAAATAGTTACCACTTTAAAAACTACAATGATCATAAAAGAGAAGTTATTTATCCAACCTGTAATAATAAACATGCATTACACAATACGGATTGATTACCCTATTACCGGAATGGATTCTGCTTCTAATGACATGCGCAGAAGTGTCGAAGGGTCTTGTATCTGTGGGCGTACTATAAAACAATAACTGGGGATATTATTCCGATCTTTTAACCAAACTAAATGAAAAAATTCTTGAGAAAAGATCCAGTTTTCAGAAGAAAAAAATCATCTTTCATCAGGACAATGCACATGCCCACAAAGGTGTTTTGAGAATATGAAAATTATGGTATCTGTGCTATGAATTGTTGGACATCCACTCTATTCCCCAAATTTGGCACCCTCTGGCTTCTATCTCTTCTCAAAACTAAAGCTCTTCATTATTCAATGTTTTTCTTTGAATTAAAGGTCATTGCAGTAGAGGGGTATTTTGCAGATCTTATGGAGAACCACAGGGATGGTATAATGGTGCTGGTGCATCGCTGGAATAAATGTATTAGTCTTAAGGGAGATTACGTTGAAAAATAAAAATAATTTTGAAATTATAAATCCATTTATTCAAATTAAGTGGATATTGAATCGAACATTATTTCAAAGCCGAATAGAGAAACTATAAGCCTTTTGGCTCTCTATTTCAGTTATAAATCCATTTTTTCATTGTTAGGCCAAGAACTTTTCAGACCACTCTCGTAATGCTGTCATAGCTGCCTGAACATGCATCAACCATGGATATCAGGAAATGTTTGATATATATATATATATATATATATATATCAAACATTTCCTAATCAAAACACCTTTAAATACAACCACAACAATTTAATGTAATTATGTATAGAGACTCTATGATGTTCATAGTTTTTTTAAGCTTCAGTGTTTTAGTGTTTTTTCTTTTTTCTTTCTTTTATAATGTCACCTGATGAAGGCTGCTATAAGCCGAAACTAGTCGTGTTTTTATATTAAAACCTTTTTACTTAAATCTCGGTTCTAGTCATTCAATTCTTTATAAAAAAATATATATATATATACAGGGTGTTCGGGATAAATTTGACAGTTTCGTAAGGAAAAAGAAAATCTTCTTTGTATCTATTAAATTTAATGAATTGACAAAAAAACATTACAGGCAGAGTTAATTACAATACTATCAACAAGATTTACTCAAAATAACCACCATTAGCATCGATCACAGCTTCAATTCTGCTTCGGAACCTCGAACAAGCTGATGCTACAGTCTCCCTGGGAAGGGCCGCAAAAACTGTTTTAATTTTATCCATTAACTGGGCTTTTGTATTACTGGAAGTGCGATTGGTGTCTTTTTCAACTGCGCCCCATACAAAATAATCCATGGGGTTAAGGTCTGGGGAGTTTGGAGGCCAAACATTTGGACTGGTGAAGTCGTAGAAATTTTCAGACAACCATTTTTGACTTTTCCCAGAGGTGTGGCAAGGGGCCGAATCCTGCTGCCATACATACGGCCTACCATTGGCTACCCTTGTTATCCAGGGCTTGACTACAGTTAGCAACTCCACGAACAATGCCCGAATTCCAATGCCAGGGTTCTTCAACACCTGTTCCTGCAGATTTGCGAGGAATTCTGCTGTACGAACGCAATCAGATCGTCTGCTAGGGATCTTTCTTCTTACTACATCCTCGTAGTCACCATTGCAAGTCTCTAGTTCATGCCTGATTGTTTTTACTGTATTCAGGGAGCATTGGGCAGCAGTCGTAATATCCTTATTTTGATGGCGGGCACGAATCATCATGATACAAGTTATTCTCTTCCATAATTCAGGTGGGTTCCAGCTATCCATCCTTTCTGACATCTTGTATATGAATGAAGAAGGGTCCAAACTTTTAAATGAAGAGAAGTGTGTGTTAATACATGTAACTTACGGAAAAATATAATTAATTATAAATATGTCAAATTTATCCCGAACACCCTGTATATGTGTGTGTGTGTGTGTGTGTGTGTGTGTGTGTGTGTGTGTGTGTGTGTGTGTGTGTGTGTGTGTGTGTGTGTGTGTATTTATTATTTTTATTTTTTTAACTTTAGGAGGCCTCATCCAAAGAATCTTCTACATTTCCATTCATTTGTAAAGAAATGGAAGATCTCTGGTCACCAAAAAAGATTACTCCAAATAAATGGATTGCAAGAACAGGTGAATCTTTATTCTGTGTATATATTAGCATGTCTCAAAATTAATCAAAGAAATAAATCATGTAATTTTGTTCCACCTAATTTTACATACATACGACTTCTCCAGACAGTGAACCAATTTTAAAAAATCCACATGCTCCCAGCATTCTAATCTTTTTTGACCAGACATTTGTTTGTTTCTATGTAATTTTGCTGATGATGCAAAGTTTGGTAGGGTAATAATTAATACTGGCAATGTGGAATAGAGCGTGAATGATGATTTAAATCAAAAAGTGTTGTAGTCTGGGATTTGGATGTAATAGTAGCTAGAGAGTTGAAGTTTAGAAGTATGTTATAAAGTAGCCATGGTAGCTCACAGGATTACTTGTTTATTAAATAATACTCTAACATGCAGGGATAAGTGAGTTATTGTTCTTCTTTATACAAGCCTTGATACATCTAGATTACTGTGACAATCATAGTTACCCAGTTTTTGTGGGAAGGAGGAAGTGATGTCAAGGATCCAGAGGTGAGTAATCAAGATGATTAGTAGTCTGTTGAGTGCTCTCTTTGAGGATAGATTGAGGGCTTGTGGGTTACTGAAGTTGAGGTGAGGAAAGGGTGGGATCTATGATAGAAATATTTAAGTTATGTAAATGATTTTATAGCATTAATACAAATGAAATCAGCACTTGGCTAGAAGGGGAAGAACAAGAGGTCATCCCTGAAAGTTAGGTGAGTTTTTGGTTAATGCATTTCTGGTGTTGGCTTTTCTTCTTTGTGTCTGTTTTTGTTTCCATAAGGGCAGTGATAGATTGGGTTCCCTGACTTTAAAAGTTCAGATTTGTTGTGGGCCACAGAACAGAAATTTAGTGGCACCTTTGTTTCTAATATTTCTTTTGTAGTATCAGATGGAATGCTATTGTTAATAGATCTGCCTCTGGTTAGTTCATTATACTAATGTTTTTTTTTTTTTTCCCCAGTTACTGATATTACTATAGGTGTTTTGCTTCTGAAAGGGTGATTATTATTGATTTCATTGCATTATAAATTTAAGGTATGAGTGGTGCATGACAGGTATTTAGTAGCATAATTTTGGTTCTTGTTATCAGTGATTGTAGCCATGTCCTTTATTATCCATATTTTGATATATTTAATTATACATGTTATCTGATATGTTTAATAATTTATATATTATTTTGTTATGATTGTAATTTTATTTTTCTGTTGTACTTTTCCATAAATTATGTTCAAATAATGCTTTGAAGAAATAAAAATTATCAGTATTTTTCTTTCTTTTTGTTTGTTTTACTTCCATTAGTCAGTGTTGTTACTATTGTTGGTGTTATAGCATTGACAGTTTTTTTTTAATTTTTTTATTTTTTTTATAACCCTCTTCTGTTGTTGGTGTTTTATTTTGGATTTCTTCTTTTTTCTCTTTATATTTATGGTGATACTTTTAATTTTCCTTTCTCCTTGACTGCTTCTGCCTATACTAAAATACATTTTATGCAGTCAAACATTATGCAAATATCCAAAGAAAAATATACTGAAAACATAAGAGACAGTTTGTACAATAAGAAATTATAATCACATTTCTTATAAAAATTATAAGAAAGGTAATAGATTTAGTCTGGTATAATACTTTCTTTCGTTGTAATAGTGATCTGCATTGACTGTGTCGAATTATTTATTAGAGCTCTTACTTTACTTTAAATTAAGATAAAATAACACCTCTCGCTTTTTTGACCTTAATGAAATTGTCATCATAAGAAATACACACACACATTCTCGAACACAAATTGCACATCAAGTAATCTGCAGCATTACTTCTTTGTTAACTTATGATTAAATTAACCTCTGGCAAGGGCAAATGAAAAACTATGAAGAAATATAAAATATTAAATAGGAAATAGTAATAACTAACTATTTCCTGAGAGAGTGGTTGGAGTGGGGACAGTTAGTGGGTTCTATGATAGGCTTTGTATTTCCTAAAAACGACCTCCCATGATGAGTCTTTTGACTCCATGGACTGGATAATACTAATAATAATAAGTGAAATTACATCAGTCAGTACTGGTTAGAAATTAGTTATCTGCAATCCTGTTATTCTTAAGTTCTGTCTATGAGGTGGGGACTATAGATTAAATATTGACCTTATATTTCTATTTTTCTTAGTTTCTTTATGTTTGGAAAGATTCTCCTGTTATCCTTTTTTGCTAGATTTTGAGTGGATTGCAGGTAAACCTTCCAACTCCTCGGGATCTTTAAGCCATTATTCTTGATGAGATCACAGTGTTGAATTAGCAACTCATGAACAGAAAGGCCTGATTTTCCATAATTAAGGAATTTAATGTGTTTTGATAAAAGAAAGTTTTATGACTAAAAATGATACATAGAACACAGGAATTTTTTAGTCAGTACCTAAATAAATTACACGAAGTAGTTAGACTGGACACATCAAAACAAATTGTGTGTGTGTGTGTGTGTGTGTGTGTGTGTGTGTGTGTGTGTGTGTGTGTGTGTGTGTGTGTGTGTGTGTGTGTGTGTGTGTGTGTGTGTACATGCACACACACAAAGGTCATGAAGTTGATTTAATGGTGAAAAACTGTTAAAATGCAAATAGGCAAGTTCATGCTGGACAATGATTGAGACTTAAACTGTTGAGAGGTGTTTACAGGGTTGACACTAGGGAGTTCTTTCGCTTGGTTGAACAGCAGGAAGGAATCATGACAAGGGGTCATCCCTGGAAGTTACGAAAGGAAACTGTGAGAAAGAGGGTCAGGAGTGGTTTCTTTGCATGGAGGGTGGTTGCATGGAATGCATTGCTTGCCTAATGGAGTGGTGGGAGCTAGAACAGTCAATGAGTTTAAGGAGTGGTATGATAGACTTTGGGTTTCCTAGGAGGGACCTCCCTCGATGAGTCTTGATAGACTTGTGTTTCTTAGAAAGGACCTCCCATGATGAGGCTTTTGACTCCATGGAGGCCTGAATAATAATAATAACTAATCGACAAGCAGGCTTGGTAAAAACATGGTTCTTAAAGAAATCCTGTATTCTCTGGAAATTACTTCTTTCATCCCTGGAAACTGTATAAAGAAGGTGTGAGTAGGGGAGTGAGAGACAGGTTTTTCTTGTGCAGAGTCATAAATGATTGGAATGCCTTGTCTGAGAGTGGGTGTCTGCAAGAAGTTTGAATGTGTTCAAGCCACGGTATGATGAGCTGTGTATGTGATAAAAGGACCTCCCAGAGAAGTCTTTGACTCCATGAGGTCTTGGGGTAATAATAATAAATGTAAAAACACATGACTTGCATTAGCTGTGTGCAGTTAGTGATAGAAAGTGATTTTTGGCAAAATTGAAATCACTAATATTGAAAAATTTAATGAGAGATTTCCAAATATCACTCGGTGTTGGTCATTGCTTTTTATTCAGTGATTGTTGCGAATGGGTGACTGCAGCAGATTCATTTAGAAGTCTGGATGAAATGGTCTCTTCTAAGTAAAGCATAGTTGAAAGGTACATTTTATAAAAAAAAATTTGCACTTGCCATGGGCAGACCCCCCTCTATCCTTTAGCAACTGACCTTGTGTATAAAATGAGTATAAAACCAGCAATATGGTGGAAATATTAGGATGATATTTTCATTACTTAGAAATACGACCTCTCAAGCCTACAACAATTTCTAAATTCACTTAATTCTTACAAACCTACTATAAATATACATTTGAGCTTTGTGAAAGATGCAAAACTCCCTTTTCTTGATCTCATTTCTAAAAAACCTGAACTCAGTGTTACTCTTGATGTATTTTGTAAACTTTCATGTACAGGATGTTATCTTCATGCCTCATTTCTCTGCCATCTTTGTCAAAAATTAGGCATAATCCCCACACCAAACAATAGAGCAGTTTCTCTTATACAAAATGATGACCAACTAGACAGAACTCCACACTGTCTCTAATTTCCTTGTTCTCAATGCCTCTTCTAAGAAAACAGTTAACATTTCATTTTAGAACCCTTCCACTTCAAATAACAAGATTATTCAATACAAAGACTCCATCACAGTACCATATATTGAAAGTTTATCAATTAAAATAGCATCTGTTTTCAAAGATCACAATATGAAAGTATTTTTAAAACCAATTCAAACTGTTCGTAACATTTTCGTAATGTAACGTAATGAGAGGAAAATTCATTGCGGGGGAATATTCGTGGAGTCGAAAATTTTACCTGAAAAAATTCATTGCAGGAAAATTTATTGTGGAAAAAATTTGTTGAAAGCATTATTCGCTAGAAAATTGAAATGATATTGCATTGATACTGATATATGAAAAGTAAATGCAGTGCAAGATAAATTTCACAAAATATAGTTTTTTTATGTATTTATGTATTATTGTTTAGATTTTAATTAGATTTTCATGATATTTTTATTCTTATACAATGGTTTTGCTGATGAAATATTAATATATACAAAACTGGAATAGGTATGAGAAAGGGCATCACATTTAAGAATAGTTATTCTGCGAATCCTTCCTTATATTTCTGCACATTTAGACACCCATCCAGATGTGATACTCATATATATATGAGGGTGGTCTGAAAAGTTCTTGGCCTCACAATGAAAAAACGAATTTATAACTTCTAATTTTTTTTATTTTTCAACATAATCTCCTTTAAAACTAATACATTTATTTTAGCGATGCTCCAGGTGCTATTATACTATCTCTGTAGTGGTTCTCAGTAAGATCTGCAAAACACCCATCTACAGCTGCAATCACCTCTTGATTTGGAGAAAAACACTGACCAGCAAGGAAGATTTTTAGTTTTGGGAATAGATAGTGGGCAGGTGCATTGTTCTGATGAAAGATGATATTTTTCTTCTGGGTCTTTTCTCACGAATTTTTTCATCTAGTGTGGTTAAAAGATCAGAATAATATTCTCCCATTATTGTTTTACCCTTTTCTTCAAGATAATTAATAAACAAATACCTTTAGCATCCCAAACCCCGATGCCATGACCTTTCCTGCTGATTGAACTGACTTTGTCTTCTTTGGCACTGAACAACTGACTTATCTACACTGTTTTGACTGCTGTTTGGATTCTTGTGTGTAATGATGAATCCATGTCTCATCCATAGTAAAAAAATTGACACACAAAATCAGTTTTATTCTTGTTAAAACCCCTCCAAGCACTGTTCAGAAATTTTCATGCCAGTGCGTTTTTTATCTGCTGTAAGCAAGCATGGCACCCATCTTGCACAAAGCTTTTCATTTACAATTCTTCATGCAAAATGTATCCTACACGTTCTTTTGAAATACCTATAGTTACAGCAATTTCATGCACTTTGACTCACCAGTCATCCAATATCATATTGTGCACTTGATCAATGATTTCTGGTGTTGTTAAACTTTTTCGATATCCTTCACGTGGATCATCGAAAACAAAGGAGTGCCCATAAACTTTTATGAAGTTCGAATGGATTTCTTTTGGCATTAAACCTTCTTTTACAAAGAATTTTATAACCACACGATACTCAATTTTATCCATTTGAAGGGATACAGACAACACTTTTGCTTCAGACAGCTGTATGAAACAAACTACTTGATAGAATGACTTGCAATTTCACATGGATGCTTATGACAGATGTACCAACTTAGCAAAAAAAAAAAAAAAAAAATCATGGCGATAGTGTTGACATCTATGGTCGAGGCCGAGAATGTTTTATACCACCCTCGTATAATCGAAATATTATTATTATTATTTGACACCTCCAGGGAGTCCAAATACTCATCAAGGAAAGGCACCTGGTCTAGAACTCTGTCCTCAAGATTCAATCACCAACTGACTGCATACACCAATGCCATCTACTGCCGATCATGGATCGTATTTCCACAGACAATCAAAAATATCCATGTCCACAGCGGGATTCGACCTTGTAGCATTTTGGCTGGAGAGCAGATACACTATCCACTAGGCCAACCAGGCCGGTTATTTCTTAATGGTTTTTGTAAATATGTCTTAAATTTTTTTTAAAATATTTCTTAAATTTTTTAATTTTTTTTAAAAAATATTTTTTAAAATATATCTTATATGGGAAATTTTTTTCACATATATCTGCGATGAATTTCGTCCAGGATGAATAGTCTCCTCGATGAATTTTCCTCCGTGATGAATTGTCACTGATGAACTGTCCGGACATGCTCTGAACTGCCGTACTCTAACTAAACCCTGGTTCTTCAAAAGATGTGCCAAGGCTATACAAATGAAAAATCAATCATATCACAACTCACTCAAATCAAGAATTTCTTCCTCCTTCAATGCTTATACCCAAGTCCAACATAGATGCAGGAAAACTATCAATGCTTCCAAAAGAGAATTTGAACGTGCAAAGAGCAGAAAACTTGTAGCCTACCCAAATGGCAGCTGTGCCTTTTGGTCTCTTGCCAAAGCAATTGGTTGTAACTTTTGCCCAACTCTATTCCCACCCCTATCATACCCAGATGGTTCTATTGCATCATCACCCAATGAAAACGCCTCCAATGCATGCATAACTGACAATGGTAAATATCCCTCAATCATTCCATCTGCACAACATACAATGTCCCCTCCCCCCCCCTTTTTTTTTTTTTGCCAGAAAGAGATGGGAAACCTGTTGTCTAAATTAGACACAAAAATGTTTCCTGGCACTGATGGCATTCCTCCAATTGTCTGAAGGTTTGTGCACCAGAACTGACTCCTATCTTACGAGAGGTCTGAAAAGTTCTCGGCCTAACAATGAAAAAACGAATTTATAATTTCAAAATTATTTTTATTTTTCAACAAAATCTCCCTTATGACTAATTCATTTATTCCAGCAATGCTCTAGTGTCATTGTCCCATCCCTATAGTGGTTTTCACTATGATCTGCAAAATACCCCTCTACAGCTGGAATCATCTTTTGATTTGAAGAAAAATGCTGACCAGCAAGGAAGAGTTTTAGTTTTGGGAAGAGATAGAAATCAGAGGGAACCAAATCTGGGGAATAGGGTGGATGTTCCAACAGTTCACAGTGCAGATCCCTTAATTTTCCCATTTTTAAAACACCTTTGTGGGCAGGTGCACTGTCCTGATGAAAGATGATTTTTTTCTTCTGCAAACTGAGGCTTTTCTTACGAATTTTTTCGTCTAGTCTGCTTAAAAGACTGGAATAATATTCCCCATCTATTATTTTACTCTTTTTAATCTTTTCAAGATAATTAATAAACAAAATGCCTTTAGCACCAAAAACACCGATGCCGTGACCTTTCCTGCTGATAGAACTGACTTTGTCTTCTTTGGTTCTGAACCACCAGTTTCTGTCCACTGTTTTGACTGCTGTTTGAATTCTCGGGTGTAATGGTGAATCCAAGTCTCATCCATAGTAATAAATTGATGCACAAAATCAGTTTTATTCTTGTTAAAATGCTCCAAGCACTGTTCAGAGATTTTCATGCGATGCACTTTTGATCTGCTGTGAGCAAGCACGGCATCCATCTTGCAGAAAGCTTTCTCATTTGCAATTCTTCATTCAAAATGTATCCTACACGTTCTTTTGAAATGCCTATAGTCTCGGCAATTTCATGCACTTTGATTCGCTGGTCATCTAATACCGTATCGCGCACTAGATCAATGATTTTTAGTGTTGTTATTACACTTTTTGGACTTACTTCACTTGGATCATCTTCAAATTTACGTCCGCGTTTTAACTCGGCAGTCTATTTCTTAATTGTCATAAACTAAAGAGGATAGTGCCCGTAAACTTTTATGAACTTCGAATGAATTTCTTTTGGCATTAAACCTTCTTTATCGAGAATTTTATAACTGCGTGATACTCAATTTTATCCATTTCAAGTGATACAGACAATACTTTTGCTTCAGACAGCTGTATGAAAGAAACTACTTGATAGAACCTTTCAGACCACCTTCGTATGCCACCTGTACATACTCTCTTAATTCAATGGTATCTATCCCGAAGCCTGGAAATTGGCCTATATTCAACTCATTCTTAAGAAGGGCAACAAATTACCTCCATCTGACTACCACCCTATCTCACTCACCCCAGTCTTATCTAAAGTGATGGGAAAACCATCAATTCTCAACTCCTATACTTGAAGGCACCCAGCTATTAAGTGATCACTAGTATGGATTCCATCGCTTCTGATCAACAGGAGATCTACTCTCATGTATCACAAATGGCATGGATAAATTTGGCAAATCTCTTAAGTGGTTGCACATGATATCTCTTAAGCTTTTGACCGGGTTTGGCACAAATGCTCACTAAGCAAACTCCTATCATTTGGACTTTCTCAGAACTTCTGCAGTTGGATTGTCAGCTTTCTTTCTGTCTGGAATCACAGTAGGTGTGATGGTAGACTGTTTCTAATCCTCTCACCATCCAACTAATGCCAGGATTCCACGATCCAAGCCTAATGCCAGGGTTCTTTTCTCTTAACAACCCTCTTCCTTCTGTATATCATTGACCTACTTCAGTTGACCTCCAACCCAATACACAGTTTTGCAGATGACTGCACATTGCATTTTCCCTTTCATTTAATAGAATTACTCTACATAACTCATGTCAACCTACAGAACATCAATCTCCACTACCCTCAATTCAGATCTCCAAGCCATTCACCAATGTTATCAGATAACCTTATCAATTTCAATGCTAGTAAAACCCCAGTTCTGCTCTATTTCCCACACAAAAAAAAAAAAACATTTTTTCTCAGTAATATTTATAATAATACTGAAATTTACAGACAAGATAACATCTCTCTTCATGGAATTATCTTGACATCAAGTTTCTCCCAGCATAAGCACATCACACCCATTGCATCCCCAGCTTCTACACCACTAGGATTTTTCTTTCACTCAAGATGTTACTTCACGTCCAAACAGCTGTTAACCTTATACAGATCACAAATCCACCCAGCTATCGAATACTGCTCCCACATGGGACTGGAGCTCCTAAAAGCTCCCTCAATATGCTTGACTCAATACAGCGGAGAGCAATTACATTGTTAAATGACCTATCTCTTACCAACTCACCCCTCCCCCCTTCACACAGATGTTTGGTCTCTGCAATTTATGTATAGGCAGCCCTCTGTTTGCAACAGTTCAATTTACGCCGATTCACAATAACGGCTGATGCCTGTGTGTGCTTTCTTCCTGTAGTGTGGTCTGACTGAGAAACGACGCTAGCAGACACTCTAGTGTTTTAGTGTTTACCAAGCTACTGCAACGTATATGTATCAAACCTAGTTTTACTGTTGAATCTACCTAATTGTTCTATTTAATTTTTTTTACATATATATATATATATATATATATACGTATTTAAATTGATAAAGTACATAATTACATACCATATCTGATAAAAGAAGTACAGAAGAGTTAGCAGAACTTGGTGTTAAGAAGCGCGGAAATCAATCATACTTGAAAAGAAGATAGAGGTGATTTGAAGAATGGAAGATGGGCAGACATGTGCTAATGTCTGTAGAAGTATTTACTTACCTCCATCGACTGTTACTGCAATCATGAATAATGAAGATAGAATAAAACAGTCTGCACAACAATATACGGCAGTACTAAATGCAAAACATGTAAGTTACAGCAGGGGTAAACTTCATGAAAAAATAAAAAAATTATTATCATTATGGGTGGATGACTTGAATCAGAAAAACATTCCTCTGACGCAGGCTGTTATAACTGAGAAAGCAAAAAACAATTTTTGAGGATCTTAAAAAGACAGATGGAATCGAAGAAACATTTTTAGGAAGCAAAGGTTGGTTCATGAGATTTAAGTCTCGAAGTAAGTGACATAGTATCAAATTATGTGGTGAGGCGGCAAGTGCAGATGTTGCTGCAGCGGTTGCTTTTCCTAAAGAATTTTGAGACTGCCTAGAACAAGGAAGTTATCCTCCTGATCTCATTTTTTATGTTCATGAGACTGGGCTCTACTGGAAAAAACTGACATCACTCACCTTCATTTCCTGTGAAGAACGTTCTGCTCCAGGTTTTAAAACTGCAAAAGATAGACTTATGCTTTTGTTGGGTGCAAATGTCTCTGGAACTTTGAAGCTTAAACCAATTTTGGTGTACCATTCACAAACACCATGCACCTTCAAGGGTCTAAAAGCCATGTTGCCAGTCTATTGGAGAAAAAAGAAAGCTTGGGTTACACAAGACGTTTTTATAGATTAGTACAGAAATTATTTTTGTCCTACCGCTCTTCGCTTCTGTATGATTTGCCAGCCAAGGCATTGCTTCTCTTGGATAATGCCCCTGGACATCCTCAAAAACCCTGCTGAAGTAAGAACACTATTGGATGTGAAGGTTGTTTATATGCCCCCAAACACAACATTGCTTTTGCAACTGTTGGATCAGGGGATTATATCAATCTTAAAAGCCTATACCTCCGTATAACATTTATGGAAATGGTAAGGGTCTTGGACACTTAAGGAAAAACTATTAAAGACTATTGGCGGTCATTTGATATTTTGAAGGGCATTAATCAAGGCAGCTTGGAACGAAGTGTCAGCAAAGTGTTTAAAAGGAGCATGGTGAAAACTTCTTCCAGCATTTATGCACAACTCCAAGGTATTAGGGAGAGGAGAATGTTATTGAAGATGTTACTAAGCTTGTGTGAGAGGTAGGATTGCACGATATTACAGCTGAAGATGTGACAGAAGTCTTAGAGAGCCATGATAAACCGCTTTCCAATGAAGACTTAAAAGAATTACCTGAACAATTAAGTCAACATCCAAAGGAGAAGAAAGAAAACAAAGACGGTCCTCTGAGAGATATGAAAACGGCCAATTTACAGCATATCCTTGCAAGCATAGAGACATTGACTGATGAACTCTGCTAAATAGACCATGATCGGGAATGGAGTGCAAACATAAAAAGGAGTGTAATCGCATCTATTTGACCTTACATTAAACTCCTTAAAGACATAAAAAGAAAATCTAGGCAGTTAACACTCGATACTTTTTTCAAAAAAAGTGCAAGTGATCTGAAACCAGAACTTCAACATAGAAATATATTCTTTTCAAAGTTTCATATTTTTTGTATATAATTTTGTTTTGTTTTCGCTATTAATAATTTTATTTTAAAATATATGTATATATATGTACGTATTATCAAAGGTTTAAATATAATAATGTTACACATACTTCGTGTGCATATTTTTTGACTGCACGGAACATAACTTTGTAACTTCCCATTAAAATTAGGTTCATTTTACGCCAATTCGGTTTCCACCCATTTTTTTTAGGAACGGAAGTGAGGAAAAAACCGAAGGCTGCCTGTATTCTATAAATATTTCCATGACAAATGTTCATCTGAAGTAGTATCAGTAATTCTCACACTCAGTACTAAGCCCATTGGAACATGTACAGCTGCTGCCCTACATCCTTTCACAGTACATCTTAAAACTCACAAAACAAGTTTCTTTTCTTCCTTCTTCATCCATGCTACTGATGTACTGTGGAACAGTGTTTCCCTTGATGTATTTCCCAAGGAATACAATTATTATTATGATTATGATTATTAGAGGCAACTCCGAGGAGTCCTTAGACTCATCAAGGGAGGCCTAAACATCATGTCAAGAACTATTCAGCATTCGCACAGAATCTATGATACTCTGCTTTGAACTCATTCACAGTCATGCCACCCACAACAGACTCTGGCAGCTTATTCCACTCATTCACCACTCTGCAAGTAAAAAACCTGGTTCTAACGCCCTTGCTAACTACACTTTTGCTCAGTTTCCATGGATGGCTCCTAGTTTTCCCCACCACTATACCTGTCCTGAAAAATTTCCTCTGAATTAATCTTGTAGAAACCTCTCAGTAATTTGAATGTCACAATCATATCACCCCTTTTCCACCTATCAACCAATTTCTGTAATCCACAGATCCTCAACCTCTTCTCGTAAGGTTCATTCCATAGACAAGCTACCATCTCGTTCACTCGCCTCTGGATCCTCTCTACCTCTTCCCCATCACCAAGAAACCCAGATCTCTGCACAGTAGGCAATATGGGGGTCTTATCAAGGCTCAATAAAGAGGAACAATAACCTGCTTGTCTCTGCTCGTCAAAGTATTCTTCAGTAACCAAGTGATCTGATGAGCTGATTTAGCCACTTTTTCTATTCCCCCCCCCCCCCCCCTCCCAAACTTTAATTCCCTAGTATATACAGGCTTTTAAATCAAGCGTAAACTAAACAAGTTTCTCCTTACTCAACTCACTTCCCATATATGGTACTAACGTACTGTAGGTTGATCAACTGACCTCTCATGTATGGGCTCAATATAAAAAAATATCATCATCAAATTCCTGATATATACCAGATACGATAGTACTACATAAAAATTTACATCATTACCAACTTCCTATCTACAATTTTACTCCAAATCAGTCTGTTAAATGTCAAGACTCCAATATTATCAGTTCTTATATTTTCTTCTAAGGCACTTTTTACTGTATCAATTCACCTATATCTTGGTCTTTCTCCGGGTCTTTTTCATGCCAACCTGGCAGAGAACACTTGTTTTCTAATCTTTCCTCTCCCATTCTGCTTAAGACCATACCACCTGAGATTAACTCTGCTAATGCATTTCTGGATACTGACAATATCAAGTTCTTTCCTAATATCCTCATTTTTAATATGATATTGCCATTGATGCCATCTGTTCATGCCCCTGATCTTTCTCAGGACTCTCATATCTGCGGTCTCTAGCCTTTGATCAAGTGTGTTACTTCCAATCCAGCTCTCAGATCCATAAGTTAAAATTGGTTTAAACACTGTCTTGTATACAGCTAATTTAGTGTTTTGGCTAATTTCTCTTATTCCATATAAATTTATTCAGTTGACTTCCTAGCATAGCAGCTTTGTTGATTCTGTTGTCTATTTCCATATTTAACTTCATCTTCACTAAAAATTTAACGTCATCTTCACTAAGTAGCTGAAATGTTTTACTTTTTTTTATATAATGAAACCTGTGGTGAATTCATCGCTAAAAAACGCATGTACTAATGACTATTTAATTCGTAAATATTTCATCCCAAATATCTTGGACATCATCAGTACAGTAGTTCAAACAATACTAGTAATAACATGCATTTAGGGCACATGATTACAATAGAATCTCAATATGCGTGCAGTAACGTGTTATAGAAGTAGATTAAATATAACTGAAAAAATAAAAAATAAAATAAAATAAAATAAAAATATATATATATATATTTTTTTTCCAGTTATATTTATTTTACTTCTATAACACGTTACTGCACGCATATTGAGATTCCATTGTAATCATGTTTTACATCATTACCAACTTCCTATCTACAATTTTACTCCAAATCAGTCTGTTAAATGTCAAGACTCCAATATTATCAGGTCTTAGATTTTCTTCTAAGGCACTTTTTACTGTATCAATTCACCTATATCTTGGTCTTATAACATGTTACTGCACGCATATTGAGATTCCATTGTAATCATGTGCCCTAACTGTATGTTATTCCTAGTATTGTTTGAACTACTGTACTGATGATGTCCCAATATACTTGGAATGAAATATTTACGAATTAAATAGTCATTACTGTGGTTAGTACGTGTGTCTTTTAGTAATGTTATGTTTTACATGTTCTATAAGTTCTCTATTCAGAATGCAGTTGATATTTTCATTGTTTCTGACTGTTGTCTTTGTCTTTTTAATGCTGACCTTCATACCATATATATTCCAACAGTTATTCAATTTAGTCAGGGAATCTTGCAGACTTGTAGCAGATTTATTTAGAAGTATAACATCATCCACATAAAGCAAAGAGCCAAGATTAACACCTCCAATTTTGATATCAGGTTTAATACCACTTACCTTCATAATGTGATCCATATAGAAAATGAATAAGAGAGGGGGATAATGTTCATTGTAGGCTGACACCAGATTTAACATTAAACCATCTTCCAGTACTTCCTTCAATTGTAACTGCTGACTTACAACTCAAATAAAGACTAAGTATTGCTTGATATAATTCCCCATTAACACCATGTAACTGTAGCATTTGGAATAGCTTCTCTCTTGCACCTTGTCATATGCCTTTTCCAGATCAACAAAACTTAAATACTGATCTTTGTTGTTATTATTATTATTATTACTTAACACCTCCAGGGAGTCCAAAGCCTCATTGAGGAAGGGAGGGCACCTACTCTGCATCTCTCCCCACCAACCACAACTACCTTCATCATCTACACTAATGCCATCTACTGCCAATCACCACCACTAGTATTTTCACAGACAATCACAAACATCCATGCCCACGGCGGGATTCGAACCTGCAGTCTTTTGGCTGGAGAGTGGACAAACTAATCATTCGGCCAACTAGGCCATTCCCATAATTTCTCAACTATTTGTTGTAAAGTGAAGATCTGATCCTGATAGCCTCTATTTGGTCTGAATCCAGCTTGTTGTTCACCAAGCTTTTCTTCTACAATTCTTCTCAACCGTTTCTCATGTATACTTGCATAAATCTTACCACACTCAGTAGCAAAATATCTCTGTATTTCTCTCATTCAGTTTTATTTCCCTTTTTATATATGGTACTATGAGAACTCTACTCCAATCATCAGGAATCGGTCCCTCTGTCCAGGTCTTCTGAAATATGCAGTGCAGCCACTGTAAGACTTTTATACCACCATACTTAAGCATTTCTAGTCGAATATCATCTACGCCTTTACACATTTCAAGCCTTTGATGGATTTTTCTACTTCAAGTATGGATATGTATTCCTGACTATGCCTGTTGAGTGTTTTTTTACCACTGTGCTATCATTGGTTGTTTCATTTAGCAATTTTTTGAATTACTCCATACTTCAAGGATATTTTTTCTCCCTTTTTCATATCACCTTTATCATCTATAGCTCCTTTTACAGCAGTCTTTCCTCCATATCTAAGTTTCTTGAACAACCTCCTTGATATTTTCTTGCCAAAGTCCTCCCAGGAATGTTTAGCTAGTTTTACATAGTGTTTAGCTTTCTTACATTTGTCTCTGTATTCTCTAAAAGAATAGCTGACTTATTTGCCAGGAACTTTTGATATGCTTTCTTCTTTTCCTTCACTTCTTCTTTAACTTAATGTGGCTACCATGGAGTTCTGATTTTTCTATGCAGACAACCTCACCACATGCCTCTCTGGCTGAATCAGTCAGGATTTTCTTCAAGGCTTGCCACTGAATCTCCAAGGTTTGGTTCCTGTTCTCAAACTCTTTCATTTTTTCTTCAATAATCTTTGTTTTTCTAGTCTACAGTTCACATCTGAGAACTGCTCAACTTTTATTCGGTTTAAAACTTTCTTACATGCTATTCTTTTCAATATGAAATTTAATTTTATCCTGCTCAAGAGTAAATAGTGATCACTTCCAATTTCAATTGCTCTGTACACACTGGTGTCCTGAACCAAGCAGATTACTATCAACAATAGCATCATTAATGAGACTTTCTTATTCCTTTTTTATGTGAATTTGCACACATTTTTATGTTGGAACATGGTGTTAGTAATAACCAGTCCATGTCCTGAGCAGAAATCCAACAGGTATTTGCCATTATTATTAGCTTTGCTCTTTTCTCCCAATTTTCCCAAAATATTTTTGTATATCTGACAATCATTTCCTACTGCTATTTAGATCCCCAACAAGGTCCAACTTTTCCTTTTTCATTGTGTCAGTTGCTTCCACTAAAGTTTCAAAAAATTCCTCCACTTCTACCTTACTTGAGACTGCCTGCCATTCAAGAAGATTAGCCTCGTATTTAATGTTGAATACTATGGCTACATCTTCTTTTCCATTATTGTCATTGTCTGAATATAAGATTTTGTATATATTTCCTCAATATGATCTCACCAGTTTTTGTCTTTTTTTGTTTCAGTCACCCCTATTATGTTGATCTGGTACTTATCTAATTCCTCAGCTAGCTCCATTTCTTTGCCACTCAGGCTTCTTATGTTGATAGTACCAATCTTTAACTCTTGTGATGTTGAGTTGGGGTTTGTTTTCATATTTCTTCCAGTTCGCTGTTCGCCCTGGTTCCCTGGCAAAAACAATGGGGTCCTTGTTTAACCGGGTGACGCCCTAGTCTGCATGAAATTTTGTCATGTTGTACCATCATTTTGTATTTTGGTTTAAGCCAATAAGAATACAATTTGGTCGGCTAAATCCCAAATTGCCAGCCCATCCTTGTTCGTTCACTATCCAGGAGATATCCAACAGGGTGCACTTCGAGAAGGTGAAGATTGGACATTAGTTCAGAAGCCCTGGTCGGTTCTCCGCATTCCTTTAAAGCAGGATTTCCCAAACTGTGTTATGCGGAACACCAGTGTTCTGTGGAAGGTGAATAAGTGTTCTGCGAGAAGTTTTCCTGGAATTTGTCATTTTAATTTTCTAAGCATTTTTCATGCATAAATATTTTATATTGGAAATATTCTGAGGAGAATAATATTCATGAATATGTTGAAAAGCTTAGCCTCAGAACCCCTAATAACATCTGTGTAGTAAATGTTAGTGACCAAGCCGTGTATTTTTAAACTTAGAAGTATTCATGAATTATCATTAATTTTCACACATCGAAACCTTTCAACATTTGGGAAAGGGAATACCACTGTTTGTGACTGGTCATAAAACTTGCCTGCAAGCTGATTATAACAATGGGCAGCATATTCTCTGTTCTGAACACTGAAAGAAATAACATCTGTGTTGCAAATGTTAATGACCAATGAGCAAGGAAATATAAAGAAAATGTTTCCACTAAGATCAACGTAGTCTGTATCCCGTTCTCAAATCTAGTAATACTGAATACTTTCTTCGCAAGTTCATATTGTAGGGTGAAAATTTCGAAACCGTAGTGCCATGATTTTTTAAAAGTAATAGGCTTGCAGATTTAAATTTTAATACGAATAAGAGACAAGGGACTTTGTTTAATTTTGGTATTAAGAAATCTCTTATTGAAGGTTTTTGTGATGCAACAGATAGTGAGTCATCCACCACCAGCCTACAAAGCGATCTCCAGGATATACAAAAGGAGAGGAAAATTACCAGCACACAGGAGAAAAACTCTGCCTTCACTCGTAAGTACTTATAATAATATTATACATTTTTGGTGATCAGAATGGGATATGTCAATGAAAATCAGCACAAATTAATTTAATGATGTTTATGTTTAATCAGCATTTAATTAATTATTAATTAATGATTAGTTATTAACTAATAATAAAAAACAGCTAAATTAAAAATTAATTATTAATTAATACATTACATTGATGGTACAACATGACAAAATTTCATGCCGGCTGGGGCGTCGCCCGGTTAAACAAGGCCCCCTTTGTTTTCGCCAGGGAAACAGGGCGAACAGCGAAAAGTCAGCTACTGGAACAAATCTGAAAACAAACCCAAACTCAACATCACCAGAGTTAAAGATCGGTACTATCAACGTAAGAAGCCTGAATGGCAAAGAAATGGAGCTAGCTGAGGAATTAGATAAGTACCAGATCAACATAATAGGGGTGACTGAAACAAAAAAGACCAAAACTGGTGAGATCTTTCTGAGCAATAAATACAAAATGTTATATTCAGGCAATGACAATCAAAAGGAGTAGCCATAGTATTCAACACAAAATACGAGGCTAATCTTCTTGAATGGCAGTCAGTCTCAAGTAGAGTAATGTGGGCAAATATGAGAATGGGGAACTGGACAATGAGACTTATTTGTGCCTGTGGTCCCACAGAAGGTTCTACTAAGGTAGAAGTGGAGGAATTTTTTGAAGCTTTAGAAAAAGCAACTGACACAATGAAAAAGGAAAAGTTGGTCCTTGTTAGGGATCTAAATAGCAGAGTAGGAAATGATTGTGAGACATACAAAAATATTTTGGGAAAATTTGGTGAAAAGAGCAAAGCTAATAATAATGGCAAATACCTGTTGGATTTCTGCTCAGGACATGGACTGGTTATTACTAACACCATGTTCCAACATAAAAATGTGCACAAATTCACATGGAGAGAAGAGGCTAGGAATAAGAAAAGTCTCATTGACTATGTTATTGTTGATAGTGATGTTTTCTCCCTGGTGCAGGACACCAGAGTGTACAGAAGATTTGAAATTGGAAGTGATCACTATTTAGTCTTGAGCAGGATAAAATTGAATTTCATATTGAAAAGAATAACATGTAAGAAAGTTTTAAAGTGAATAAAAGTTGAGCAGCTATCAGATGTGAACTGTAGACTAAAATACAGAAAGATTATTGAAAAGAAAATGAAAGAGTTTGAGAACAGGAATCAAGCCTTGGAGATTCAGTGGCAAACTCTGAAGAATACATTGATTGATTCTGCCAGAGAGGCATGTGGTAAGGTTGTGTGCAAGGATAAAAAAATCAGAACTCCCTGGTGGACACAGGAAGTTAAAGAGGCAGTGAAGGAAAAGAAGAAAACATATCAAAAGTTCCTGGCAAATAAGTCAGCTTTTACTCTTACAGAATACAGAGACAAATGTAAGAAAGCTAAACAGTGTGTAAAACTAGCTAAACAAAAGTCATGGGAGGATTTTGGCAAGAATATAGAAAATAAATATCAAGAAGGTGGCAAAATATTCTGGAGGTTGTTGAAGAAGCTTAGGAATGGAGGAAAGAGTGCTGTAAAAGGAGTTAGAGATGATAAAGGTGACATGAAAACAGGAGAAAAAGATATCCTTGAAGTATGGAGTAATTACTTTGAAAAACTGCTAAATGAAACAAGCAGTGATGACAGCACAGTGATAAAAAACACTGACCAGGCATGCAGTCAGGAATACATATCCATACTTGAAGTAGAAAAAGCCATCAAAGGCTTGAAATGTGGAAAGGCAGCAGGAGTAGATGATATTCGACCAGAAATCTTACAGCCATCTTACAGTGGCTGCACTGCATAGTTCAGAAAGCCTGGACAGAGGGATGAATTCCCGATGATTGGAGTAGAGCTCTCATAGTACCCATATATAAAAAGGGAAATAAAACTGCATGTGAGAATTACAGAGGTATTTCCCTACTGAGTGTTCCTGGCAAGATCTATGCAAGTATACTTGAGAAACGGTTGAGAAGAATTGTGGAAGAAAAGCTTGGTGAAGAACAAGCTGGATTCAGGCCAAATAGAGGCTGTCAGAATCAGATCTTCACTTTACAACAAATAGTCGAGAAAGCCTGGGAATATAACAAAGATCTGTATTTAAGTTTTGTCGATTTGGAAAAGGCATATGACAAGGTGCCAAGAGAGAAGATATTCAATACGCTGCAGTTATATGGTGTCAATGGGGCATTATATCAAGCAATACTTAGTCTTTATTTGAGTTGTAAGTCAGCAGTTAGAATTGAAGGACGTACAGGAAGATGGTTTAATGTTAAATCTGGTGTGAGACAAGGATGTACATTAACCCCTCTGTTATTCATTATCTATATTCATCACATTATGAAGGAAAGTGGTATTAAATTTGAGTTGTAAGTCAGCAGTTAGAATTGAAGGACGTACAGGAAGATGGTTTAATGTTAAATCTGGTGTGAGACAAGGATGTACATTATCCCCTCTGTTATTCGTTATCTATATTCATCACATTATGAAGGAAAGTGGTATTAAACCTGATATCAAAATTGGAGATGTTAATGTCAGCTCTTTGCTTTATGCGGATGATGTTATACTTCTAAATAAATCCGCTACAAGTCTGCAAGATTCTCTGACTAAATTGAATAGCTGTTGTAATAGATATGGTATGAAGGTTAGCAATAAAAAGACAAAGACAGTGAAAATAGGCAGAATCATTGAAAATGTTAACTGTGTTGTGAATGGAGAACCTGTGGAACAAGTAAAACATTTCAGCTACTTAGGCACGATTTTTACTGAAGATGGTAAATTAAATATAGAAATAGACAACAGAATCAGCAAAGCTGGTATGGTGGGAAGTCAATTGAATAAATTCATATGGAGTAAGAGAGAAATTAGTCGGAACACTAAATTAGCTGTATATAAGACAGTGTTCAAACCAGTTTTAACTTATGGATCTGAGCGCTGGGTCAGAAGTAAAACACTTGACCAAAGACTAGAGACCGCAGATATGAGAGTCCTGAGAAAGATTAGAGCGTGAACAGATGGCATCAATGGCAATATCATATAAAAAATGAGGATATTAGGAAAGAACTTGACATTGTCAGCATCCAGGAATGCGTTAGCAGAGCTAATCTCAGGTGGTATGGTCATTTAAATAGAATGGGAGAGGAAAGATTAGCAAAACAAGTGTTCTCTGCCAGGTTGGCAGGAAAACGACCCAGAGGAAGACCAAGATATAGGTGGATTGATACGGTACAAAGTGCCTTAGACGATAGAAATATAAGATCTGATAATGTTGGAGTTTTGACAAGTAACAGACTGATTTGGAGGAAAATTGTAGATAGGAAGTTAGTAATGATGTAATTTTTTCATGTAGTACTGTCATATCCTGTACACCCCTTGAGGGTACATGGCAGGAATTTGATGATGATGATGATACATTACATAATAATCAAGGCGTTTCATGAAAATTTCAGGATTTGTGAAGTGTTCTATCCTAAGATAAGTTTGGGAAACGCTGCTGTAAAGGCTATTTAGAGATCTCCTCTCAATTATACAGCTTTGACCCTTAAGCACCATAGGCACAAATAAGTCTCATTGTCCAGTTCCCCATTCTCATATTTACCCACATCACTCTACTTGAGAGTGCCTGCCATTCAAGAATATTAGCCTCGTATCTAGTGTTGAATACTATAGCTACTCCTTCTTTTCCTTGATTGTCATTGCTTGAACATAACATTTTGCATTTATTGCTTAGAAAGTCTCACCAGTTCTTGTCTTTTTTTTTTTTTGTTTCAGTCACCCCTATTATGTCAATCTGGTACTTATCCAATTCCTCAGCTAGCTCTATTTCTTTGCCATTAAGGCTTCTTATGTACTGATCTTGATAGTACTGATCTTGAGCTCTGGTAATGTTGAGTTGGGGTAAGTTTTAGGATTTGTTCCAGTAGCTGACTTTTCGCTGTTTGCCCTGGTTCCTTGGTGAAAACGACTGGGGCCTTATTTAACCGGGCAATGTCCTAGCTGGCATGAAATGCTGTCATGTTATACCATCATTTTAAATTTTGGCCAATCAGAAGTTTAAGCCAATCAGAATACAGTTTGGTCAGCTAAATCCCAAATTGCCAGCCCATTCATTATCCAGGTAGATACCTAACAAGGTGCACCACATAAGGTGAGGATTGGACATTAGGTCAGAAGCCCTGGTAGGTTCTCCTCATTCCTTTGAAGGCTATGTGTAGGTCTCCTCTCAGTTATATAGCTTTGACCCTTAAGCACCCCACATAAAAATAAATAAAATAATAATAATAATAATAGTAATAAAAGCCTAGACAGCTAATGTAAGCCACATGTTTTTATGTTTACTGTCTAGCATGAACTTGCCTATTTGCATTTTAATGTTTTTTTAGCATTTAGTTAACTTCATGAACTTTGTTTATATATACATTTATGTATTTTGATGTGTCTACCCTTGAAGATGCCACCAGTTCTCTTTTAGGTGGTGAAACCAGTATAATTTATTTATTTAGGTAACAACTAATAAACTTCTGTGTTCTATGAATTTAATGTGCTGTTTGTGTCCTCCTTTTCTTATTGCATTGCATAACTTACTTACCTTATTCAGAGTACATTATGGTATATTTGATTTAGTATAGACCATGGCAGGCAAGCGGAGAGGGAAGGTTAGAGGAGCTATGTAAACTTTTGATTATGTGGGTGGTTTAAATGTAGCCTTAATATTGTATTTTTTCAGTGTTGTGCTTATTTTATTTTTGCTTGCATTGTTGTGATTAATTCTGTTGATAGTATTCCTGTTGTAGCCATTCTTCATAAGCATCTTGCTTATTATATGAAACTCGTTTTTTCATAGCTTGCTCATCAAAGCAAATTCTTAGAGTTCTGTTGGTGAGGGTGATAATAACATTTAGTTTATGATAGTCGTATTGGTCAATCCTTCTCTTAACACATATCCTAAGAATTTTTTTCCCTGTTACTGATCTGATTCTGTAATTTTTTTTTTTTGTTTGCTCTGTCATCTGCTTGTTTGTTTATATCCTTTTCTATCCAGCAAATTCATGTTATTATTCTTTTAACCACATCTACAAAGCCATCAATCTTTTTACTATTTTTTTTCCAATAGTCCATGTTTCTAAGGTATACATTAATGAATAATGTGCATAGAAATTTATCAAACATATTCTTGAAACAAAAAAGAGGGCAAGTGAAAGAGAGTTATGGGAATGATTGAAGGAGATATATGAGTATCAGGGGATCAGAAGGATTCAGAGGAAGACAAGATAGTGCAGAAGCTAGGGATAGAGAGATGATAGGAAGGCAGATAAATGAGAATGCAAGGATAGAGAGAGTTAGAGGTAACAGAGTGAGACATGCAGGTAAGTAACAAATGAATGGATCAGGGAGAGATGTGATGTATGGAGATTCAGTGATTCGTGGATTGCAAAATATAATGTTAGAGGAGTGTTTCCCTGAATGAATGATAATGTGACTATGGCAAATAAGCAAGGTAAAAGAGTGGATGAGATGATTATGATGGTGGATACAAATGGATATTCTTGAAACAAAAAAGAGGGCAAGTGAAAGAGAGTTATGGGAATGATTGAAGGAGATATATGAGTATCAGGGGATCAGAAGGATTCAGAGGAAGACAAGATAGTGCAGAAGCTAGGGATAGAGAGATGATAGGAAGGCAGATAAATGAGAATGCAAGGATAGAGAGAGTTAGAGGTAACAGAGTGAGACATGCAGGTAAGTAACAAATGAATGGATCAGGGAGAGATGTGATGTATGGAGATTCAGTGATTCGTGGATTGCAAAATATAATGTTAGAGGAGTGTTTCCCTGAATGAATGATAATGTGACTATGGCAAATAAGCAAGGTAAAAGAGTGGATGAGATGATTATGATGGTGGATACAAATGACCTGAGAGGAAGTGTGAATTATGTTGCAAGAGATTTGAGGTTTATACTTGAGGTTGTATGGCAGAATTACGTGAGAGAGAAAATAGCAAGTTACCTAGATATGATAATGCAGAGATCAGGAGAAAAGCATTAATAATGAATGGCATGATAGCAAAAATGTGTTAAAAGGATGCATTATGTGGATGTGCATGGAGTGCGTTTGAGGATAGAAGAAAGCTATATGTGAGAAATGGACTGCATTTCAATGAGGTATGACCTGAACATTTCGAGAGAATGTTGTTCTTCAAGCAATTGAAAGTATTAGTGGAAGGAAACTAGAGTTATCAGGATGAATGTAAACAGGGATGGTGTCTAGTAGGAATCGACACCTGGAGGATCGAGAAATGCATGGTGTTATGCAGAGTCAAATGAAGTTTGGATGGAATAATAATAGGTATAGAAATAGTGATGAATCAATCATGTTTCTTTATACAAAAGCCAAGAGTATCAGGAATAAAGGAGATGAATTAGTTGAACTTATTGCCTTCAACCATCCAGAGATAACTGGGATCAGTGAAACATGGTTGTCGGAAGATGATATACTGACAGGAATGGAAATAGAAGCTGATTCTATATTTTGGTAGGACAGGAAGGGCAAACATGTTAGTGGAGTATTGTTTATGATAAGTGATGATTTGCATTCCTTCGGAGAGAAGGATTTGGAAGGAAATAATAGTTTTGAGAGTATATCATGTGAGATAGGGGAGGGCACTACAGGATATTTAGTGGGATGTTTCTGTAGACCATGGAATACAAAATTTAAGGAAGAGCAAATGTTTATCCAGTTGAGTTTGGCAAGTGCAAAATTTGTGATCATTATGGAAGATTTAAGTTACAGCAGTATAAATTGGAAAGAAGAAGCATCATGTAATAATATGAAAATGGAATTTCTGGCATTCTTGTGTTATAAGTGCCTTGGGTGTCAGTATGTAATAGTAGAAACAAGAGGCTCAAGAGTTTTGGATCTGATTCTAGCATTAGAGGACCTCATTTTAACTAAAATGTCATCCTTATCCTTAGTTGGAGAGAGAGTGACCGTGTGGTTTTAACTTAGTGGATGAGCACACATGTGGAAGTGTTGAGGAGAAAGTAACTTATGTTGAATTATAAAGCAAGTGATTATAATAATAATATTATTATTATTATTACCACCCCAAGACCTCATGGAGTCTAAGACTCATCTGGGAGGTCCTTTTATCACACACACACACACACAGCTCATCATACCATCTTTTAAACACATCAGACACCACATTCTCAGGCAAGGCATTCCAATCATTCACAACTCTGCACGAAAAAAACCTTCCTCTCACTCCCCTACTCACACCCTCTTTATACAGTTTCCAAGGATGACCTCTGGTTCTCCCTTGATCTCCTACTATTCTCTGCAAAACCTTCTCCAGCATTGATCCTATAACCTATAACAACCCCTTACCAACCTGTAGGTCTCTATCATATCTCCCCTCTTCCTCCTGTTCACCAGATTCTGCAAATTACATCTTCTCAATCTTTCCTCATACTCGACATTCCAGAGGTCAGAAACTACCTTAGTCAGTCTCCTTTGGTCCCTTTCCAACATCTCTTCATCCTTCTGAAAACCTGGGGACCAAATCTGGGCACAATAGGCCATGTGTAGCCTAATCAAAGCCTTATTCAACGGAACAAGAATCTCCCTACTTCTACACGTCAGTGTTCTCCACATCATTCCCAGAAGCCTTTGTGTTGTCTTCATAATTTTGGTGATGTGTCCCCTATATTTTAGATCCTTATCCACTATCACCCCCAGATCTCTTATTTCCTCTACCTCCAACAATATATTCTCACCAAGCATAAATTCTGCATCCCATCTTTGTTTTCCAAATTTTAAAACCTTACATCTTGCAACATTGAACTCACATCCCCATTTCCGTGCCCAATCACTCAACCTATTCAAGTCTTCCTGTAAGGCCACAACATCTTCACTACACTTCATGGTTTGTCCCAACTTTGCATCATCTGCAAAACTGAATATCTCCATCCAAATCTTCATCTATATCATTAATATACAAGTTAAACAGCAATGGACCTAAAACAGACCCCTGAGGCACTCCACTAGTGACTTTCCTTTTCCTGGATATCGCTCCTCCATACACAACTTGTTGATACCTATCAGATAGCCAATCTCTAATCCAATGCACCAATCTAATATCCATCCCCATCTACTTTAGTTTGACTGTCAACCTAAAGCAAGCCTTTGCAAAATCCAAGTATATTACTGTGTATCCTTTTCCTCTGTCCAAGGAAGCAGTCACTTTATTGTAATATGTAAGTTGATTACTAAAACATAATGCATGCTGTCCATCAAAGATAAATATATTGTTATCAACCCAACTCTGGATCCTAGTTCTCACAAGCTTCTCCAACAACTTAACCACAACACCTGACACACACAGATAGGCCTATAGTTTGATGCTTGAGTTCGATCACCTCCTTTATGAAGTGGCACAATCTTGCCCTCCTTTCACTCCTTAGGAACTTGACTGAGTGTAAGACTCATATTAAAAAAATATGTCAAGGCAGATTTCAATATTATAAATTATAAATATTATAAAGCAGCTTGGGGAAGTTCCATAGACGGAAGAATTGGAAGAGTGAGATATCACCACTACGTGGGAACTAGTGAAGAAATATTTATTAGCAGCAATGTCAAGTTGTATAGGTAGAGGGAAAAAAAAGAGAAACACAATTTGATGTAAAAATGGATTACTAACAATATCAAATCGGAACTGCAGTTGAAATGAGATTTTGGAAAATGTATAAGGAGAGGGGTGTAGTGCAGTTGCATGTGGAATATAAAACTCAGGCTAGGAAAGTGACTAGCATGGTAAGGAAGGCAAAACTTGAAGGGATGGAAAGGGTTCAAGGTTTGGAATTGGAAGTGACAGAAGAGAGTATGTTACAAATATTAATTAAGTCTTTGTCATCCGGTGAAATGCTGCTGTTCTGATTATTAGAGATCTTAAGTGGAAAATGTTTGGTCACTAAAGCAGGGATTCCAGTTTCTGTTCTCTCCCTCTCTTCTCTTTGCAGTGGAATTGATATCTTTAAAGGCCATGACAAACATTATTATTATTATTATGTGACACCTCCAAGGAGCCCAAAGACTCATCAAGGGACGACACCTACTCTGCAACTCTCTCTCCACCAACTACAGCAAACCGCAACTATCATCATCATCTATGCCAGTGCTATCTACTGCCCATCACCACCATTATTATTTTCACAGACAATCACAAACATCCATGTCCATGGTGGAATTGAAATCTGCAGCCTTTTGTCTGGAAAGCGGATATGCTTACCACTCGGCTAACCAGGCTAGCAACATACTTAGAGACCCATAACCTCCTCCATTTCCAGGATGCATCAGTTGAAACATTGGTGCTGCAGGCCCACCTGCTTAGTGCATAGGCCCAAACCTCTTATTAATAAGTAAGGAAGCTTACCAATTAACTGGTGCATAATCCTACTGCCACATACTCTGCCAGGTCGTGCGTCTAGAGGGAGTCTGAGAGGTACTATGTAGGGGACAATTTTGAGACCACATGGCACAGAGACTGGTTTCTCTCTATATGTATGCCAAGAGTCTATCTTCACCCACTGCACGTCCTCTTCCCCTGCATATGCGTCTATCTAATCAAACTTATGCACTCTCTCAAAACAATAATATTGACACTGCACCAGAGTGAATCTCCCTCATAAACTAATCCCATCAAAAAAATCATCAAAACCATTCACAACATTCATGTCATGCCAGAATCTCTTCACTGAGAACTCACTTTCATATCCACTTTGCTTAACATCCATGGCATTAATACTAACATAAATGACGTTGCACCATTACTTGCAGTCTTCAAGACCAGAATGTCTTATTTCTGACAGAAACCTAGATCTGAATGTTAGTAGATGTAACATTCACCACCAATACCCAAACTATACTTTTGATTGTTTTCACCACAAGGGCGACACCTGTGCCTTTGTGAAATTGTACATAATCTTCCATAGAATGGCCAATTTAGTATCCCCTGGTTTTAACTTTCTCTGGTTCAAGGTTTCCTTACACATTTAGTAAATTCATTTGTTGCATTTAGCAGTCTCCAACAACTGATAGCCACTCAGATCTCTTTACATTCCTTTTCATGAAACTCAGCTATCTGCAATCTAGCTATCCAAATAGTGAGGTCATCTTCGCAGGTGATCTTGACATCCACAATTACAACTGGCTTTCCTACTCCAACACCGCTGACCAAGCAGGATGAGAAGCAGAAATCTTTGCTATAAGTAATAACCTAACATAAATCGTTCATCTACCACTCAAAATGCTGATAACCCTCTTCACTCTCTAAATATTCTGGATTTTGACCAGTTGTCCTTGCAGATACACCACAGAGGTGTCACCTCTCCTCTCAGAAGCTCATATCACAATCTTGTACATCTTCTTTCTCAAAGAACACCCCTCCTTCATCCACTCCCAGCCATGGGAATGATTGAGAGTGATGATTTGCATTCTTTCAGAGAGAGGGATTTGGAAAGAAATGGTAATAATAGTTTTGAGAGTATAGCATGACAAAGGAGCCAATCGGAATGATCTCCGAATTTTCAACTCCTCCTTTGGTCTGACTATTGCCTTCACTCACCTGACCCTAACACCTTCTGTGAACAAATCACAGAAATTATTCTCACTGGTATGAAGGTCTTCCTCCATCATTCAACCCATAAAGCAAACCAGGTTTGTACATGCATTACCTTCACTACTAGACTGCTTGTATATAGAGGCTAATGAGTACACATTAACTGCCTTTGAATCCCATAATGCAAAGCACACAAACAGACCTTTTTAGAGGTGCATAATGCTATGCATTATGGAAAAGTCTACTGTCCACACCAGTTTTGACCTTTATTGAGGTCTCATTTCTTGGCAAGTTTAATTTAATTTGCAACTTCATACATGTCTTATTATTCTGCCTCTGGATATACAGTCTTAATGTCTACTGAGTTTGTGGTAACCACTTGCTGTGTGATTTCCACATGTACCTCTTCTTGATTAAAAGTTCTATAATGCTTAGGTGTCACCTAAGTTAAGACTGCATGATCACTCTTCCATTAAGTTGCAATGTGACCACCTTGATTAGTCATAAACTCTCGTATTCTTATAAGTATCAGTTTTTATCAATATGGGTTCTCTTGGTCCTCACCATTTTATGCTATTTGAGTTAAATATCTCTTTGTAGGTACATAAATTTCATTTCTCCATGGTCTTTCCTCTTTATAATTAATATCCATATTCTGGAATATTAATTATGTTAGTGGATGTAAAAACTGTTGATCTTGGTAAATACCAGACAGAGCAGTGATATAATAAAGACATATAGGATATGCAGTTCGATTGAGCTACTTTTACATATTTTTGTTACTCTGTGATGATGTCATAACTATAATTGTACTCACCTTGAGAATCCTTGGTTTAATCTAGTTTATCCATATGTTACTGTTTTTGAGACATTCACAACTAAATGTGACATAAATGTGTATTTATGTCATAATTTAAAATTTGAAAACAAAGATGGGATGCAGAATTTATGCTTGGAGAGAATCTATTGTTGGAAGTAGAGGAAATAAGAGATCTGGGGGTGATAGTGGATAAGGATCTAAAATTTAGGGGACACATCGCCAAAATTGTGAAGACACAAAGACTTCTGGGAATGATGCTGAGCACACTGACGTGTAGAAGTAGGGAGATTCTTGTTCCATTGTATAAGGCTTTGATTAGGCCACACATGGACTATTGTGCCCAGATTTGGTCACCTGGTTTTCAGAAGGATGAAGAGATGTTGGAAAGGGTCCAAAGGCAACTGACTAAGGTAGTTTCTGGCCTCTGGAATGTCAAGTATGAGGAAAGATTGAAAAGGTGTAATTTGCAGAGTCTAGTGGAGAGAAGGAAGAGGGGAGATATGATAGACCTACAAGTTCGTAAGGGGTTGTTATAGGATCAATGGTGGAGAAGTTCTACAGAGAATAGTGGGAGATCAGGGGAGAACCAGAGGTCATCCCTGGAAACTGTATAAGGAGGGTGTGAGTAGGGAAGTGAGAGGCAGGTTTTTTTCGTGCAGAATTGTGAGTGATTGGAATGCCTTGCCTGAGAGTGTGGTGTCTGCAAAGAGTTTGAATGTGTTTAAGACACGGTATGATGAGATGTGTGTGTGAGATAAAAGGACCTCCTAGATGAGTCTTTGACTCCATGGGGTCTTGTTTAATAATAATAATAATAGTAACATATTTTTTATAAGCACACAGGTATTCTTGTTTAGATAAAGGTTCGGTGTACATCATTTTCATATTGATTAATTAATGGCACACCTGGTGTTAGCAGAATAGAATGTGGAGATTGAGATATTATGAATAGGATTTCATTTCATTGCCATTGAGACAAAAATGTTAACACTATTTTAAAGAATTTTGTTTCAATATAGAATGTTATATAAAGGAATTATGCAGAATCTAAGTAAAAAAATTAAGTAAATATATTTTAAAAACAATCATCCCTTCAGAGTGTTCCATAGCATGATGTTTTATGGATTGATATAAGTATTAATTTTAAAGTAGTTGTTTGTTATTGTTTATTGCTCACATCATTTTTCCTATCACCATATATAGGTGATCCAGTAATTTGCATGAGACCTACTTACACAACTTCCAAACCTCAGGAGACTTTCACTATCTCTGTTCCAAAGCTTCAAGTTTTTTTTGAATTGGTAGAAGGTACAAGACAATTTCCTGTGTTGTATGCAAAGACATCCCTTGATGCAGAGTTACACGATTGGTCTAAGCAGGTGAGATATTCAGTTAAAATGTAATTTGCTGTTTTAAAAATACATGATTTGAGATAAATGTACATTATACACTGCTTAGAAAGAAGTCAGTGGATATCCCCCCCCATGGGCAAGGTCCATCTTGCCATGAAACGAGTCATGTTTGTAGCTGGTATAAATTGGAGGAATATGATGCTCCCAAATCAGTCAGTGCAACTGTGTCTGAGTGAAATAGCTGCAAGAAGGGAACTGACAGAGATTGAAAGAGGCATTATGATAGGGTGCCATGTTGCAGAACTTTCTACTTGGCAAATTGTTGACAAACCGGGTCACCCCAGTTTAACAGTCAGTGATAACATACTGAGATGGAAGTGCATGGAATCAACTGCAAGGTGAATAACCCAGCAAACTTACTGAATTTGACCTTATGGTGCTATGAAGGATAATATGTAAAAACTTCCATTCAGTGGCCAACACATTGAATGCAGTTTACAGCATCGACTGGAACATGAATCTGCACAAAAACATTTAGAACTGAGGCTCACAACATGGGTTTCCATAGTAGAACCGCAATATGCAAGCCTCATTACTCAATTAAACATGTAACATCATCTTCAACACAGCTTAAAAAGTTGAGTTATGCTACAGCCTCTACCAACTAGATGGACAGGTTGTGGCAGATACCTGGTCAGTGTATCTTACCAGAGTGTGTAATCCTAACTATGAAATTCAGAGGTAGTGATTGTATGGTCCTGTTTTCCTGGTTTGGCCGCAGACCTATGTTTATATTGCCATGAATATTGTACTCCAAGAGGTATTTGAACATTCTGGATAATGCAGTGCTACCTACTTTGTGGCGTTTCTAGAGCCATCCATTGTCTCTTTCAGCAAGACTGTGCCAGAAGGGTGCTGCTGTAACTGTATGGTTTATGGGCATGAACGTCACCCCATTTGACTGACCTCCACAGAGCTCTGATCTCAACTCTATGGAACATCTGTGGAATGAATTGGAAGAATGGTCCAAAATTCCCATTGATTGTTATTGCAAGCTTGTAGACACTATGCATTATAGGATTGCTGTAGTCATTGCATAGAAAGGAGGTCCTACATCTTATTAAGGTGGGAGCCATGGCTATTTGTTCCTCATACTATAGTGTCCATTGACTTCTTTCCAAGCAGTGTATATTCAAATTTTCACTGATGTGAGTTCTACTTCAATATAATATTTCATTCTAAGATATAATTACTGATATATCTTAGCTTGTAGAATTTGCTACTTCTTGGTTATATAAATAACAGTAAAGAATAAAATAAATAAATAAATACACACACACACACACACACACACACACACACACATATATATGTTTCCCACTCACAAAAGGTTGTAATCTTGTAGTACATTAGTATTGTAAGTGGGCTAAGGATGTTTTTTATATTTTTATGGATTGTATGCTTTTTTTAATACATATTCTGGAAACTTTACTCTAAACTTTACTTTACTGAAAAAAAAAAAAGTTCCAAATATGGAACTTTTTTTTTCTTCAAGCCACTTATGGCTTTCCCTAAGTCGAGCTGTGGTCTACCTCTGTATGATGAAATTTATCATCCATAGCTATATCTTGTTTGACTTGTTTGGACATAAAGAGCATGTAAGAATGGATATCAGGAGATTGCTGAGAAGAGGGAAAGATAACCATGTGACTGTAAGGGTGGTCAATGTGTAGCCTAGGTATGATAATGGTGAGTTGAGATGAAAGGCAGGGATCATGAATGGTATATTGACAAAATTATGTGACAAGAAAGGAGCAGAGTTTGTGAATGTATGGGATGCATTTGAAGAAAAGATGTACAGAAGTGATAGGTTGCATTTGAATGGATTTAGTATGAGTCAATTATAAAGTATCGCTTGTTCCTCTTTGCAGTATTGCTGCAAAGAGGAAAAGAGCAGAAGTAAGAGGGGAAGCAGAAGATCAGGAGAGAGAAACTAGTAAGACAGAAGTGATTGTAAATGTGAATAGTAGATGGCATTGGTGTAGATGATAGAGATGGATGGAAGTGGTGAAGACGGAGAGTTGTAGAATAGGTGCCCTCCCTCGATGAGTCTTTGGATTCCTTGGAAGTGTCACAAAATAATAATAGTAGTATACTGTGAGTGATAATGATAGCATAAGAGTGCAAGATAGTCAGAGAAACAGGGATGCATAAGGATGGACATGATGATACTATAAGTAGAATGAATATGTATGGAGAGGGCCAGTATGGAAATGGGATGGTCTGGGATGTATGTATGTTGAGTCTGAAGAGATATATAAGGTAAGTGGTGATAAAGGCAATTGGGAATGGTTAGGTGTAGGAGTATCACAACCTTCAAGTGACATGTACAGGACTTGTTATAGATGTAAATATAAATTGCTTTATTTATTTACAAATGCCAGGAGCACCAGAAATATGGGTGATGAAATGGTTTCGCTGATTGAGTTTATTGCCAAAAATTGTTGGAATAACTGAAACATGGTTGGATTCGTTGGATGAGGATGATATCCTGAAAGGAATAGAAATGGAAAGGTATGATATATTCCATCAGGATAGAAAGGCAAAAAGAAGAAGGAAGGTGCTGTTGATGATAGCAGGCAAATTATTATTATATAACACCTCCAGGGAATCCAAAGACTCATCGAGGGAGGGCACCTACTCCACTACTCTCTAACTCCACCATTCAATCCACCTACTATATTCCTCACCTACACCAATGCCTTCTGCCGTCGACCACCACCACTATTATTTTCACTGACAAACACAAACATCCATGTCCATGACGGGATTCGAACCCACAGCCTTTTGGCTGGAGAACGGATACGCTAACCACTCAGCCAACCAGGCCAGCAATTAGGCCAGAAATAAATTATGTCCACAGAAATGGAGATGTGAGATGTAAATACAAGAGTTGTTTGGAAAGTTTGGTAAATCTCCAATAGATGGTGACACGATTCATTCATTCATACCATTGTAGGCACATATGATCTTTTTCATGACCCCTGGCAAAATTTTAGCCATGTGTGACGTGTAGTTCTCGTTTGGCAAACATTTAAAATGATCAAGTTCACATTTTTCATAAAAATGGAGGAAAAACAAGTTTCGAGCAGTGATAAAACACTTTTATTTAAAGAAGTGGATGGCTGCGCAGATGAAAGCTGAGTTAGATGCAGTTCATGGGGACTCTGCACCAGCATGAAAGACGATTTATTTTTGGATAAATGAGTTTAAATGTAGTCATAAGTCCACGGGTGCCTTGTTTGTTGATTGTTGATCAAAAACGCATGCAAAAAGACAGGTGATGTTTAATCGCAATTTGCAGGATTTTTTGTGTCAATTCATGACTGCAGACGAAACTTGGATTCACCATTACACACCTGAGTTCCAAGCAGGAGTCAAAACAGTGGACATTGCCCAGTGAAAGAGCACCATAAAAAGTAAAAACCATTTTGTCAGCTGGGAAGGTGATGGCCACTGCATTTTGGGATTCCCAAGGAATTATCATGATAGACTATTTGGAAAAGGATAAGACAATGACAGGAGTCTGTTCTGTGTCATTGTTGGACCGTTTAAAAGAAGAACTGAAGAAAAAACGGCCAAGATTGGCACACAAAAAAAAAGTGTCTTTCATCAAGACAATACACAATCCCACACATTGGCCTTCGCAATGGCAAAATTGCATGAATTGAGGTTCAAATTGGTTCCATATTCACCAGACTTGACCCTGTGTGCGACTTCTTCTCGTTCCCAAACTTAAAAATTTGGCTCGGTGGGAAATATTTTTCCTCTAATAAAGATGTCATCAAGGCTTTCAATGACTATTTTGCACAATTTGACAAATCCTATTTTTTAGATGGGATGAAAAAATTGGAAACTCGCTAGACCAAATGTGTAGACCTCAATGGAGACTATGTTGAGAAATTAAGGTGATTTTTTCCAAAAAAAATGTGTTTAACTTACTTTTTTTACCAAACTTTTCAAGCAGTCCTCATAGTGCCAAGGTTTTGAGTCATCAAGTGAGTTGGTGGTTTACATGAAGCGTGATTGAGTTCAATGTTGCTATAGGCCATGCATTGTGAAGAGAGGTGATAAAGAAATGCATTAGCAACATGGTCAGTGAACAATGGAACGGTGATTTTAATTATGGTGGTACAGAATAGATGCCATTTAGCATGAAGATTTGAATGAAGAGTTGAAATTTATCAACTTCTTCAGAGACAACTATCTTAGGCAGTATGTAAAGGAGGGCACACCAGGATTGAGACCTTTAGATGGGATCATTTCATCAGAGTATGTGATTGTTAAAATTAGAATAGCCAGAGCAACAACTATTTTAAAAGTCATGGACAAAATATGGAAGAGCTGAGCTATAAAGATGCAAACTAAACTGCACATTGTAGAAACCTGTATCTTCAGCAGCATGCTCTATGGATGCGAGGCCTGGGTACTCCTGACAGAATCTGAAAGGAGGATATTGGCATTTGAGAATAAGTGCTATAGAAAGATTTTGAGAATAAGCTGGATACAGAAAGTGAACAATGAGGAAATCTACAGACGAATACAACCAGAAGAAAACCTGATCCAGAAAATAATCAAAAGGAAACTATGTCTATTTAGCAATATATGTAGAATAAATGATGAGAGAAAAATAAAAACGTTGCTGTTCAGAATGATTGAAGGAAACAACAAAAGAAGAAGACCAAAGAAAGAATGCGGCGATGACATCTCAAATGGTGTGGAAACTCTATACACAAATTGAGTCATCTTGCACAAAACTGAATGCAATGGAAGAATCATATCAAGATGGCAGCAGACATCTCAAATGGTGTGGAAACTCCATACACAAATTGAGTCATCTTGCACAAAACTGAATGCAATGGAAGAATCATATCAAGATGGCAGCAGACATGACACCTACGGGCATTGGACCCATGGTTGTTGATGATATGATTGTTAGTGGGTTTTTTCATTTCCCACCAGATGGTGAGAGAGAGAGATAATAAAATTATCACCTAGGTTGTGGTTATCCATATGAAGACTTCTGTTAGCAAAGGAAATATATGGAAATTAAGTAGATATTGAATCCAATATTATTTCAAAACCGAATATAGAAACTACAAGAGTTTCGTGCCGAATATAGAAACTATAAAATTTAGTGGATCCAAGCTTAAGCAACCTTTCCAGACAGGGGCAAATCGTGGCAAACGTGGGGTAAGTTCTGATCACTTTCCTTAGTATTCTCCATAATGCAAAGCACATCTTCTTGCAGACATGTATGATGCTATGCATTATGGGATGAGGTCACTACCCAGACTAGTTTCAACCTTTGTTGAGGTCTCATCAGTTGGAGCCAGATGCAAAATACGCAGGTTGAAGTGATGCAGAAGTCATTCTTTCCTGTATGAGTTGCCAAAAAGTGTCACATTTTAAAAGGTACCAAGAATTACCGAAATAAAGAGACAAGAGGCTTCACTTCGGTGATGCAAAATTATACATGGATATTAGATCCAACATTATTTCAAAGCCGAATATAGAAATTACAGGAGTTTGGTGCCGAATATAGAAACTATAAAAGTTTCGTCGGATCCAAGCATAAGCAACCTTTCAGGTACAATCAGGAAAGCAAAGAAACAAAAATTACAAGCTATACGTTAACTGACAATTCTATTTCAATAACAAAATAGTAGTGCGCGTGAAACAATACGTGTGTCGCGGATACATGATTTACTTGTTGAGATTCATTTTGTAGTTTGCACTGAAGTTCATTTCTTAGGAAATTCCAAATAAACATTTTGGTTATTTCCAAGAGATATCTTCATATTGGAAGTGTGTTACTGCTAATATTGTGAAGTTATTTTCATTCTAATTTCCAAAACTTGTATTAAAAAATTATTTTAAAATATTCTGAAAAAATTGATGCTATCAAACAATATATTTATTGTGATATAATACGGTTTGAACATTACTTATTTTTCTTAAACTTTTCTGATATATGGAAATATGCATGTCATATCATTACTCTTATAGATTTAGATACACTGTTCTTGTTTGAGAACACCTCATTCTACTTTTCTGAACAACATGTTATGTTAAATTGCTTTATATTCTTATTTTCAGGCTAATTTTTAAAACATTACAAATTTATATTCAGTTGTATTTTAAATGAACTTGCAGTTGAAAAACAAAACAACACATTATTATTATTATTGCTGTTGTTTGGAGAATACTCATTCCACTAATAATAATTCAGTTTCTTAACCATTGTTAATTATATGGTGACATTATCTGAGACGTCCTATGTGTCGAATTTATTTACATTTTTTGTTAGGTTAGAAGTATTCCAATCACAACTCCCCCTCCCCATGCAATACACACACAGACATAGGCTCTCACTAAGACCTCTCACAGTAACTGAATTATAAATATCTACTTTTTTATCATTTCATATTTCATACTTTTCATAGTGTGTTTTCTTATCTATATCAATACTATTTCTTTGCTATTTAATTATTCCAACCACTACTTTTTTCCTCTCTGGGTCCCAGTAATCAGTTGTTTATGGAATTGCAAGCAGCTGAAAAGTGTTATATTTTTTTACTAATAGATTACCTATTATTTCCATACATAAAGTCTTATGTTTATGTCATGAAAGTTAGATATGAAGGTAATGTCCTTAAAATTTTCTGTCCTTAAAGAGGAATAAAGCTGAATAGCATGAAATAATTTATGAAGTGATACGATCTTCTCTTCCTTTCACTCCTGTGGAACTTCACCCAATATAAGACTCATATCAAACAAATATGCCAAGGCAGATATCAACTCCATGGCACTTTCTTTCAAAAATACCTGGCAATATATCATCAAGTCCAAACTTTATTAGCATCTACTCAATTTCACATGTACTTCTTACTCAAACACAGTCAGTGTCTCCTTCTCCTCCTCATCCATTCCTCTCAAACTTTCAGTAATGTCACATTCACAAGAGTGAAAGATCTTTATGAACTGCTCATTAAATATCTCAACTATATTCTCCACAATAGTCAACCTTATCCCATTCTCTGCAATCCATGTCATCTTACCATAGTCATCTTTTTTTTCGCTGGCTACATATTGAAAAAAAAAAAAACTGTAGGAATTTTTTTTTGGCATTGGCTAACTACTGCTCATACTTCTTTTGCTACTGTTACCATCTGAGTGACCCTCCTTGTTTGTTCTTTGTACTCTTCACGGAACTGATTATTACCACTTATATTATGTTGCCTCCATAATACCTTCTTTCTCTGTATTGCATGCTTAATCTCTTCATTCATCCTTTTCAAACCTACCTTATTTAACCTACCTTGTTTATGACGTATGACCTTCTGACCCTTGGTATACATTGCTTGTACTAGATAGTTCTTGAATATCACCCAAGCAACATTGATCTCCTTTCCACCTAATTCCTCATTCCATGTTACAGCTTCAAGCTGTCACTTGAGCTTCTCATAGCCTTGTGGTTCCACATATTCCCTTTCCTCACAGAAGTCCTCACATGGTTAGTAACCAGCCAGGTAATGGCTACATATTGAAGTGTTCACTCTCACTAACTGGAGGAGATTTATTATGACATCCTCTGATGAAATTCTTTAATTACTCTGATCTTGAATTCATTAATCCAATATTATTATTATTATTTGGTAACCTATATGGTGTCAACAGACTAATAGTGGGAGGCCCACTCAACCAGCAACATGTCTATCATAATGAGCTTTGAAGTTATATACATTACCTACACTCACAATGGACTCAGGCAATACATTCTACTCAGTAAGAAATCTCCACCTAAAAAATCTACTTCTCACACCCTTCTTCATCATATCCTTTATGCAATGTCCAGGAATGAGTTCTTGTTGTTCCAATCTTAACATCCATTCTCTTTATAATTTCTTCTGTATTAGTCTGACAGAATTCCTTAACTAATTTGAAAATCTCTATCATAACCTCCTCTTTCCTCCTATCTAGCAACCTCTGTATCCACATTCTCTCAAACGCTTTTCATAACCAACACTCCAGCGTCCTGATTTCATTTTGGTTATTCATCTTTGAATAACCAAAACGAAATCCTCTTCAGTGTTTCCACATCACAATGAAAACTAAGTGATCAATGACCAAATTTTAGCACAATAGTTCATACATGGCCTGAACAATGTGCTTTTTATCATAGCAGCAACAATACAATTTGCAGTTTTGCAACTCTTCCGATGTGCCCTCTGAACTTTAGTCAGCTGTCTACCATCATTCCAAGATCCCAAATCTCATCCACTTCTTGAAGTACATCTCCACCAATACAGTACACAGCTTTATATCTCTGTATTCCAAAGTGTAATGCAGAGATACAAACACCTTGCATTTATTGATATTAAAACATGTGACCAACTTTCCTTGAAGAGCTCAGAGTGAAAGTATTTTAATGTCTAGGGCACTAAAATCTAACACTAGTGCATTCTTAATACTTTGCACACCACACTCCTCTATATGACCAAGTTAATAAAAAAAAAAAAAAAAGCTGGCAGCATGCCATATTTTTCTAAACAGTGTCGTATAGTACCTGTCATAATAATTTATCTTATTGTCATTCACCCAGTCTAGGTCGCAGTTAGATCCCCAGATTTGGATATCCAGGACAACAATCTTACCATTTCTTGATTACTAAACATTAGGCTTTCTTTTTCTTCTTTTTCTTCTTATTATTTTCCTGACTTCTATAGAGTCAAAAAGACTCATCATGAGAAGTCAACATAAAGTCTATCATAAAACCTGTATCAAGAATACCTAGACAGTGGTGACCCTGGTATTGCAGATGAACTTATTCACAGCCATGACCCAACTGACAGAAGAAATGGACTGAGACAGTAGAAAGACTTGATTTTTAGCACTCCAGTAGGAAGGCATGGAACCTTCTAGGTAGTGGCACCCCAACTGTCCAGGAACAATCAGTTATTTCTCCTAACCAATACACATCACATATAGTCTATATATAAAGATTACTGTCAAGAACAAACAGCATGCTATTCAAATAAAAAGAGAATTTACACTTTCGAAGAATAGTAGACCATCACACCCTTTATATTTGCAACCTTTCACTTTTGAAGATATTAACATTGCTTTAACAGATATGAAACCAGTCGAAGCTCCAGGTCTCGATGGTATTCATCCCGACTTCCTGTGGAAGTTAGGACAAAAAGCTCGACAGTAGTTGGCTTGTTTTTTCTCTGACATCCTCCAGACTGGTAGACTTCTGAAAGAACTTAAGAGAAGAAAAATTATCCCAATTTTAAAACCAGAAAATTACCGACCAGTTGTCCTGCTTAGCACCTGTTATAAGCTGCTATAAAGGCTCATCCTCAATAGAATTGCCCCTAAAATAATGGAACAAGTCCCAGTGGAACAGGCTGGATTCAGACATGAGCAAAGCTTGGAGTAGGCTTTGTAAGTGACAAAACATGATCTATGATCATGTTTTGTCACTTACCACACACACACACACATAGAGGCAGGCTACCAACAACACCTGAAAACAGATGTAGCTTTTGTAGACTTTACTGCAGCTTATGATATAGTCTGGAGGCAAAGTGCAATCTGCAAGTACCTTCGTGTGGTCCATTGCAGAACAATAGCTAAACTAATTGAAAACATGCTAAGGAACTCTCTGTTCCAAGTGGTTATAGATGAGAATAGAAGTAAACAAAGAACACTGGATAATGGATTACCACAAGGAGCTGTCTTGGCTCCCCTCCTATTTAACTTATACATTGCAGACTTGCCTACTACAGCCTCCAAGAAGTTTTGTTATGATGATGACATTGCTCTAGCCACCAGATACACCAACTTTACTATAACGGAAGACATACTAACAAATGACCATAAAGTCCTGGATGCATACGTCTGCAAATTTGTATGAGGTAGAGGTGGGCTAGAAAGGATATTTAGTGGGGTGTTGCTACAGACCCAGGCGTATAGAGGGTGGGGACCAGGAAATGTTTAGACAGTTGAGTTTGGCAAGTGAAAGAGGAATGATTGTTATGGGAGATTTTAACTACAGTAGTATAAACTGGGGAGAGGAAGATGCATGTAGCAATAAGGGAATGGAATTTCTAGATTTCTTGAGGGAGAAATGTCTTAGGCAACATGTAATAGAGGGAACAAGAGGTTCAAGAGTTTTTGATTTGGTTACAGCATCAGAAGAGTTGATAATAACTGAGATGACATATCTCCCACCAGTTGGAGAGAGTGACCATATGGTTTTGACTTGGAAAATGAATAAACATGCAGGAGTATCAAAGAGATGGGAATGTATGTGGAATTATAAAGCAGGTGATTATAATAGTCTTAGATGTCAACTTGGGGAAGTTTCATGGAGGGAGGAATTGGAAGACTGGGATATCATTAGTGCTTGGGAAATTATGAAGGAATATTTGTTAGCAGCAATGGCAAGTTGTATACCACGAGTGAAGCAGAGGACACAATTTGGAGTAAAGTGGATGACAAACAATATTAAACAGGAACTGCATGTGAAAAAGAGGCTATGGATAGAGATATAAGGAGACAGCTGAAGAGAAGATGCATGAAGAGTATAAGACACAGGCCAGAAGAGTGACAAGTATAGTAACGAAGACGAAACTGGAAAATGAGAGGAGATTAGCCCTAAGATCCAAAGAAAATCCTAGGGAATTTTTTAGATATGTGGCCAGTAGGAGGAGAAATGACTGTGGAAGAATGATATTGTGGGATAAAAATAGGAATAAAGTGACTGATGCAGAGGACATAGTGGAATTGTTCAATGAACACTTTATTGGAGTATTTCATCCCGGAGGAGTAAGTTTTAATGCTAGAGGGATAGGGCAGGTTCGAGGTTTAGAGGTACAGGAGGAGAGTGAGTTTCAAATACTGAGCTGGATGTCAGTAAAGCTGTGGGACTGGATGGTATTTCACCACGAGTTTTGAGAGAATGTGCTAGGGAACTGACAGTGCCTTTGACCTGGCTTTTCAATGAAAGTCTGGCTGCGGGAAAGGTGCCCATGGAATGGAAGGAAGGTAAGATAGTGCCATTGCATAAGGGCGGTAGCAGATTGGAAGTATCTAACTGTGTTTTGCATCAGTAGTTGTTAAGATCTCGGAGAAATTAGTGAGGGACCATATACAGCTTTGGGCAGATGAGAGTAATGTTATTTGTTAGAGTCGACGTGGATTTGTGAAGGGGCGCTCTTGTTTTAGCAATGTGCTAGCCTTTAATGATAAAGTTACAAGAGCATTAGATGAGGGAAAGGCATATACTGCCATTTTCTTAGACTTAGCGAGGGTATTTGACAGGGTGTCACATGATAAGCTGATATTTAAGTTGAAGCACATGGGTCTGGATGTCAGATTGGTCAACTGGATTCAGGATTGGCTGTCCAATAGGTATCAGAAAGTTGTGTGTGGTGGGGCAGTTTCAAGGAAGCAGAGGGTTACAAGTGGGGTTCCACAGGGCTCAGAACTGGGACCTATATTGTTTAACCTTTATATCAATGTCATTGTCAGTGTATTGCAAGGAGATATTCAGTTGTTTGCAGATGATACGAAGCTGGGAAGGATTATTAGCAATAGTGCAAATGTGACAGCCCTGCAAGAGGATTTGAATAAGCTAGATAGATGGGCAAACGAATGGGGGGTGTCGGTTTAATGCAGCAAAATATAAGGTCTTGAGGTTTGCGACACATTGATGGGACACTGCATACTCTGTGGGATGAGTTATACTGGAAGAAGTAGAGGAGACAAGAGATCTGGGGTTGATGATTGATAGAAACCTGAAATTTACGGGACATATTGCAAAGGTGGTGAAGGTAACACAGAGGAGTGCTGCAATATTGAGAAGGACACTGACCTGCAGAGATAAAATAGTTATCATTCTGTTGTATAAGACCCTGATCAGACCACACGTGGACTATTGTTCTCAGATTTGGTCTCCAGGATTTGAAGGGGATAAATTAACTGTGAAAATGTGCAAAGGCGGATAACAAAGACGTTTTCAGGACTGTACAATGATAGTTATGAGGATTGGCTGAGAAAATGTGGACTGCAGAGTTTTGTGGATAGAAGAAGGAGAGATGATATGATCGAGACTTTTAAACTGTTGAGAGGTGGTTACAGGGTTGATACTGGGGAGTTCTTTCACTTGGTTGAACAGCGGGAAGGAGTGATGACAAGAGGCCATCTCTGGAAGTTGCGAAAGGAAACTGTGAGCAAGAGGGTGAGGAGTGGTTTTTTGCGTGGAGGGTGGTTGGGCCATGGAATGCGTTACCTAATGGAGTGGTGAGAACGTGAATAGTCGACGAGTTCAAGGTGTGGTATGATAGACTTTGTGTTTCTTAGGGGGGGGGGGACCTCCCCTCGATGAGTCTTGATAGACTTTGTGTTTCTTAGGAAGGACCTCCCACGATGAATCTTTTGACTCCATGGAGGCCTGAATAATAATAATAAATGGAGATTACGCCCAAACTCGAGTAAATCAGAAGTTTAATGCTTCCACTTGAATAATCAGGCTAACAAAGAACTGATTCTCTATTTCAATCACAAACTGCTATGTTACAACAGATTCCTGAAATATCTGGATGTCACTTTAGATAGAACTCTTTCTACTTTAAATCACATCTGATTAATATATCATCGAAGTTAAAAACATGAAACAACATTCTGCAGAAACTGCAGAACAACTTGAGGTGCCTCAGCAGCAATACTTCGCTGCAATGCTCTTGGTCTTGTTTACTATGCAGCTGAATACTGTTCACCTGTATGGCTGAACAGAGCCCATGTGCACTTGGTCATTGCTCAGCTTAATACCACTATCCACCTTATTTCTGGAACTGTGAAGTCAGCCACAATCTACTAGCTCCCAGGGCTAAGTCATATTCCACCTCCACAGATCTTACGTTCTTCTACGTGAATATAGTAAAATCATGGAAACCCAAGATCTTACAATCCATGAAGACATTCTGCTCCTAGAAATAAATAGTCTAAAGTCGAGGCACCTTCCAATCCTAACAGTGAAAAATCTTGCAGGGACAAATTTTAACACGAAGGAGAAGTGGAAAGAGTTCTGGTGTAATACTTCAACACGGGACTTCCATGAATTAGTGGACCCAAGCCAGAGGCCTTCAGGTTTTGATCTACCATGGCCATGGAAAACTTTGTCTTCCCTTAACATAATTCACACCAATCATGGCAGATGTACAGACCACTTTTGCAAATGAGACATGATTGCCTCTTCCAGACAATTAGTCACATCACAGTAGAATATGCTCACCGTGTTGGATTTCACCTGTTGGATTTCATCCATGCTTATCCAGTAAACTGCTGCACTAAGGGTTTAACCGCATTAATAAGCTTATGTGTTCATCACACATGTTGAATTGGATTTAAACGGTATTGATGCGAACACAGGTTAAGAAATTAACTATTTATTTACTTAAAAGCTAATATTTTGCTGGTATTATATCCAGCATCTTCAGAGCAGACAAAGTTTGTTACAAATGCAAGATAACCACAATCCAGTGTAACAATCGGGCTAGTATAAGTAATTGCAGCATGCAACACAAGACTAAGTCCTAATAAAGCACCACCTAAGTTTAAAAAAAAAACATAAAAACAGTAGTCCAAAGTTTAGAAAAAATGGTAGTCCAAATAGTAGTCTTGAAAATTTTGAAAAATAGTAGTCCAAAGTTTTAAAAAATAAAATAAAAATAAATAAATATTAGAAGTTTATTTTGCACTATTTTAATGAGACCTCAAGAAAGGTCGAAACCAGTCTGGGTAGTGGCCCTTCCCTTAATGAATAGCATTATTCATGTCAGCAATGAGATGTGCTTTGCATTATGTGGGAGATACTGAGACAAGGAGCGATGAGAACTTGATCCACCTTTGCTACGAGTTGCCAACAGATGCACCACCTTACCTCAATCCTGAAGATATTTTCAGGCACAAAATTTGTTTGCTCACACTTGGATAAAGGATTAAGCTAAATTTATTATAAATAAATATTAATATTTATTTATTTGTTTTAAGGCTTCTGTTGATTCCAGGAACAACCTCTCTGACTTGTAGAAGCTTCTTTGCAGTATTTTTGTTTTTTTCCAATTGATCCTGTGTGCTGGGATATCCAAAGCATGGTCTGCCAGACCCGACTTGCCATAGCGAAAGCACTGGATATATTTTTTGTGTTCACTGAGACGAATGTCCACAGTTTTTCCTGTCTATCCAAGTAGGCTCAACAACATGAACAGGGAACTTCAAGGAGTCAATGAAGTGCCCTGTTCAACAACATGAACAGGGCACTTCATTGACTCCTTGATGTGATAAAGGAGTGAATCTGTCCTTAGGTGAAAGGATGAGAGTTTCCAATTTCACATAAAGTTTAAATACAGTGCGCAGTTGGTGTTTGTTAAGCACCCTAGATATCTCTTCAGATGTGCCTTTAATGTATGGAATGGTGATAGTTTTGTTGTAGTCTTCTGTGGTAGATAGTGGGGAGGATTTCTGGATAGCGTTTAGTATTTTATCTATCTTATGGGGATTATATCCATTGGTTAGGAAGGTGTGATGCAGGTGAGAAAGTTCAGCAGTGAGAGCAATGTCATTTGAACAGATTGCTCTAGCTCTATGGGTTGGTGTTTTTAAGATACCATATTGTTGAGAAGGGTGATGGTGTGATTGTTTGTGTAAATATCTCCCTGTATGTGTGGGTTTTCTATAAACCGAAAATTATAAGGAACCTTCTAGAAGACGTGTGATCAGTGTGTCCAGGAAGGGTAGGCAGTCATTGGCTTCTAGTTCCATTGTAAAGTGGATTTTAGGGTGCTGGCTATTTAGATGCACTAAAAATGCATTCAGTGTGTCTGGGCCATGTGGCCAAATAGCAAATGCATCATCAACATAGCGTAGCCAGATACTAGGTTTAAGAGTGGCTGTGTTGATAGCTAGCTTTTCCAGATGTTCTATGTAGAAGTTGGCTTAGGGGGGGGGGGGGGAAAGGGGGGGGGGGATCCCATAGCTGTTCCATCTAATTGTTTGTATATTTTCCCTTTCCATGTAAAATAACCTGCCTATACTGTGAATTTAAATAACTGAAATATATCAGGGGAAAATTGTGAATTTAGTAAGTTAAGTGTTTCAGTCAATGGTACATTAGTGAATCATGAGGTGATATTAAAACTAACCATTAGATCTGAACTATTTAAGGTGTGGTTTTCTAAAATACTTTTTAGGTGGGTAGAATTTTTAACAAAAGAGGGAGAATTGTTTGTGCAAGTGGCTAGTAGTTTGGCTAAATGTTTAGCTAGTGTATATGTGGGACTGTTATACTATCTACAATAGGGCGTAAAGGTGTACCTTGTTTGTGAATTTTTGGAGCTCCGTATATTCTGGGTGTTTTAACGTGAAAGGGTTTGAGTTTGTTGACTGTTTCTTTTGGCCAGGAAGTGACTTTGTTCAATAACTTCGACACCCTATTCTTTTGTCAGTTGGTGGGATCTCAATCTATAATTTGATATGTTGACCAGTCTTGGAGAAGTGTGTGCATTTTGCTTTCATATTCTGTTGTATCCATTACTACAGTTGCATTTCTTTTGTCTGATTTGGTTATTGTAATGTGGTGATTATTGCGTAGCTCTTTTAGAGCTATTATTTCTTTATGTGGGATATTATTTTTGGGAGGCTTAGAATGGATTAGGATATTGGCCACGTCTAATCTAATATTATTGGCTATTGCTGGAGGCAGGTCGTATATCACACGTTCAACAGAAGCCATTTATTTATCCACGCGGTTAAATATTCTTCATGGAGATAATATCATACTCAAGGCACGACAATATGGTAAGTGGAAAGTGAAATTGGCGTGCCAACTGAACAAGTTAGCCTTCTTAAAAAGGTGCCGAGGTACCAATTTGATGCCAATCTGTATAAAAATTAAGAACAAGTTTCACTCGGCCAAAGCCCAATGTATTTATAAACGAGCGAGTTTAGCACTATTACGTGAACAGGTATACACTACTCGCCGAGAACTTTCAAAAATAAATTCTTCCATCAGTGCACTACGTGATATACTATCTGGCATTTTGAACCTGGAGCTATGGGATATCCTGGATAGAATCTCCGACTCAACAGACAACAAAGAATTCGCTAAAGTTGAAAACCGGCACCTGAAGAAATTTGAAATCCACCAGCAATGCAGTGCTACGCAGCGGCCGCAATTACATCAAGATGACATCATTGTGAACTTATCATCAGTAACTTAACCAAAGAAGCCACAAGTGCATTAAGTCGTAGACACAATTTTGCCATTACTTCTAAAGATGTTCCCAAAACCAAAATAATGGCTTCCGTTGAACGTGGGATATAAGACTTGCCTCCAGCAATAGCCAATAATATTAAGTTAGACGTAGCCGATATCCTAATTCATTCTAAGCCTCCCAAAAATAATATCCCACATAAAGAAATAATGGCTCTAAAAGAGCAATGCAATAATAACCACATTAAATAACCAAATCAGACAATCAGACGCTGTATAAATCTACCAAAGATTTGGGAGACAGTCATCCTAAGACCAAATTAATATTTATTTATTTATTTTTTTTTTTCAAAACTTTCAAAGATTACTATTTTTTCAAACCTTTGGACTACTTTTTTTTTTGTTGTTGTTGTTGTTTTTATTTTTTAAACTTAAATGGCTCCTTATTAGGATTTTAGTCTTGTGTTTGCATGCTGCAATTACTTATACTAGCCCCACTGTTACACCAGATTGTGGTTGTCTCGCATTTGTAACAAACTTTGTTTGTGTGCTCTGAAGATGCTGGATATAATACAGTGAAATGTTAGCTTTTAAGTTAATAAATAGTTATTTTCTTATCAATCTGTGTTTGCATCAATACCATTTAAATCCAATTCAACACTAAGTGTTGAATTGGATTTAAACTTTTTATTTAGACTAAGTGTTTGATTGGGTAGGCAACCTAGATAAAACAGTTGTAGTTTATTCCTGAGTATCCTCTTTATGATTGTTTCATACCATGTTTAAATAGTTTGTCTATTTTATACTATATGTTTATATATACTAAAAATTACTGTAAAGTAACTTTTCATGTTTGAGCCATACACTAAATAAAAATATTACTTCACAGTCATTATCCATCTAGAAATAAAGTCTGTCGTACCAGGATATAACACTAATAAAGTGATCATTAAATAGCTCAACTATATCATCTACTTTGGTCACCTGATTTCCATTTCTACCCAGCAAGATAATCCATCCACTATCATTTTTCCTCCTACTCACCACATAGCAAAAAAACTCCTTGGGATTCTCCTTGCAGTCCCAGTCTCCTCTCATATTGTAATGTTTGTCTCTTACAATACTAGTTCATTTCCTAGTCTGACCCTTATATTACTTGTAACTGCTCTCCACTCTCTCTTTATATATATTCCACAATCTCTTTTTCTTCTCCAATTCCCTTTTTATTCCTTTTGTCATCTATTTGATTCCACATCCACTAATGACCCCCCCCCCCCTTTCTTCAAATTCTTTCATTCATTATACTAACACATGCTGGTTACTTTCGTTCTAATATTTGTTATTCACTTCTTTATGATGGTACATATTACATCATGTTATAGTGTCATAGTCTGTCTGAGTCCACAACAAGTGCTACATAAAGTATCTATATTATCCCTAACCTTGGCTATACAAGCCTGGTAGGAAGGGCATTTATCCTAGCCCCTGACTAGATCTATAGACTTCCATCTGGGTAGCATTCTTGTTCCTTCACTACCCAAAGACGGAACCCTTTTTGAGCCACTGAAGGGCTTCCTGTCAACTGCAAGATATGAAAATCTTTTTTTCCTTTCAAGAGAGTTAGAAACAATATGCACTCTATTATCTAAATTCCATCATAATGTTTTAGTTAATTCTCATTTTTGCCATCTCAGGAATGACAATGCAATGCGAATTTGGAAGAACAACTGGAGTGTAATGCATCCTAGAAATATCGAATGGTTTCATTGATTTACTTCATAAACATCATGTTTTTTCCTGTTCTGTAAAAAAACTGAAGAAGAAATGTTGCTATTTTGACTCATTATACAAACTGTGCCTTGTCTACGTGCATGTGTGCATCTTTCATGCGGTGGGACTATGTTGTCCAAGAGATTAGTTGGTGATGTTCTTATTAAATGTGTCATGCGGTCCCAAGGTTGGCCTACTTACAAGTTTAAATACTGAATAAGATTGACTTAGTACTATTTTTCCCAATGTCTTTAATGGATGTATCTTCTAAATTAGGGTTTTTATATTGTTTTGACAGAGCTGTAAAAATATTTCCCTAGAAAATAATTTATTTATTTTATTTATTTTATTTATTTATTTATATTTTATTTTAGTTTTTTATATATTTTTATTTTTATTTTTTTTAACCCCACACATGAAAGGCTACAAGACCTATAACACTACAATGCCATGTGTGTGTCCAAGTGTTTAAGGAGAAAATATAGCCTGTTGATATGTTTCTTAAAGAGTGGAAGGTTGTACTCAATGGGAAAAGCAGTAAGGGGAAGATTGTTCCAAAGAATAGAGATGGGTGGAATGAAGGAAGGTGATGAGAAGTTAGTTCAGTGTGTTTGGAGATGGACAGTGTTGGCCAGTGGGCTCAGTTCTTACATGGTTAGAAGAAATTGGAGGAATGGTAGCAACCTAATCAGAAGAGCAATGCACATGAAAATACCTATAGAAAAGGCACAGTGTTATATTTAACACTAAATAGTATGTTTAATATGTCTAAGTAATATGTTTGTGCCAGGATAAAGTGGATGTCACAGTCAAACCAAGAAGAGAAAATTAATCTTGAAAGAAAACTGAAACTTTATCAAAAATGAGAGGTGATGAGGTAGAATTTTTCTTCCAGGTAATAAGGCAGTCTTCAAGTTTTTTTGTTTTTTTTCACTGAAATTTACAAAGTTGTCATCTTATTTCAGGATGTTGAGGGGGTCAATGTTAAAGACACTGGTTATGGAAGATCTTGAGGCATTTAATGTTAGGGTACTGCAGGGTTTATCGAATGGAAGAGGAAAGAAGAGTATTGTCATCGGCAAAACTGTGAATAGGGTTTGAAATCAAAGAAAGGAGGTAATTGATGTAATTGTTTCCTTCAGTATTATTGATCTGTATTATTTCTCCCTTGATTTTAGAGTTTGATATGCTAGTTGTGCATTCATAATTTGTATAGTAAACATAGGGGAGTTCACATATTGTTGAAGGTTGCTGTGGCAGTCAATAGAAAAATTTATGTAGAATTAAAATCACGGTGAGTTATGCACAGGGCTGGCCTTCTCTATAAAGAGGCCCGGGTGCAAGAAACCTTTTGGGGCCCTAAAATATTTTTCAAAGGTAAAAATTAAAAGATTAAATAAACGTATTGTAAAACCTCTCACCTGCAAATGATTTTGGCACAGGAAAACAAAAACAAAAAAAAAACATTCAAAATATAATACGTTTCCACAAATGTGTACTGACTCAATTGTGTGGCCCGGGTGCATTGCACCCACTGCACCCCCGAGATGGTCGGCCCTGGTTATGCAGAATTAAATTAATAATAACACAACTCATGGTCTTCCTACTTTGAACTTTTATAATTGTCTAAATGGCCTATGAATAGTAAGATACAGAGAATATAGTTAAAAGGTATATTTCTTACTTCTGCATATATACTTCTTTTCTTATTTATTCTAATTTTATTATATTATTGCTTCATTTTCCATTTATTTATTTATTTATTTATTTTTATTAGATATATGTCACTGGACAGTTACAGCTAGAAATACTGTATTTTAATGAAAAAGTATCTTCATGGGAGCCACTTTTGGAACCAGTAATGGAAGTGGAAAATCATTATAGACCATGGGAAATAGTATTTAAGGTAATATAAAAAAAGAGCATAAAAGATTTTTTGTTAATTAATTTTACATAATCATAATTTTTTTCTTTTTAATGGGAAATTTAATCCCTAATTGGTTTATCATGCTGCTGTTATTTATGATGAAGTACTACATTGAATATATGGAGCATTATTTATGAAAATACTATATTTTGGATCTTCCAAATACATGTTAAGAAATAAAGTGGTAGCAGCGATATTTACTTTGTTATTCTATGTTTGAAATTCATCAATAGTCAGATTAATTTCACATATTACTAGATTTATATGTTATACACTTCATGACTAAAATTAGATCTAGTGTCCAGGAATCCATTGAGATGAAGAAAAAGTACAGTAGCGAGTAACAAAATGTTTTCTTGACTGTAATTTGTACAGTGAGTGGAGAGATTAACCTGTTAATCTTCTGCTTACCAAGGTGGATTGTAAAGGGTGTCCCAAAATTCATGCAAGATTTAAATTTAGCACCATTTGTGCGGTAAAGTGTTGCCAACAAGAAAAAAAAGACAGCATGACAGTTCAGGGTTATTAAAAATGGAGCGCTACACGAAAGAACAGTGCATTTTCATCGTTGAGCAATATTTTAAAAATAATGAAGGTTTGGCAGGCTACAGTTCACAATTTTCATACAAAATATGGTCAGAATAGTGATTTAACTTCATCATCTGTGAAAAGATTAATTAAAAAATTCAAGGAAACTGGATCAATTAGTGATCTTATACACTCTGGCCGTCCTTCAACAAGTTGTTCAACAGAAAACATCGAAGCAGTTCGTGAGAGTGTTGCTGAGAGTCCAGGAACATCAATTTGGCACCGTGGTCTTGAATTGGGCATTTCGAGAAGCTCTCTACAGCGTATTCTCACGAAAGATTTGCATCTTTATGTTTACAAAGTTCAATTGACTCAAGAACTGAAGCCCACTGACCACACACAGCGAAGAGAGTTCGTTGAATGGATTATGGAACAACAACAAGTGGATGCTTATTTTTCGAACAAAATCATCTTCAGCGATGAGGCTCATCTTCATCTTGATGGCTTCGTTAATCGACAAAATTGTCGCATTTGGGGTTCAGAAATTCCACGAGTGATTGTTGAGAAACAAATGCATCCACAACGTGTCACTGTTTGGTGCGGATTTTGGGCTGGAAGCATCATCGGTCCATTCTTCTTTGAAAATGTGGCTGGTAAGGCAATAACAGTTAATGGTGCTCGCTATCGCGACATGATAATCCAGTTTTTTGTGCCTTAATTGCAAGATATGGATGTGGATGACATGTGGTTTCAACAAGACGGTGCTACTTGCCATACAGCCCGAGAAACAATTCAATTACTGCATGAGCCATTTCCTGGTCGTGTAATTCCTGTTTTGGTGATCAGAATTGTCCGCCCAGATCATGTGACTTAACACCATTGGACTTTTTTCTTTGGGGTTTTTTGAAGTCTAAGGTTTATGCCAACAAGCCCACGACCACCCATGCCTTGAAGGAGGAAATTGAGCGCTGTATCAACGAAATTCAGCCACATTTATGCAAAATGGTTATGGAAAATTTCGACAAAAGAGTGCGTATGTGCCAGCAAAGCCATGGAGGCCATTTACCTGATATGCTATTCCATGCATAACCCTATACTGTATACTTTATGAATCAATAAGAAATTACAATTTTTAATTAAAAACCTGTGTTTTCTATCAAAATTACTTCTTGCATGAATTTTGGGACACCTTGTATATGTGAACCATCTTTCAGTTTTTGTTAATTCCTTACTGTTAGAGCTATTTGTGAATTAACTGTAATGGAGTAGCAATGTTTGAGATTGCTGGACTTAAAGTACACTGTTTTTCAATCAGAAAGAATCAGAAAGTACACTGTACGATCAGAAATTGTCTGCTTCAGTATTTTAATATTTTGCTTTAAATTTATCTTTTTTTGTTGTTGTTGTTGTTCGCAAGAAATTTATTTTTTATAAAATCATGCTTTTTTTTCAAATAACATTTATTGAAATAAATATGATTTGAATAATTTTTTCCCTTTGCTTGCAGAATTCTAAACACGACTATATTGTCATTCCTGCTAATAATTTTAGATATATTGTTTTTCCCACTTGTATGAACAACAAATCACTATAACCACTATCAGTATAGCCAATTTCAGTAGCCGTGGTAATGACATGTCAGAAACAAGTGAATACCAGCAAAAAAAGATGAGTAGCATGATTTTGGAAAATGAGCATGATGTGAGGATGAATAGGATGAATATAACATTAGAGAGTGTCGTAAATTTGGAGTATGGTGATGGTTAGGTGGGTGAATGTTGAGTATGAATAGATTATTTGGAGAGGGAGAGATATACTAAGAGAACTGAAACGTGAAAAATGAGTTCAGAATTGTGAGGGAAGATATTACGAGATGAGGAAGGCAAAATGATAGGAAGTGAACAAGAGTAGGAATGAGAGAGAGTATTTTAAGAATGATAGAATGAGAGAGAATAGGAGAACCAATGGAAGTGAGGGAATCAGAAGGTGAAATAGTACAGTAGTGAGAGATGGAAGGTTATCGGGACTGAAAGGAAAGTGTCTTGAAGGAAATAGAGTGAGGAATTCAGGTCAGCAAGGAATTAACAAAGCAGTGGGAGATGTATCAAGTAAGTGAGGTGAAAGTGGGTATGGGGTGATTGTTGTGTGGATGTTGCCGACCTGGTTGTCCGAGTGGTCAGCATATCTGCTCTCCAGTCAAAAGACTGTGGGTTCGAATCCTGCTGTGGGCATGAATGTTTGTGATTGTCTGTGAAAATACTAGCAGTGTTGATAGTCGGTAGATGGTGGCGTAGATGATGATGGTAATTGTGGTTCATTGTAGTTGGTGGATTGAGTGAAGTAAACAGAGAGTTGTAGGGTAGATGCCCTCCCTCGATAAGTCTTTGGACTCCCTGGCGGTGTTACTTAATAATAATGAATAAACTGAGAGGTAGCGTGAATCGGGTGGCAAGAAATCTGAGGTTATCTTCCTTGTGGTAGTGCAGTAGAAGAGTGTTAGAGGGCAGATAGTATGCATGTTACCTAGGTATGTTAATGCAGAGTTGAGGTGAAGCGCATCGTGATAGCAAGAATGTGTCATACGAAACACTTCAGTTATGTGGATGTCTGGAGTGCTTTTCAGGGTAGAAGAGAGCAGTATGTGAGAGATAAACTGCACTTCAAGAAGGAAGGACATATATGAAGAAAATATTGTCCTCTGGGCAAGTCACAGTATTAGGGCAGGGAAACTAAAGTTGCCAAAAGTGGATGGTAGTAGGGTAGCCTCTTGTGGGAATAATCCCTTGGGAGATGCTGTAATGCAGATTCAAATGAAGTCTGGAGGAAATAATAATTAATATAAAAATACTGACAATGCATTAATGTTTCTTTATACAAATGCTAGGAATGTCATGAATAAAGGAGAATTGGTGGCTTTGATATTTTCAGTCTGTCCATGATTATTGAGATCAGTGAAATACAGTTGACAGAAGATGATATCCTGGCAGAAATAGAAGTAGACGGGTATAGCATATTTTGGCAAGTGAAGAAAGTCAAATGGTAGTGGAGCATTACTTATGATAAATGATGGGTTGTATCCTCTTAAGGGAGAAAATTTGGATGGAATTGGCATTAATGAATTTGAGATTGTGAGGTGGAGGTGGGCAGAACAGGATATTTAGTGGGATGTTGCAATAAGCCAGGGGGAAGACAGATGGTGAAAAGTATGGGATGTTTAGGCAATTGTGTTTGACAAGTGCAAAATAGGTGGTCCTTATGGGAAATTTTATCTATAGCAGCATAAATTTGGAAGAGGAGTCATGTAGGATTAAGGGAATGAACTTTTGGATTCTTGATGGACTAGTCACTTGGACTGTGTGAGAGATAGACTGCACTTCAAGAAGGAAGGACATATATATTTCAAGTGTGAATGAAACAGAAGTATTAAGGAGAAAGGAATGTATATGCAATTATAAGACAAGTGATTTTAATATTCTTAAAAGTCAGGTTTGGGCAGGTACATGGATAAAAGAAGATATACTCTCTTATAAAAAATATCCAGATGTCTACTCTTTGCAGCTCTCAATCTAATATATCTAGAAGAAGGGCTATAATTGATAATGAGTCAGTGAGAAGATTATGCAGAAGGAATTGTGTGCAGTTTTCAGATGTGTGGAGTGAATTTCATGGATGTAAGGACCTGTATATTCCTGATGGACTGCATATAAATGATTTTGGAGTTAGGTTTTTGGAGAAATTGTTGTTCAGTGAGAAGTTGGAAGTGCAAAACCAGGGAAACTATAGATATTGAGGGCGGGCATTCAATCATGTGTCTAGCCACCCCTTAGAGAGATAAGTATGCGTACAGTAATAATTATGAAGAGCTTATTACAATTTATCAGGTTTCAAATCTGAATGGGCAGGTAACGACATTATGTAAGAATAACTGTGAGCCCATGAGGAAGTTGAAATGTATTTACATGAATGCTCAAATTATCAGAAAGAAAGGAGAGGAGTTCTTAGCATTGGTCAACTCAACTTGGCCAAAAGTTATTTGCATCAGCGAGATCTGGTTGTCAGAGAATGATGTACTTTCAGGGATAGGATGTAGCAGATATTGTATTTTCAGAGAAGACAGAGGGAATAGAGACAGGAAGAGGGTTATTATTAATGATAGCTGAAGAATTCAACCAACAAAAATAGAATAAAGGAAGACTGTAGATCTGATGGAAATAGTTCATTTGAGATTGTCTGGAGATAGAGGTCAATATGATAAAATATATTGTTAGTTGCTGCTATAGATCTCTAGTTCTTGAAGATGTGGACAACATGCATCTGCAGATGAGCATGATGAGTGCAGGCCAAGCACATGGGAAACTTCAACCATGGTGATTGGAAGGAGGAAAGGGCACATAGCAAAATGGAATTTATATAATTACTTAGGGATAATCACCTGAATCAACATGTGATGGAAGGGATCAAGGGCTTGAGTGTGTTGGATCTAGTAATAGTATCAGAAGAGATATCTATAACTGAGGTAGCGATTCTACCTTGATCAAGGAAAGTGAACATGTAGTCTTATTCTGGGAGGTAGCTTAACATGTGGAAATTTCAGTCAAGAAAGGGTTTCTGCAGAACTACAAAGCTGGTGATTATGACCAACTTAGGAGGCAACTTGGATCAGTGCATGGTGTAAGAAACTACAGTATGGTGGAAAAAAAAAAAAAAAAAAACAGTACTGAATGACTACAATGATATATCGTATGTCAAAGTTCAGTACTATTTTCTTTTGTGCCATATCATACATGGAATTAATGTCATTAGTCCATGGGAAGTGGTCAAGGATTTTTGAGCAAGGCAGTATCAGAGCAGGGCCAGGAGGATAAACTGAGTAGGGATTAAGTGGATGACTAGCAATATAAAGCAGGAACTGCAAAAAAAGAAGAAAGCATTGTTGAAGGAATATAAACAAGCTGATCAGCATACCCATGAAAAGTATAAAACACAAGCAAGAAGGATAACTAGTATGGTAAGGGAGGCTAAATCATAGTTTGAGAGAAAAATAGCTAAGCAGGTCAAAGTAAATCCAAAAGAGATTTTTTGCCATGTAGCAAGTAAGAGAAAGAATGACTATGGAAAGATAACTTTACTCAGTGCTGATGTAGGAAAGTGACAGAAGCAGAAGAAATAGCTCAGTTACTAAGTTATCACTTTGTAAAGTTGTGATAGACACAGCATATATGAGCTGGAGGTACTCAGTATACTGAAAATTATCAATGTGAATAGGTGGGTCTGGACTCTATATCTGCTCATGTGCTATCAGAATTTGTAAGTGAACTGGCAGTGCCTCTGATGAAGTTGCTTAATCTGAGTCTCAGCTATGGCAAGGTTCCAAGGGAGTGGAAAGGGGATAAGATAGTTCCTTTACATAAAGGTGGCTCCAAGACAGAAGTAGCAAATTACAGACCAGTTAGTATCTCAGGAATGGTGATTAAATTAGTGGAAAAGTTGGTTAAAAGTAAAATTCAGGAATTGGTTGAGGCTATAATCAAAGGGGTATAAGGGAGAATGTAAATGGCATGCATTGGCAAATTAGCAAGGATGAGCAGGTGAAGTAATTATTATAGGAGATTTCAACTATCACACATAGATCAGGAGGAGGAGGAGGAATGGTCACAGGGAGGAAAGGAAATGGAATTTATACAGCTGCTGAAAGATAATTACCTGAGACAGCTTGTAATGGAGAAGACACAAAGTATGAGGTTGACTGGACCTGATCATATCTTCAGAGAACTTAACACTAGCCAATCTAGATATGCTGCCTCTTCATGGGGAAAGCAGTCACTTAGTCTTGACCTAAGAGATTGCAGGTATGTAGAATTTTTTGCTAAGAAGGGGTATATGTAGAATTATAAAGCAGGTGATTATAACAAGCTGGGGAGACAGCTTTCAGCAGTATCATGGCATAAGAATTTGGAAGAGAGATGTTTGTGCTGCATAGGAGGTGGTCAAGGGATGTTTGAAGAAAGTATCAGAATGTATACCCAGATTCAGAAGGATAAATCAGGTAGGAGTTAGATGGATGAATAGCTTCATAATGAAGTTATTCATTCATCCATTAAGCAGGAGTTGCAGACAAAGTAAAGGTTGTGGGGAGGATCATAAAGTAAAAAGGTGATCAGCAAGCCCATGAGCGGTGCATAGCACAGACAAGAAGAATGATATGTATAGTACGGAAGGCTAAGGCTAATTATAGAGAAAATTAGCTGATAAAAGTAACTACAGGAAACCGATCAGAACTTGGGCATGATTGTGGACAGGGAGTCAAAGTTTAGAGGATATACTGTGAATGTAACCAAAACAGCAAATCAGATTACCATGTGGTTGAAGAACAAACTGTCAAGCAGGGATACAGAAGTTAATGTTCTGCTGTATAAGGCTTTAATAATACTGCACACAAATCTGGATGATTGGATTCCATGTGGATGAAGAAGAAGTGGAGAGGTGAATGGCAAAGATTGTGGCAGGTATGGAATGCTCTCTACGAGAACAAACTGATGGTCTGTGGGCTTTAAAAATTTGCTGGTAGGCAAAAAACAGGAGACATTATAGACACATATAAGTTTTTAATGGGATTTTATAGTATTGACACTGAATAGTTTTTTCAATACATGGCAGGAAGGGATTGAACAAAGGGTCGCAAGTGGAAGTGTGTGTGTGGTTAACAAGTATGTTAGGCATGGAATTTTTGCTTGGATGGTGGTGGTGAATGGGTGGAATGCATTGCAATAGCTGGTTGTGAATGCTTCATCAGTGAATTAGTTCGAGTAGAGGTATGATATGTATTATGTGAATATAATGGATCTCCTGCAATGAGTCTTCTGACTCCATTGAGATTTCTAAACAACAATAATAATCAATAATAATAATATATTTAATGATTTATTATAATATATTTATAAAATTTATATAATAATAATTATAATAAATGATACATGAAATAATCTGAAAGGGGATATTAATTTGTTTGCTGATGATACAAAGTTGAATAGGGTAATAATTAATCAAGATGATGTAGAGTGCTTGCAGAATGATTTTAATAGTCCTGACAGCATGGACAAAACATAATGGAAGGGGGTTATTATTATTGATTGAATATAGGCTTCTACATTCAATCAATATGGGTTGGATGTTGATTGAATGTAGAAAAGTGTACAGTTATGCACTTTGGAATACAGCTGTGTTCGACATTGAGGGAACTGTATTATAAGAAAATGATGAAGCCAGGATTTTCCAAGTATATAGATAGAGAGTTGAAGTTTAGAGGGAACATTGCTAAGGTAGTCAGGGTAGCTCACAGGATTACTTGGTTATTGAAGAACACACTAACAAAAAAGTGGAAAGGGATGTTATTATTAATGAGGGTGCTGTGTAAGCATACAAACAGGCATGGTTATATCGCTGCTCACGTTTCTTATAGTTTTAAAGTAGTTCTAACTCCTGTTTCTAATTTGAAAGTGTTCCCAAGTAACTCTACTTGCCACTCTGAAAACAGCGATATAAAATTCACTGAAATTGGCTAAGAAGAAACCAAATTTTGAAGTGCTGAAAAGTGAACAGAGAGGACTGTGATCAACAACAAGCAAAGAACAAAGGACGTCACCATCTTTACAGTCACACTACAGTTGCTCAAGGGAAGAAATGTGAGTCATGAAGTGCATCAAATGCCTGAAGGATTTATCGTATGAAACAAATCATATAACCTGTAGGAAATGACATAGGAATCTACACTTTACATGTGCTAACCTTTCAGAAACAACCTGGCAATGTAAATCCAATGCAACACACAAGGAATGGAAGTGCCTACTCTGTAGGGAGAAAAAAAAGAAATGCACCTAAGGCAGCCACATACGCGCAGCCGATTATACTAGAGGCAAAATCAGACAACGAACTGAACAGACAAAAAAAACACAGGCGAGTTCTATAATTTGAAAGTTTTAAATATACTAATAGAAAACAGTTTAGAGACTATAAGAACCATCTGAGTAGATCTTGTGCAAGTCCTCTTTGAGTGAACAAATAACAATAAAAACTAGCGAATATGAGGATTTGATCAAACATAATAATTAAGCAGTGAAAGAAGTCTTGCAAACAGTAAAAGACATTAAAATCAGCATTAATGCACTGACAGGCAATACAATTTGATGAAAGAGACATCCGAACTCCTTCAAGCACTTAATTCCCTAAAATACAATAGGAACGTTTAAATCAGCAACAATATAAAGAAGATCTTGTTATAAACGGTCTTCCTGAAACTGCACCTACAAAAAACCTCAGAGACTAAGTTTTAAAATTAGATCATGCAATCGACATCCTTCTACAGCATAACATTCAGACCGTAAATCGGATTTCCAGGAAGAGCAAAAAACAAGGCTTGCCATGACCCGCGCCAGTCATAGTTTGCCTTACAAGCAAGTCCATAAGAGACAATCTCATAAAAGCCAGCAGACAGAAAAAACCAGTTGCAAGGACTTGAACACAATGCAAGAAATACGCCAATCTTCCTATCGGAATATTTAACACTAGTCAACTAGGATCTGTTGTACCAAGCAAGAAAAGCAAAAACAGAAAAATATTACCAGTTTTTGTGGATCAGAGATGCCAAGATATTCTTGAGGAAGTCACAAACTTCAAAGCTGATACAAATTAAAAGCTCAGAAGACATAGAAAGGCTGCCACAGTGAAAAAAAAAGTCTCCTAATTAGTTCAAAAAGAAGACCACAATGAAAATGAATGTGAACCATCAAGACAGATGCAATAACACCAGAATATATCGGCAATTTCATTTTGATCAGACCTTTCAGCTCATTCATTTGACCTCTCAAACATCAGCCTACTTCCAACACAGCAATCACATTAATAAAAGATATCTGACCAGTGTTATCCTCAAATAAGCTTACTAAAAAGCTTTGAGGATGCAAGCTGGGACATTACATTTCAACTGAGATCAACAGAAAGAAAGAAAAAATCCATTTATTGCATTGAAGTTTTGCAGTTACAATGCTTAAATACATTAAAAGCAACAAATGTAAAATATATATAACTTATTGTATAGTATATATATAACTTAATTTATATATATATATATATATATATATATATATATATACTATAAATACTGTTAAAAAATGTAATCTTATTCAACTACAACTATAAATTACCATCTACAGTAACTGTTACTACTATATTATACAAAAAAAGGGAAGGTTACAAGAGCAGAAGATGAGGGAAAGGCATATATACTGCCATTTTCTTGGATTTAGCGAAGGCATTTGACAGGGTGCCACATGATAAGCTGATATTTAAGTTACAGCACATGGGTTTGGATGTCAGGTTGGTCAACTGGATTCAGGATTGGCTGTCTGGATAGGTATTAGAGAGTTCTGTATGTTGGGGCAGTTTCAAGGAGGTAGAGGGTTCCCACAGGGCTCAGTACTGGGACCTATATATCAATGACATTGTCAGTGGATTGCAGTGGGATATTCAGTTGTTTGCGGATGATGTGAAGCTGGGAATGGTTATTAGTAATAGTGCAGATGTGGTAGTCCTGCAAGAGGATTTGAATAAGCTAGACAGATGGGCAAATGAATGGAGGTATCAGTTTAATGCAGCAAAATGTAAGATCTTGAGGTTTGAGACACATCAATGGGAGGTTGCATACTCTATTGGAGGAGCTATACTGGAGGAAGTAGGAGAGACAAGAGATCTAGGGTTGATGATTGATAGAAACCTGACATTCAGGGGACATATTGCAAAAGTTGTGAAGGTAACACAGAGGATTTCTGCGATAATGAGAAGGATGCTGACCTCTAGAGATAAAAGAGTTATCATTCCATTGTATAAGACCCTGATCAGACCACACTTAGACTATTGTTCTCAGATTTGGTCCCCAGGATTTGAAGGGGATAAATTAACTGTGGAAAGGGTACAAAGGTGGATAATAAAGATGGTTTCAGGACTGTACAATTGTAGTTATGAGGATTGCCTGAAGGAATGTGGACTGCAGACATCAGTTTTAAACTGAGAGGTGGTTAAGGAAACTATGAGCAAGAGGGTGAGGAGTGGTTTCTTTACATGAAGGTTGATTGAACCATGGAATGCATTGCCTAATAGAGTGGTGAGAGCGACAATGGTCAATGAGTTTAAGGAGTGGTATGCTGGACTTTGTGTTTCCTAGGAGGGACATCCCACGATGAGTCTTTTGACTCCTTGGATGCCTGAATAATAATAATAATATATGAAATTCATTGTTAAAAAAACAACTAGAACAACATGTTTTGTTAATGTATAATATATATAATCATAATTTTAATAACAAAAAATCATTGAATTAAAAAAAAATACTATTATTGTTATTATATGTATGTAATTTTTAAATATTGTAGTTTCTATAATTTTATAATCTAATTTTTATATGTATGTATGCAAGACATAATAAAGTGTTTTTTTAAAAAAAATAAAAAAAAATAATTTCACACCTCCAGGGAATCCAAGGACTCATCGAGGGAAGGCACCTGCTCTACAACTCCGTCTCCACCCTTCAATCGCCAACTGACTGCAACTGCACCAACACCATCTACAGCCAACCACCACTGGTATTTCCACAGCCAATCACAAACATTCATGCCCGCTGCGGGTTCGGATATGAGAGGTGGTTATGATATATAAGATTATGGTATATAAGGGTGGATGTGCTATCCACTCGGCCAACCTGGCCAGCTATTTATCATTCCTCTTTATAAACTCTTCATACCACCACATCTGAATTACTGTGCTTAAGTCTGGTCACCTGGGTTTCATGGGAATAAAGATGTGGTGCAGACGATCCAGAGGAATATGACCAAGATGAGTGGTTTATGGATTGCAAAAGTTGGTTAATGGATGAAAAAGGGGGAATATGATTGAATATGAAACATTTAAGTTGTTTAAAGGATTTTATAGGATTGATGCATCAGAAATCTTTCAACACTTGACTAGAGGTAGTAGAACTAGAAATCCCTGGAAGTTGGGTAAGAGTGTTATTAGCAAGGGCATGAGGACTAGATTTTTTGCTTGGAGAGTTGTGAATGAGTGGAATGGGTTGCCTGTGTCAGTTTTAAGTGCTTCATCTGTTAATGGTTTCAAGAAGAGGTACAATAGATGTTGTGTTGATAATTTGAGTCTCCAGTGATGAGTCTTAGGACTCCATGGAGGTGCCCATGCAATAATAACAATAATATTAAATTATTATTATTATTATTATATATTAGCCAGTATGTGTTGGCTTGTTATATGTAGTGACGGATAAACCTGCTTGAGGGAAAATGTGTCACAACCACCAAGAAAGGAAGTGTTATTCGATTTTCAGTTTCAATGGCAAATTATGTGCATTTATATTTGTTTGTTCAGGTGGTTGAGTAAGGTTTTTGAAAGTTTGGTGGGCATGTGGCCAAATGAGAAAACGTCATGTAAATGAAGGAAAGCAATATCAGGAAGTTTTTTTTTTTTGAGTGTCGCAAGCTAATGTAGCAGTCGTTTTGAGTTATGCTAGAAAAAGTGTTTTTAAATTGAGGTATAGTGAGGCTTTTGTCTCAAATTGTGTTCAGTTGTGTTTCGGTTGAATACAAGTGTCCTTCAGTGCTGTTGTTGTAGAAACTTTGTTGTTTATATTGTGTTTTCGCTACTTGTTTGTTGCACTGCTTCAGCTTCTAAAGGTGGCATTCACAAAGAGATGTATATTGGCAGCATGGAGGACTTCTGTACGAAAGTCTAGCTCTGCCTTGGATTTTTCGCAGTGGATGCATAGCTGAAACTGCTATAATTATGTTCCAAGGAATGTGAAGGATCTGTGAACTGTTTAGCTGAACAAGAAGAATGAAAATGTTGATGTATGTAAGAAGTGTCTAGATGGACTAGAGTGATTGGGAATGGAAGCAAACGTCGGGACCATAGCAGAAGAACTTTGGCAGGAGTTCATGAAAATGAAAAGCAAGCTTCATCTCCTGTAAGAGGAATTGGAAGTGTTCAGTAAGGAGGTTCAGGATATGAAGACTGAGTTAAATGTGTTGAAATAGAGAAATTAGGATTATGGAGATTACTTTAGCTGAAATAACTAGAACAGGTTTAAGGAAGGGAGAGTCTTTGGTGAATGATGACGTAATGAATAGTATGGAAGTGATTGGTAGTCAACACAATGAAAGCACACAAGGTCTAGAAAAAATGAGATGTTGTGAAAGTGAGGGAGTAAGTAAAAGAGTGTTGAAGGAAAGTAATGAAACTGGGAAAGTCATAGAAAATGAGGCCATGTGTGATGCTTGTTTGAGTTTGAATGAAGTTATGAGTGGTATAATATATGGTCATTCAATGATTAAGGGTATGGAGAGTGGTATGCCTGAGGAGTGCTTGTCTGGCAGAACAATAGAGACAGTGACTTTAGCAATAATGAGAGGGTATGATGCAGAAAAGATGATAGTTATGATGGGTACAAATGACCTGAGTGGTAGTATTAATTGGGTAGCAAAAGATTTAAGAACATTGTTAGATATCATGAAGAAGAAAAGTGTCAAAGGGAGGATTGTGTGTGCTACCTCATTTTGACAATTATGAGTTAAGTAGAAAAGCAATGATAACGAATGATAAGATTGCAAAGAATATGCAAAAAAAAAGCGGTCTGGAGTTTCTTGTTGTCTGGAGTGTGTTTGAAGGCAAAAGACAGCTGTATGCAAGAGATGGGTTGCATCTGAACATGGAAGGTCATAAGTGTTTGAAGAAGTTACTGTTTTCTGAACAAGTTGAAGTAATTGGGCAGGGAAACTAAAATTGAAAAGGTTGAGTGTTAGAGGGAGAAACTTATGCAGTGAATGTATATTTGTTGATCTTTTTTGTGGAATAATTTGAAGAATAGAGTGGATAAAAATCAGCATGGGACTACTGAAATTAGTAGAATGTATATCAGTTCTAAAGCTGGTACAAAAATGAAAAGGAATCTGCAATTTTTGTATACTAATGCAAGAAGCATTCTAAATAAGAGGGAAGAATTTTTGGCATTAGTCAGTGTAATCTCACCAAAAATTGTAAGCATTAGTGAAACTTGCTGTCAGCAGAAGATGTGGTTATTGGAATTGAATGTGATGGGTGCAGTATTTTCAGGGAGGATAGAGAAGATAGAACGGGGGGGGATACTGTTGATGATAGCTGACGAGTTGCAGCCAAAGAAAGTAATATATCAAGAGGATAGACGTGTGAATGATAGTTCGTTTGAGGCGGTCTGGTGTGAAATAGTTACCAATGCAACCAAATATACAGTTGGTTGCTTTATAGGCCAGCAGGGTACAGGGGGTGATATCGAATTCATGCATCAGCAAATTAGTGCAATGAGTGCTTAGTGATTATTGTGGGGATTTTAATTATATTGATATCAATTGGAAGGAGGAAATCTCACATGGCAAAAAAGGAAATGGAATTCATACACCTTCTAAGAGATAATTACTTGAAACAGCACATGACTGAATTGACTCGTGATGTGAGAGTGTTGAATCTGGTCATAGGTTCAGAGGACATATGCATAATCTATTCAATACATATATTCAATCTATTCAAGTCTTCCTGTAAGGCCACAACATCTTCACTACACTTCATGGTTTGTCCCAACTTTGCATCATCTGCAAACAACTGAATATCTCCATCCAAATCTTCGCCTATATCATTAATATACAAGTTAAACAGCAATGGACCTAAAACAGACCCTGAGGCACTCCACTAGTGACTTTCCTTTTCCTGGATATCGCTCCCCCATACACAACTTGTTGATACCTATCAGATAGCCAGTCTCCAATCCAATACACCAATTTAATATACAATCCCATCTGCTCTAGTTTGACTGTCAACCTATCATGAGGTACTCTATCAAAATCCTTTGCGAAATCCAAGTATATTACTGTGTATCCTTTTCCTCTGTCCAAGGAAGTAGTTACTAAATTATCTTGAATAAAATTCTTGGAAATCAAAAATGCCTTCAACTAAGTGTAATTTATCTAAATTAAGAACAAAATGAACAACAAAAAAAAGATTCTAACATTCCTACTTTACAATATTTATTTGAAATATATGTTAGTTTCTTGAACTTCGTGATGTTATTTTTTATTTATTTACTTTTTGTTAATGGCAAAAATCATATATTACAGTATGGATATTTTTCTTATTTGTCTTCCCATTAATAACAAACTACGTATACAATACAAGGACTCGAAATATAAAAACATATTGTATATATTTATTAATTACAACATCCTGTTTAAATTAGAGCTACCTTATGTATTATATGGAAATTCTCACTTCTGGCTATCAGTACTGTTGGCTCTGAAAGGCAACTATAAACATGAATTAATCCAATTGGGTGCTCTCCTGAATGTGAAGAATTACCACTCCTCATAATGGAAATAAATGATGGCATGCACTTATTATCCATGTTAATACAACTCAGTTACATGCTTCACATTCATATTTTGAGAAATAAGAAAACACAGCTTGGCTATTAAATAATTAAAGAATGGGGACTTTACTTGATGAATGGGTATACAGAGGAAGAGACATGAGACTAACATCATAGTTAAAAGGATTTCTGTAATATGGAGGTTATATCATAATTGGGGGAAGGGCAGAGAGATAAAAAGAAATTATGATAGGGCATGTGTGAACTGAGTGGCTTTACTCAATAAGTAAATGAACTATTGATGGCTGGTGAAGTGGTTAGCTTATCCGCTCTTCAGCCAAAAGGCTGTGGGTTTGAATCCTGTCGTGGGCATGGATGTTTGTGATTGTCTATGGAAAAACTAGTGGTGGTGGTTCGCGGTAGATGGTACTGGTGTAGTTACGGTCAGTAGGTGGAGACAGAGTTGCAGGTGCTCATCCTAATTTTAAGCTGGCCTGGCTGGCTGTGTTGTTAACGTATCCGCTCTCCAGCCAAAAGGCTGCAGGTTCGAATTCCACCGTGGGCATGGTTGTTGTGATTGTCTGTTGAAAAACTAGTGGTGGTGGTCAGTGCTAGATGGCATTGGTGTGGTTGCGGTCAGTTGGTGGAGACAGAGTTGTAGAGCAGGTGCCCTCCCTCCCTCGATGAGTCTTTGGACTCCCTGCAGATGTTAAATATTAATAATATGTTTTCTGTCTACATTTCCTTCACTGATTTTGTTTTTTTGCCTGATATTTTTGTAAGCACTAATTATGAAAATAGCACAGTAATGTAAATTAATTCTGTATGTCCCTCTCCTTTATAAAATTTCAAGGTATTCAAAGACCGCAGCCATCCAATATTGTGTCGAAGTGATGATCGTGAATGTACGTTTTTAGCTGATATTGTTGATGGAGATACAAAGTCTGTGACCTCAAGGATTGTTTCAGAATCATCTTCAGATGATGATACTGACGAAGAAACTGGAATGACTGTGATCAGAAGGCATGCTACACCCAGAACAAAACGAATCACAAGTGTAAAATCCCATGGTATGTGTTAATTTTTTTTTTTAGATTAATGTATTCTTGGTTATATATAAAGTGTTTGTAGTTAATTTTTTTCTTCACTTAAATCTTGAACTTCTTCAAGATTATTAACATCAAATCACTGCGCAGAAAATGGATTTATTATGGGAAGTCTCACTAATTTATTAAGATGGAAACTGGTTTGAGACTGTTCCATTGAGACTATTAGCAGCTCCATAGTGCAATTGGAAGAACAGTGGTTCTTCCAATTGCACCATACTTCCACTTTCAGTTGAAGTTGAGTTAACCAATCTCATATGGAGATAGCAGGCTTTTTTCTCCCTGTAAGGAAGTTTCACCTTCCTTACCATACTAGTCACTCTTCTGGCCTGTGTCTTATATTCTTCATGCATCTTCTCTTCACCTGTCTCCTTATATCTCTTCCATAGCCTCTTTTTTGCATGCAGTTCCTGTTTAATATTGTTGTCATCCACTTTATTCCAAATTGTGTCCTCTTCTTCACTCATGGAATACAGCTTACCATTGCTGCTAACAAATATTCCTTCACAATTTCCCAAGCACTAATGACATCCCGGCCTTCCAATTCCTCCCTCCACGAAACTTCTCCAAGTTGACATCTAAGATTATTATAATCACCTGCTTTATAATTCCACATACATTCCTGTCTCTTTGATACTCCTGCATGTCTATTCATTTTCCATGTGAAAACCATATGGTCACTGTCTCCAACTGGCAGAGAGAGAGAGATGTCATCTCAGTTATTATCAGCTCTTCTGATGCTATAACCAAATCCAAAACTCTTGAACCTCTTGTTCCCTCTGTTACATGTTGCCTAAGACATTTGTCCCCCAAGAATTCTAGAAATTCCATTCCCTTATTGCTACATGCATCTTCCTTTCCCCAATCTATATTGCTGTAGTTAAAATCCCCATAACAATTGTTCTTCTTGCACTTGCCACACTCAACTGTCTCAACATCTGGTCTCCACCCTCTATACGCCTGGGTCTGTAGCAATACCCTACTAAATATCCTGTCTTGCTCACCTCCACCTCACACCATATGCTTTCAAAATCATTCGTGTCACAGCCTTCCAAAGCCTCCACTTTAGAGGACATAGGTCGTCACTTATCATAAGCAGTACTCCACCACCATGCTTTCCCTTCCTATCCTGGTGAAAAATGGTGTACCCAACAACTTCTATTCCTGTTATTATATCCTCTTCTGTCAACCACATCTCTGTGATCCCAATAATCTTTGGCCAGGCTGATGCTATCAGTGCCACCAATTCCTCTCCCTTATTCTGAATACTCCTGGCATTGGTATAAAGCATAAAAATGCCATTGTTTCTATATTCAGCATTATCCCCTCTAGACTCCACTGGGCTCAGCATTACCTGATGTCATCCTCCTTCTCTCAAGTACCTATTCCCACAAGAGGCTACCCCTGGTACCATCCACACTGGGACACACTGACTCGTTCAGAACAGCAATCTCTCCAGATGCCTACGTCCTTCCTCATTCAAATGCAGCGGTCTCTAGCATACAATTCCTCTCTGCTCTCAAATGCACTCCAAGCATCCATATATTCGAATCCTCTCTTCTGACATATTCTCGCTATTATGCCATTCAATATCACCGCTCTTCTGCTCAGCTCAACATTATCATACACATTATCTTTCCTCTCTGTGTCTTCTTTCGTACAGCCTCAAGCAAGAATCTCATATCTCTCGCTGCCCTATTTACACCACCACTCAAGTCATTTGTTCCCACCATCACAATCATCTCATTCACCCTTTCACCTCTCTTAATTGCCAGAGCCACACTTCCTATCGTTCCTCCTGGCAAACACTCCTCACGCATCCTATCATGAACACCACATATCATTGAGTCCCATACATTATACCTCTTACCACCATATTCCTTGATTGCTCACATGCATATAGCAAAAGCAATAATAAAAAAAAAAAAAGTAAAAGAGATGATGGTCCTAGTTGGAACTAATAATTTAAGTAGTGACAAATATAGTATGAGAGAGGATATGAAAGGCTTGATAGAAGAAGCAAGCAAAAAAGAAAGGTGAAAAAGTAAAAATGGTCAGTTTATTACAGAGATATCATAGTAACAAGTTAAGACAGAGGATAATGATAGCAAATTATTCAATGTGCAGGATATGTAGAAAAAATGGATGTCAGTTTTTGGATGTTTTGAGTGGCAAAAAAGATCTATGTAAGAGGGATGGCCTGTACTTGAATGGATTTGTCATCAGATGCCTACAAAAATTATTTATTGGAATGAGACCTAATGCAGAGAGTCAGGGAAATTAGATCATCTTGGTAAGAATGCTGAGAATGTGTAAGTGACGCTCATAATTGTAGACATAATAGTCATACAAATGTCAACTAGTACAGTATGATTCTGCTGAATGGATGGACTACACTTTGGATTTAGGCATTTTGAGTGTGTGCAAAGAGGGAAAAGAGAATGTTGCCAAACTGGGCCAAACACTCTGTAGATTTAAGTAAAAATTCGTGATGTCTATACACAAATGCTGAGAACATTAGAAACAAAGTGGTTGTATTTGTTGCTTTGGTAAATATGTTGTAGCCTAAAATTGTTGGTATTAGTGAAACTTCACTTTCAGAGTTGGAGGTCATAACTGGAATTGAGTGCAAAGGATACAGTATTTTAAGGAATGAAGTAAAGGTAGGAGAGGAGGATTACTACTAATGATAACAGATGATTTGAATCCAGATAAGATAGAAAACATGAAAACAATAATGGCGATGTTTTCTGTGGAGCACTGAGTTTGAGGTGATATTGTGTGAAGTGGAGGCTAACAGGATGAAATACATGGTGGGATGTTGCTACATACCTTGAGGTTCATTTGCAGGGATGAAGAAATGCACTGACAAATTACTCTGATGGATACTAAACGAGTTATTATTATGGATGATTTTTCTGAATATTCATTGGGCTGCAGAGAAAATTCATGATAAAAACGAATGAGAATTTTTTAAGATATTACTTGAAAACTTTCTCAAGCAGCGTGTGAAGCAACTCAAGGGCATTGTATTAGATTTTATCATATCATCACAAGGTATCTCAGTTAAAGATGTGACTGTTTTGCTACCAGTTGATAACAATGATTATGCTGTACTGACCTGGAAAGTAGCCAGTGATGTGGATGTTCCAGTCAGGAGAGGTTATATGCTGAAATACAAATCTAGAAATTATGAGAAACTCAGGAAAAAACTATCTTTGGTTCAATGATATCAGTTGTTGAATGAGAAGCTTTGAAAAGATGCTTAAATGATGCAGTATCTTAATGTATCCCTGGAGTTCCAAGAACACAGAATGGGAGTGAAATGGATGTGCAATTCTAATTAATCAAGAGATTCATAAGAACAAGATGATGTTGAAGGAATATTATTAGAATAAGAGTGAAAGATGTTATGAAATATATAAAGCTGAGGCCAGAAAATTTTAATAATTATTATAAAACTAAGTTGTAGTATGATGAAAAGAAATTGTCTGCACAGGTTAAAGGCAAGCCAAAAGAATTTTATTGTTATGTTTGCAAGTCAAAGAATAACTTTCTTGAATGCAGACAATACCTTTGTATCAGAAGCAGATGCATTAGTTCAAATGATAATTCAAGTAATTGAAAGGTGTGTTGCATTTTTTTTCAGTTTGGATAAAAGTGTCCTTCAGTGGTGTTGTTGAAATTTTTTGTTGTTTATATTGTGTTTTGCTACTTGTTTGTTTGTACCGCTTCTCAAAATGGTATCCATAGCGAAATGTACATCAGCAGCACAGAAGGTTTTTGTAACAATGTTTAGCTCTGCCTTGGATTTTTCATAGTGGATGCATTGTGAAAATTGCTGTATATGTATGCACCAAAAAATGTAAAACATTTGTGAATGTTTGGGTAAATGAGAAGAAGGAAAGCATTAATGTATGTGAAAGGTGGCTTGATAGATTAGAGTGATTAGAAATGGGAGCAAGCATCAGGCCCTAGTAGAAAAGCTTAAGCAGGATTAGTGAAAATGAAAACTGAAATGAAACATCTTGAAGAGGATATTAAACTTCTAAAGGAGAGATTGGCAATTGATAATGAGAAGGAGGAAGTTAGTATTACGAAGAAAGAGTCAAAGGATGGTAGTATTCATTGTAATGGGGGACTCGATCATTACAGATGTGATGACTAAAAAAACGCACAAAGTATGTTTTCCTGGTGGGACAATGAAGTAAATAACTGATGTGTTGCAATAAAAGGAAAGACCGAGCGTCAAAATTAGTGGTAGGCATGGGCACAAATGACTTAGTTGGGGGAAAAAAAAAAGAATGTTGATGGAGACTTGAGGAAGTTGTTGCAGCAGGTAAAGAAGAATAGTGTTGTTGGTAAAGCCATAGGCATGTTGCTTAAATATGACAATAGTGAATTGAGAAGGAGAGCAGAGATAATGAATACTGAGATTATTATTATTATGTGACACCTCCAACGAGTCCAATGGCTCATCAAGGGAGGCACCTACTCTACAACTCTCCGTCTCCACTCAACTACAGATGGCTGGATTGTGTGAGGCAAAGGGTTCAATTTGTAAATCTATGGAGTGAATTTGAAGGGAAGTTGGAATGGTTTAAAGTTGATGGATTACATTTGAATGGGTTTGGTGTTGAGCATTTAGAAAGGCTATAGTTTACTGAGAAGGCATGGAGTGAAGAAGTTAATGCAGTAAATGACCATAGTTTCTTGTGAAGGAGTATAGTACAACTAAAGGGATTGTATGACAGGAAGAAGATGGATATGAGGTCGAAGATGTGGTTGCAACAGCACAAGATGATGGAATGCATAAAGGTGAGGAAGTGACGGGCATAAATGGAAATCACAGTCAGTATCAGGAAAACTGGAGTGGTCAGACTGAAGAGAGAGTTGTGATAGCAGCTAGAATAGAGAATGGTCCTGGTGGAATGGCCTCAAACATACAGGGATTGTTATATTTGTACACAAACATAAGGAGTCTTCAAAATAAGAGAGCTGAAATTGTTGCATTGATTGAATCAGTATACCCAAAGATAATTGATAAGTCAAACTTGATTGTCTGAGGAAATAGAAGGATATATAATTTTCTAGAAGGATACAAATGTGAAAAGAGGAGGGTGGAGTGCTGTTAATGATTGCAGAGGAATTGTGTCTGCAAAGTGTGGAAGTTGATAGTGCATGCACAAATTTTGAATCTGTGTAGTGTGAAGTCGAAATAAACTGGTTAGTATATCTGATAGGATGCTGTTATAGGCCAGGTAATGCAGAGAATACCGATTGTGAAATGTTTTAATATCAATAAGTGTAAGGTGTCGCATTTTGCAGTGCAGAAATGTAAGGCTGTGTACTCTGTCGATGTTGCTGTACTGCAGGAAGCAGGTGAGATTAGTGATCTGGGAGCGATGGTTGACGATAGATTGGAGTTTTGAGGGCATATCACTAATGTTCAAAGGCTGCACATCCTAGTGCAGCTATGATAAGTACTCTAACATGTAATGATAAGGAAGTGGTTGTGCAACTGAATAAAGTACTGGTCAGACCACACTTAGACTGTTGTGCTCAAATCTGGTCACCTGTTTTTTAGTGTGATGTGAAGATATTGGAGGGTCCAGAGGCAAGCGATGACTTAGATAATGTCAGGAATTTGGATAGCTGGCTATGGAGAGTAGTTGAAAAAATGTGGATTGCAGAGTTTGGTGGATAGGAGGAAAAGAGGTTATATGATACAGACATTTAAGTTAGCGAGAAGATTTTATTGGATTAATCCAGATGAGATTATAAAAAGAGTAGAAGATGAGAGGGGAAAAACCAGAGGTCATTCCTGGAAGTTATGTAAGAATGTGGTGTAGAAGGTTGTGAGGAGTAGATTTGTTACATGAAGAATTGTCAGTGAATGGAATGAATTACTAGAATGTGTTGTTAATGCAAAGAGTGTTAAGGATTTTATGTTTTGATATGATAAATATCAAATGTCAGTTGAATGAACCTCCCAACAATGTCTGTCATCTGCATGGAGGAAATAATAATAATAATAAATACTCACTTCACCAAGATTTATCAACCTGGTATATGTAACATAGTGTAGTGCTGCCTCTACATTAGATGAAGAGATTGAGGCGCATTAGAAAGAGGTTCTAGAGCTGCCGCATGATCCAGATGAGAATTCGGCAAATGGGACAGATGGGGTATTATATTGTGTGCCAAAGGAATGTTCAGCCAAACTGGCTATGCCCTTGACATGTTTGTATACTTTGAGTCTTAGGAAGGATTCGATAGTAATGGAAAGAATGTATGAATAGGCAAAGATCAGTGATTGTTTATTGACCCATCAGTATTATCTCTGGAGTAATTGTAGAGATTTTAGAAAAGTTGGAAAGAACTTGCCTACAGAAACTGATGGAGAAACATGATCTACTTTACAGGAACAACATGCGTTGACTTAAGGGTGTATGAAGTGATGGTCATGTCTGAGCAATATTATTATTATCTGAGACCTCCAGGGAGTCAAAGACACATCGAGGGACGCAATAAATCACCAAAACCAGCTGTCATAACTTCCCTTAAATTCATTCACACTAGATGCACTCACTTCCCCTAAAGACAAACTATTCCGTTCACTCACTGCTCTGTGAGAGAAAAACTTAGCTCTCCCTTTCTTGTCTGTGAACAAATTTAACTTACATGGATGCTCCTGTATTCTCTCCCCACCTTCCATATAATGAAAAATTTCATCAGACATTATCCTATAACACCTATTCAAAAATTTATAGACCTCTATCATATCATCCCACTTTCTCCTCTTAACCACAGTCTGTAATCCTCATACTCGCAATCTATCCTCATAATCTAAATCCCACAATCCGGATATAATCTATGTAACTCTTTGCACACCTTCTTTATTCCCTTGGAATTTTCTATTATTTTATAATAATGTTTTGGTTGAGTTGGATAAAGGGAAGAGATACACTATGATATTGTTATTGAGATACAATCTGATATCATTGTTACATGTTACATGAAGAATTGTCAGTGAATGGAATGAATTACTAGAATGTGTTGTTAATGCAAAGAGTGTTAAGGATTTTATGTTTTGATATGATAAATATCAAATGTCAGTTGAATGAACCTCCCAACAATGTCTGTCATCTGCATGGAGGAAATAATAATAATAATAAATACTCACTTCACCAAGATTTATCAACCTGGTATATGTAACATAGTGTAGTGCTGCCTCTACATTAGATGAAGAGATTGAGGCGCATTAGAAAGAGGTTCTAGAGCTGCCGCATGATCCAGATGAGAATTCGGCAAATGGGACAGATGGGGTATTATATTGTGTGCCAAAGGAATGTTCAGCCAAACTGGCTATGCCCTTGACATGTTTGTATACTTTGAGTCTTAGGAAGGATTCGATAGTAATGGAAAGAATGTATGAATAGGCAAAGATCAGTGATTGTTTATTGACCCATCAGTATTATCTCTGGAGTAATTGTAGAGATTTTAGAAAAGTTGGAAAGAACTTGCCTACAGAAACTGATGGAGAAACATGATCTACTTTACAGGAACAACATGCGTTGACTTAAGGGTGTATGAAGTGATGGTCATGTCTGAGCAATATTATTATTATCTGAGACCTCCAGGGAGTCAAAGACACATCGAGGGACGCAATAAATCACCAAAACCAGCTGTCATAACTTCCCTTAAATTCATTCACACTAGATGCACTCACTTCCCCTAAAGACAAACTATTCCGTTCACTCACTGCTCTGTGAGAGAAAAACTTAGCTCTCCCTTTCTTGTCTGTGAACAAATTTAACTTACATGGATGCTCCTGTATTCTCTCCCCACCTTCCATATAATGAAAAATTTCATCAGACATTATCCTATAACACCTATTCAAAAATTTATAGACCTCTATCATATCATCCCACTTTCTCCTCTTAACCACAGTCTGTAATCCTCATACTCGCAATCTATCCTCATAATCTAAATCCCACAATCCGGATATAATCTATGTAACTCTTTGCACACCTTCTTTATTCCCTTGGAATTTTCTATTATTTTATAATAATGTTTTGGTTGAGTTGGATAAAGGGAAGAGATACACTATGATATTGTTATTGAGATACAATCTGATATCATTGTTACATGAAGAATTGTCAGTGAATGGAATGAATTACTAGAATGTGTTGTTAATGCAAAGAGTGTTAAGGATTTTATGTTTTGATATGATAAATATCAAATGTCAGTTGAATGAACCTCCCAACAATGTCTGTCATCTGCATGGAGGAAATAATAATAATAATAAATACTCACTTCACCAAGATTTATCAACCTGGTATATGTAACATAGTGTAGTGCTGCCTCTACATTAGATGAAGAGATTGAGGCGCATTAGAAAGAGGTTCTAGAGCTGCCGCATGATCCAGATGAGAATTCGGCAAATGGGACAGATGGGGTATTATATTGTGTGCCAAAGGAATGTTCAGCCAAACTGGCTATGCCCTTGACATGTTTGTATACTTTGAGTCTTAGGAAGGATTCGATAGTAATGGAAAGAATGTATGAATAGGCAAAGATCAGTGATTGTTTATTGACCCATCAGTATTATCTCTGGAGTAATTGTAGAGATTTTAGAAAAGTTGGAAAGAACTTGCCTACAGAAACTGATGGAGAAACATGATCTACTTTACAGGAACAACATGCGTTGACTTAAGGGTGTATGAAGTGATGGTCATGTCTGAGCAATATTATTATTATCTGAGACCTCCAGGGAGTCAAAGACACATCGAGGGACGCAATAAATCACCAAAACCAGCTGTCATAACTTCCCTTAAATTCATTCACACTAGATGCACTCACTTCCCCTAAAGACAAACTATTCCGTTCACTCACTGCTCTGTGAGAGAAAAACTTAGCTCTCCCTTTCTTGTCTGTGAACAAATTTAACTTACATGGATGCTCCTGTATTCTCTCCCCACCTTCCATATAATGAAAAATTTCATCAGACATTATCCTATAACACCTATTCAAAAATTTATAGACCTCTATCATATCATCCCACTTTCTCCTCTTAACCACAGTCTGTAATCCTCATACTCGCAATCTATCCTCATAATCTAAATCCCACAATCCGGATATAATCTATGTAACTCTTTGCACACCTTCTTTATTCCCTTGGAATTTTCTATTATTTTATAATAATGTTTTGGTTGAGTTGGATAAAGGGAAGAGATACACTATGATATTGTTATTGAGATACAATCTGATATCTGACTTTGCTAAGGCATTTAATAGGATACCACATAAAAGGCTGTTGCATAAACTAGATAATATGGGATTCAAAATAATGGTAGACAGACAGATGTCTGAAAGTGGATATCTGTCTGTCAACCTTGAATCTGTCAGATTTAAGGCAAATAGTGAATTATCAACACATTAGCACAAGAATATTTTAATATTTGTCAAATATTTCAGTCTGAAATTAACAGACTATCATCAGTGGCATGATAGGAACAGTTTTTACAAGGTGGAATACAATCAATTGATCATTCAAAAGTAGAACAAGCCACGTGATGTTACATTGCTAAGCACTAAAGAGAAGTGAATTTCATCAGAGTGATGAATAAATTAATTCATATAACATTCTTAATTTATAAATTCAATTAAAGATAACATTAGACTAATGTAAGAATTAGAAGGTCTCAATTGAAAAAAAAAACAAAAAAACTTAGTGTGTTATCCGGATTAAACTTTCCCATATTTTTGACAAGGATAAGCAATCATTTTGATTCAAGTTAGTGCATTGAAGTAAGGCCTCAGCACTCTCTTTGAATAGGCATTCGAAATTTTAGCTACAGCTGTGTAGAAGGCTAGTCTTGGACCAGAGAAGGTTGTGACTTGTCTCTATCCTGTGTTGTGCCAATCCAGACTTATCGGATTTGTTGTGAAGAATGTACCATTGATGTTCTTGTATTCTTTTTTCTATAGAGTGTCCAGTTTGTCCAAAGTACGGCAGATTGCAGTCACACGGAACTTGATATACACCAGGCAGCGACATAGTTGAGCGTTTATCTTTAGAAGTGGGGAAATAGGTTTATATTTTACAGGACGGAGAGGAATGTCTGTCTTGTGAAATTTTGGTAGATCATAAAATCTAGGAGGTCTTGCAAAATGTGTTTTTAACCTTTCTGTAGTGTCTGCATCTAAGCTTATTACCTCATCTAGAAGAGAATTTAATTTCTTCAGTTACCTGTTAGTGGGTTCGTGATCAAGTTCTTCATATGTTGAGTGATCGTGAAGTAAAAGAGAAATTTTTCTTCTGTAATTTGAAGAAAACTATAGAAAGATTAGAAACACATTTTGCAAGACCTCCTAGGTTTTATGGTCTACCAAAAATTCACAAGACACATTCCTCTGTCCTATAGTTGACTGTATTTGATTCACCTATTTACTGCATAGCCAAATATTTAGCAAAATTATTGAAATCACATATAGGCAAATCACACTCTTTTTTGAAAAACTCTTCTGATTTCTTAAACAAATTTAAAAAAAAATCTCGTTACAACCTACTGATCTTATGATGAGCTTCGATGTAGGATCTCTATTTACCAATGTAACTCTCAAAGAGACTTTACATTTATTTGCTGACATCTTCCCACAAGATGTTGTAAAATTATTCAATTTCATGATGCACTCTAGATATTTCTTGTGTCAAAACAAATTCTACAACTGAGTGGAAGGAATGGCCATGGGAAGTCCATTTTCACCTGCTCTAGACAACGTTTATTTGGAACATCTAGAAGACATTCTTTTTTCATCTATATACACTCAACTATCTTTTTGGGTTAGATATATAGATGAAATTTTTCAAGTGTGGCCTCACAACAAAGATTCCTTACCTTCCTTTTTAGCCAAAATCAATTCTTTACACCCTCATATCAAGTTTACCATGGAGATTGAAAAGGACAAGTTATCCTTTTTAGACATCCATCTCATCCGCTCACTTTCAGGTATTCTGACAACAACAGTTTACATAAAACCCACTTTTAGTGGACTTTACATTCTCAAACAATCTGCTCATCATCCTTATCAAAAACAGGAATCATAAAATGTTTAATTCGATGAGCTAGAACTAATTGCTCAACTCCCCACAAATTACAGAAAGAACTTTCAACTATCAAACATTACATGAAATTAAATGGCTTCTCCGAAAAGACTACACAACATCTGTTCTATTCCTACAATCCAATCCAGAACAATAAAGAATCAATACGTTGAGTTCCAATTCCATATATTTCCAGAATTTCAGAACCAATTTCAACAATTCTGAAGAAATATGATTTTCCAGCCACTTATATCCCTATTAACAAAATATCCACCTATTTCCCTCTTCTAAAGATAAACACTCAACTATGTCGCTGCCTGGTGTATATCAAGTTCCATGTGACTGCAATCTGTCATACTTGGGACAAACTGGACACTCTATAGAAAAATGAATACAAGAACACCAATCGTATATTCTTCACAATATTACTATAAATTCGAATGCCTATTCAAAGAGAGTACCGAGGCCTTACTTCAGTGCCCTAATTTGAGTCAAAATGATTGCCTATCCTTGTTAAAAATATGGGAAAGTTTGATCCAGATAACACAAAGTTTTTTTTTTTTTTTTCCAATTCAGACCTAATACTCTTACATTAGTCTAATGTTATCTTCAATTGAATTTATAAATTAAGGATGTTATATGAAATTGTGAATTAATACCAATTTATTCATCACTGTTGAAATTTACCTGTCTTTAGTGCTTAGCAATGTAACATCACGTGGCTTGTTCTACTTTTGAATGATCAATTGTTTGTATTCCACCTTGTAAAAATTTTTCCTATCAAGCGACTGATGATAGTCTGTTAATTCAGAATGAAATATTTGGCAAATATTAAAATATTCTTGTGCTAACGTGTTGATAATTCTTAATTTCCTATCACAAGTGTCTCTCAAGAATAGTAAGGCAAATAGTGGTGTGTCCCAGGGATCAGTCCTTGATCCATTATTGTTTTATCTATACATTAATGATATTGGAGAAGGACTGACAGGAGATCTTCAGTTGTTTGCTGATGATGCAGTGTTACACAGAGCAGTCAAAGATGCTTCTACAGCATTTGCAGGGCAATTTGAATAAGCTGACAGTGTAGGCAAATGATAATGGTTTTCACTTCAGTGTTAATAAATGTAATGTTATTCACTTTACATGATGTAATATCCAACAGCATATTATATTGGTGAGATTATACTCGGAGTAACTGATGTGGCTAGATATCTGTGATTTATGGTGGATTTCTGATTTTTGATTTCTCATATCAGAATATAGTTCTTTTTGGAAGAATTAGTTATAATTAGCTATATTTTTTGCATTATTATATTTATCAGTGTTTGTTTGATTATCTATAAGAGTAGTATACTTAATATTTTAATTATCAAAGGTTTAATATTTGTCTTCTTGTATGCTGTATTGGGCATCATGGCACTGATGCACAAAACAATGTCAGGTGATTCTAACCTGCATCAGTATGTTTTCTGCAGCATATGAGAAATGTATGTCATTCACAGAATGAGAGAATTATGGAAGGAGAACAAGCTGGAGAATATGTTTGTTATAAGTATGATGGATTACATTTGAATGAGTTTGGTGTTATAAGCAGTACATGTGGCTATACGAATGATGCAGTGGAATGAAGAGAATGACAAGATAGTAACAGAAAAGATAGCACACACTTATGTGGCGTTTTTCACAGAACAAAACGTGAGATTAAGTGGTTTAAGAAATGCCTGTTGGATGGTAGGACACAGAAGCAAAAGAAGGGGAGAGAAACCAGAGGATGAAAATGTGAGAATAACCAGGATATCGGGATTGGCTATCTGATGGGTATCAGAGAATTGTGTATGGTGGTGCAATATCAGTGAGGCTGAAGGTTACAAGTGGGGTCCCACAGGTCTCAGTACTGGGACCTGTTTTGTTTAATTTTATATCAGTGACATTGTCAGTGGATTGCAGGATATAAATGTTAGTTATAAGGATCGGCTGAGGGAATGTGGACTGCAGAGTTAGGTAAACATTCAGTTGTTTGCAGATGATGTGAAGCTAGGAATGGTTATTAGTAATAGTGCAGATGTGGCAGCCTTGCAAGAGGGTTTGAATAAACTGGTCAGATGGGAAAATGAATGGGGATGTAGGTTCAATGCAGCAAAATGTAAAGTTTTGAAGTTTGGTATCCATCGATGGGAGGCAACATACTCTGTTGGAGGAGCTGTACTGGAGGAAGTAGGGGAGATGAGAGATCTGGGGGTGATGACTGATAGAAATCTGAAATTCATGGAACATATTGCAAAGGTGGTGAAGGTAACCCAGAGGATTGCTGCAATACTGAGAAGGACGCTGACCTGCAGAGATAAAAGAGTTGTCATTCCATTGTATAATGTCTTGATCCGACCACAATTGGACTATTATTATTATTATTCAGGCCTCCATGGAGTCAAAAGACTCATCGTCGTAACAGAACATGGTCAACATTAGCAACTGAGGCAAAATAACTTTTCATGATTTAAATTAAGTAACGTGATCTGGTCTCCAACTCATCTTTGCAAGATTTTTTTTTAAATAACATTATTAAAAAGACTGATTGTTTAAGTATATAAATTAATCTAAATTAATTCATGCTGTGAATTTCAAAAATAAGCTTACACCATTACTACATTACAATTGTATACCTACTTACGAATTAGAGACAGGTGTCTGGAGAATTATGTTTGACAGTAGAACAATTGAAATTCGGTATTGTTAATTTTGTTTGTTTGTTTATTGATATATCCAATTTTTATAAGAATTCCAATAACTTGCAAGTTATGCAAAATAAAATGTTTTTAGGTAATTCACTACAAGTGGACTGGAATGATGATTTAATTGTGTGTATCATTAGATATATTATTCACATTCATATATTAGTCTCCACATTGTTGTGTAAACTCTGCATATGATTTTTGGCATAGGAGAGGTCTGGAATGTTAGACATATTAATTAATGGCTTCCAAATGTCATGAATATCAGTCCTTGGTATTTATTTATCTTGCCTTTAGCAGAGGACCTTAGAAGACATTCTTGGACAATGTGTTGAAGTTTTTCTCTTCTAAGTAAGGCATGGAATATGCTTGCAAATTTACCATGTGATATTTTCTGAGGATGTGTACTACAAGTCTGCTTTTTTTTCTTCCTTTTTGTTTTCAAACATCGTTCATGTTCTTGATGCATTTTAAGGAGTGGTTCAGAAGGCCAAAAGAAGAATGGTATGGTGAGTTTATTAGACGCAGTGGGTTTTTTCAGAGAAACATGCCAAATCTGGAAGAGATTTGGTGTGTTTTTCTGAAGATTTCATTCATGGCCTCAGCAGGGGACTCTGTGAAAGTGTATATTATTTTATGGTATTTCACTGTTTCTGGGATGATTTTGTTTGGATCTTCTGTAATGCTGCCAGCCCATGGGGTGATCTGAGATGCAAATTGTAGTAGCCTGTTACATTAATCAGATATTTAATAAACAAAAAGTATTGTGTTTGGTGCATATTGGGTGCACTGTGCATACCCAATCACTGCATTCAGCTTGAGCTTGTAAGGGAAAGGAGTTCTAAACTAACTCTTGAGTTAGGGTGGTGTTGAGTTGATGAATGATAGAATTCATAGAAAAATACTTTAACCTGACATCAATCCACTGGTTGAGAAACTAGCACATTGCATAGAGAGACATCCTATTTCATTTGCAAAGAGATTGCCTAGAGACGATTAGATGCATTTCAGGAAATTGTGAGTTGGGTTCCTTTATTATTGATCCTCATATTAAGTTTCCAGTCCACCGATTAAGTAATATATATGTGTTTATGCCTGTTAACCTCTGCTTTTTTCTTTGCATTTTAATTTTCAGTGTAAGGTTCATATGAGCCCAAGAATTTTTGTCATGTATTTGAGAAGTATTGTTGATTAATGAGGATTTTATCTTCCTCATCTTCTAGGTCATCATAACTAGGTATTGTTTTCTCCTCATTAATTGGAACTTCAATATTTCTTAAGTTGACAGAATCAAGTGAAGTTGTATCAACAACCAGAGAGTTATCTTATTGTGCTGCAGTTCTGAAATAGCAGAAGATTCAGCTGAATGGAGTAACTGTCATTTTGAGAAATTTCTCAGGAAATGATTTCTCGTTTTTTTGTTTTTATGTTCCTCCTCACTTGGAAGGTTGCTACTTGCATGAAGCACATATTATGCATTCTGTTGTATAATTTCATTGAGATAACTGCTTTTTTCTTCAGTTAATGAACATTCATGGGTACACCCAAACTTTTCTTGTAGAGGTCTGGATGTTTTTGGTTCATTTTTTCCCATACTTTGATTTTTATTATGAGCAACTATTGCCCATTGTCCTACTGATCTACTGATTTGTGCCTGAAGTACTTTCAGGACTAGGGCAACTTGTGATAAAGGTAGTATAAGTCTGGGTAATGGTCCTTCCCTTAATGCATATCAGTATACATATCCACAAGGAGATTTGCTTTGCATTATGTTTGCATTATGCAAAGTACTTCAGGTGCAAACTTTGTTTGCACCTGAAGAACTGCAAGTCCTGCACAAACTTACACTTAGGATAAAACACTAACACTGTTTGCTCACACTTAGGATAAAACCCAATATATAATTAGTAGCATAGCCAAGTGAAAAAAATTCTATAAACTCTTACTTTTATGAATGCAAATGCTATTGGAGCTACATCTAAGTGATAAGTGCTGATGTATAATTACCCTTCTGGATCACTGTCTGTGTTTATGAGTTGAGGCTAAACGTATTTGATTCTTGCTGAATGAAAAGCACTAATAATAGTTTTATAGGCATAATTTGGCAGTTCCTCTCAAATACTCTTCTAGTAAGTGCTTTCTTTGGTGAAAAATAACACTTTTTATTATCTCTGAAAAGGATGTTGATATCAGTGTTGATTATAGAAGCCATAATCAGTCTGTTATTTGCTGATGCAGTATTTGTGTGTGTAAGGGCAATGTTTCTATTGGAAGATCATTTACTTTATATAGTACATTAACAATAAGATATAAAATTGATTTACCTGTTTTCTCTGTTCAAGGACACTGATTTTCTTTTTCAGTGCAGAGTGATGACAGGAATCTTAGTTTTGCTACTTCTGTGTTAGTAAAGGATTATCCACTAGTATGGCAGGTAATCTTTTGCAGGCAGGAGATGAGAAGGAACTATGATGCTGAAGTCAAACCGAGTTCTAGCACTATTACATCAGAAAAAGAAACTGTCATATTTCACTTTCTACTATATAGAAATGCATGTCAATTATACGAGTGGATGGTTCTACATGTAGAGAAATGAATGATATGCACCCTCTATCCAAAAAGAAATCAAACTTTTCGAAAATAAAAGGAACTAATGGGGCCACTTGTTGTATCTTTTTCTGGTTGAAAACGGCAACCTTCATTAATGTTGTATCAACTGTTTATGACATTTGTTCCATTAGAAGCTGAGTTATAGTGCCAAGAGTGACAGTGTGTTTGACAAACGGTCGGAAAATTAATTTCAACAGAGAGCTGCAATTGACTTTTGTGTTAAACTTTACCGAAATGCATCAAATGCTTCAAAAAGCATATGGTGATGAATGCTTATCCCCTACTCAAGTTTATGAGTGGTTTAAGTGATTTCAAAGTGGTCGTGAGAAGCTTGAGGACGACGGAAAGCTCGGGCCATCCAAAAACTGGACTGAGTGAAGTTAACATTCAAAAAAGTGCATGATTTCATCAACCCGAAATCGTCCATAAGATTGATTGAAGATGAATTGGGGAATTCCAAAATCAACTGTGTACAACATTTTGACCGAGAGTTTGGGCCTTCGTAAATTGAATTTACGATTTGTTCCCCACAAGTTGACTGATGACCAAAAAATGTATGGAATTGAACTCTGCAAGGACCTCATTAAAACCTCTCGTAAGGACTCATACTTCCTTGAAATGATCGTTACTGGTGATGAAACTTGGTGTTTTGAGTATGAGCCCGAAACAAAGCGCCAGAGTGCTGAGTGGAGACCACCAGAAGAGGGGCATCCAAAAAAAAAAAGTCGCTTGCAGAAGTCAAAAGTAAAGATAATGCTGATTTTTTTCTATGATTCCAAGGGCATTATCCACAAAGAATTTGTTCCGCCTGGCTGGCGAGTTTTATCTCGAAGTTTTGAAACGATTGATAGTGAGAATTCATCGCGTATGGCATGAATGTTGTGATGCAGGCAACTGGTCACTTTTGCACGATAATGCACCATCTCATTGTTCGAACATTGTGAGACAGTTTATGAGCAAAAACCAAGTTTGTGTGTTGGATCATTCGCCGTATTCACCTGATTTAGCACCCTGTGACGTCTTTCTCTTCCCTGACTTCATTTGCCGATGAAAGGAAAGCGATACGACACCATTGAAAACATTCAAGCGGCAGTAACCACGACCTTCAACAGTATCCCAAAAACTGATATAAAAAACTCATTTAACAAATTAACTGACCTTCCCAAATGCTGTATCGAAGCTGAGAGTATATTGATTGAAATAAATGATTTGAATAATTATAATTGATCTGTGTTTTATTTTCTATCAAAAGTTTGGTTTCTTTTTGGACAGAGGGTGTAAAACTGTAATACCTTCCTTAATAAGGACAAATTTATAAAAATAAAAATAATAAATATTTTAAGGGGAAAAGGCAACAGTGAAAAAAATGTACATCCAACGGACCTTGATGGTCTAGTGGAGAATGGAGTTATAGATGGATATATATATATATATATACAGGGTGGTTCAAAATTCCATGTACAAACTTTGAGGGGAGGTAGAGAACATCAAAATCAACTATATTTACATAGGAAAGCATGACCGGAAACGCCACCGGAAGGTACTAACAGGGACACAAATATACAGAAATAACACAAGGCAGTTAGTAGTGTAAAAAACTTTATTAGGCGTAACTGAATAGTTCAATAGTAGTTGGATATATAATATGGTTTCACATCAGGTGCTCAAAGTTACGACCATTAGCAGTGATGCATGCCTGACATCGATTATTGCCGATGACGACCATTGATTGCCGTACATTTTTGAAAATACCTGGAGTTTTCCGGATATTAGCAGCGGCAATGCTGATTCTTGCCACGAGTCGATGTCAGAGGCAACAGGTGTTTCGTAACATCATGGCTTTAAGAGTCCCCACAGAAAGAAATCAATGCTCAATAAATCAGGTGAGCATGGGGGGGGGGGCTATGCAACAGGTCCACCACACCCAATCCATCGAGCCCCAAAGGATGTGTCCAAATACTGAAGCACAGAAATGCCAAAATGGGCTGGAGCCCCATCGTGCTGGAACTACATCTGCTGATGCACAGTCATTGGAACATTGTTCAGTAAATCCAGCAGAACTTCTTTTAGAAAGGTCCGATATACTTCTGGGAGTCCAGTCGGGGTGGAAACAGGTATGGGCCGACTGAACAGTCAGCGACGATACCTACCCATACATTAATGGCGAAGCATTGCTGTGCAGCATGTGGGTTCTCATGGGCCCACACATGAGCATTGTGGTGATTGAAGACCCTTCGCAGGTAAATGAAGCTTCATCCGTGAACAAAACAAGTTGGAAAATCCAGGTCTATGGCACTTTTCTGCAGAAACCACAGCAAATTCCACATGTCGAGGATAATCTTCGGCCATCAGTAACTGGACTCGTTGCAGATGAAATGGATGTAAGGACTCAGAGTGGAAAACGCACAATACACTGGATCGAGATACTCCTATAGCAGAGGCAATGGCAGATTTGCTTGTCTCTGGATTATTGTCCATTGCATGCAACATCTCCTCTTCCATGGCAGGATTTTGTGTCGATCATGGCCACCCACGATCATGCCTGCGATCCCTGAATGATCCATGGTCACACAAATTCTGATGCAAATGCGCAAACATTTGATGATGCTCTACACATCTGTTTGGGTACCTTTCATGTTATATTCGTACAGCGGCTCGTCCATTACCATCAGCTAACCCATAAACGAGGTGCATGTCTGCCATCTCAGCATTTGTGAAACGATGCATTTTCTTCATATGATGTTGAGAGCTTGAATGAGGAAGCTCCAATTGCTCACCTGGAGTGCTGGCAAACAGTTCCACCTATCACTTTCGGGTGCCATTTCCAGTCATGCTTTCCTATGTGAATATGGTTGATTTTGATATTCTCTACCTTTCCTCAAAGTTTGTACATGGAATTTTGAAACAAACTGTATATATATATGTTAAATGAAATTTAGTCAAAATATACATTTGATTAAATCAAATAGCAAGATGGGTTACATATACAGTAAATATAGAATTTTTCATTATTATTGATTTGCTATAAATTATTATTTATATGATATAAATATTAATATAATATAATAAATTTATATCCAGTTTCTTTTATTTCAGATTCAGGTAGTCTGGTAGTTTGTCCTGATTCTGATTCAGAAAATGAAGATGGTATTTTAGAGAAAATAGCTTCAACATTTGATCACTTGTTTTCTGAAGAGAGCAGTGAAGATGAACCTAGTGATTCAGATGTTGTGGCAGATATGGATACCAAATCAGATTCTGGAGATACAGAGACTGCTGATAATGAAGGATCATTTGATGAACAGTCTGTGTTTCTTATATCTGGAAAAGACAGGGGTAAGTAATATGAATGCAATTGACTATTTAGACTCATGTGCTGGTTTGAACTCATTTTAAGGTTTAATGGAATAAATACACTACATATAAATAATTAAACAACTTGTTTAATCGTTCATATATTTCATCTCAGTGACTGAGATGAAAATATATGAGCGATTAAACATTTGTTTAATTATTTATATGTTTAATCGCTCATCTCAGTGACAGGGAAACAATATTAAATTTGTAAAAACACAAAATTTGTACAAAACAATAAATTGAAAATATTACTACACTAAAATCCTAAAGTCCTATGAGGGGTGCCATCTATGGGTAGCCCTAGATGGGAGGCCTAAGAATTAAAGTATCCCAAACAGCCATGGGTTCTCCCTCTCTAGCCAGTTATTATATGAAGCATTTTGAAAAACATGCTCTTGATACTGCTATCATCAAAACTTTCTATATGGGTAAGATACATTAATGATATGTTCTCTATTTAGCTACATGACTCAGACACGTTAGACTCCTTCTTCCTCCTCCTCAACAGACAATACCTCAGAATGCAATTCACTATAAAAAAAAATTACAATAGCCTATTTTTTTACATACTCTAATCACGCATCTTCCCAGTGTCATCCTTTCTTTCTCAGTTTACAGAAAACCTGCCCACGCAGATAGATACATACAAAATTTTCCATCATCCTCCAACAATATGGTGTTATTGAAACCCTTGTTATTTGTCAGCCTTTCCTGTCCAATGGCTACCATGCCAAAAAATCAACAAATTAATTGTTCCTCCCATCTCCTCACATCCTTCTCAACAAGCTGGTTATAGTAATGCTATCATTGTTCTTTATATCTGGGGCACCTCAGAAAAAATAGCCAGAACTCCAAAAAATTATAATAGTAGAGGATGCTTTACCTCCTTTCTCTGTTCGAGGTGCCTACAAAGTTCCTTGTTCCTGAAACTTATTATTATTACCCAAGACCTCATGGAGTCAAAGACTCATCTGGGAGGTCCTTTTATCACACACACAGCTCATCATACCGTGCTTTGAAAACATTCAAACTCCCTGCAGACACCATACTCTCAGGCAAGGCATTCCAATCATTTACAACTCTGCATGAAACAAACCTACCTCTCACTCCTCTACTCACAACTTCTTTATACAGTTTCCAGGGAAGACCTCTGGTTCTCCCCCGATCTCCCACTATTTTCTGTAGAACTTCTCCAGCATTGATCCTATAACAACCTCTTACCAACTTGTAGGTCTCTATCATATCTCCTCTTCCTCCTGTCCACCAGACCCTGAACTGCATCTCCTCAATCTTTCCTCATATTCGATGAGGAAAGATTGAGATGAAGAGATGATGGACCGTTTCCAACATCGCTTCATCCTTCTGAAAACCAGGTGACTAAATCTGGGCACAATAGTCCATGTGTGGCCTAATCAAAGCCTAATACAATGGAACGAGAATCTCCCTACTTCTACATGTCAGTGTCCTCCACATCATTCCCAGAAGCCTTCGTGTTGTCTTCACAATTTTGGCTATGTGTCCTCTAAATTTCAGATCCTTATCCACTATCACTCCCAGATCTCTTATTTCCTCTACTTCCAACAATATATTCTCACCAAGCATGAATTCTGCATCCCATCATTGTTTTCCAAATTTTAAAACCTTAAATTTTGCAACATTGAACTCACATCCCCATTTGCTTGCCCAATCACTCAATTTATTCAAGTCTTCCTGCAAGATCACAACATCCTCGCTACTCTTCATGGTTTGTCCCAAATTTGCGTCATCTGCAAACAACTGAATATCTCCATCCAAATCTTCACCTAAATCACTAACATACAAGTTGAACAGTAATGGCCCTAAAACAGATCCCTGAGGCACTCCACTAGTGGCGTTCCTTTTCCTCGACATCGCTCCCCATACACAACTTGTTGATACCTATCAGACAGCCAATCTCCAATCCAATGCACCAATCTAATATCCAACCCCATCCACTCCAGTTTGACTATTAATTTATCATGAGGTACTTTATCAAAAGCCTTTTTGATATCCAAGTATATCACCATGTATTCTTCTCCTCTGTCCAAGGAAGCAGTCACTTTATTGTAATAAGTAAGTAGATTAAAAACATGACCTCCCTTCAGCAAATCCATGCTGTCCATCAAAGACGATACCATTGTTATCAACCCAACTCTGGATCCTAGTTCTCACAAGCTTCTCCAACAACTTAACCACAACACCTGACACACAGATAGGCCTATAGGTTAATGCTTGAGTTCGATCACCTCCTTTATGAAGTGGCACAATCTTGCCCTCCTTCCACTCCTTAGACTTGACTGAGTGCAAGACTCATATTAAAAAAATATGTCAAGACAGGTGTCAACTCCCTGGCACGTTCATTCAGAATACGTGGCGATATATTATCAAGTCCCACAGCCTTATTAACATCTAGTTTACTCAACTCCCCATACATTCAGAATACGTGGCAATATATTATCAAGTCCCACAGCCTTATTAACATCTAGTTTACTCAACTCCCCACACCTCTTGCTCACTTACAGTCAGTCTCTCCTCCCCATCATCTACTGCTCTCAATCACAAGATTGAAAGACCTGTATGAATTGCTCATTAAGTATCTCCACCACACATTCGACAACAGCTGTCTTTATACCATTTTCTCAAATCAATGTCATCCTTCTATAATCATTCTTTCTTTTGCTGGTTACATATTGAAAGAACTCCTTAGGATTATTTTTGGCTTCATTAGCTAACTGCTGTTCATACCTCTCTTTAGCTACCCTCGCCAACCAAGTCACCCTCCTTGCCTGGTCTTTGTAGACCTCATGGAATTGGTTATTTCCACTTCGCTTATGCTACCTCCACAATGCCCTCTTTCTCTGTATCGCATGCTTAATCTCTTTATTCATCCATCTCACACCTACTTTATTTAACCTTCTCACCTTTGGAATATATTTAGATATTGCATCTACTGGATAGTTTTTGAAAATCTCCCAACCTGCATTGATCTGTTTTCCAGCTAACTCCTCATTCCATGTTACACCCACAAGCTGTCTCCTGAGCTCTTCATACTCACCCCCCCCCCTTGTAGTTCCATACATACACTCTTTTCTCACAGATGTCGTCACACTGCTGGCAACCATCCGGGTAATTGTATCATGCTATTATTATTATTATAATTCAGGATCTCCATGGAGTCAGAAGACTCATCATGGGAGGCACACCCTAGAAAAAGCAAAATCTATCATACCACTCTTTAAACCCATTGACTGTTTTCATGCTATCACCACTTTAATCAAACAGTGCTTTCCACTGTTAAACCACCCTCCATGCAAAGAAGCCATTCTTCACCCTCTTGCTCACGACTTCCTTTGCGACTTCCAGGGATGGTCTTTTTTCTTCCCCCTTGTTCTACCAAATGTAAGAACACCCCGGTGTCAACCGCAATCATATCACCTCTCCTTCCCCTCCTACCAACCTTTGCAATCCACATTCTTTCAGTCTATCCTCATCTCATAACTAACATTATACAGTCCTGATATCATATTATGGTCAAACTGGAAAATCCTCTTATATCTGTCTAAAAGAACATAAAAAAATACATCTGTGACTATAAGTATGGTCAGCCAGGGCTTGCTGGCCATGCCATGGATACCTGGCATAGAATGAAATGGAAAAAAACTACTATTCTTCATGCAAAAAATTAGAAATTTGAAAGTCATTTTTCAGAATCAGCAACAGATTTTAAAAAAAAAAAAATCAATCTATTCTTAATAAACATGGTTGTATTAAACTTCCCAAGATTTTGGAAACTTTAGTTCTTAGTCCTTGTACCCAACACAGATGTTACTAGCTAATAGCACCCATAGAGGATGCCCCTCATAGGGCTTTAGGCTATCAGTCTAATCTTTTTCACTTATTGTTTTGTGCAAATTTGTGTGTGTGTTTTTGCAATTTTAATATTGTTTCCCTGATGATATTTCAGTGACTAAGATGAAATATAGGAGTGATTAAATGTGATGTTTAATTATTTATATGTGCTGCATTTATTCCATTAAACCTTAAAATGAGACCATTTGAATACCTCTGCCATCCCTTTTTATCTTGTATAATAGTTGTATAATAGTGTGGTAAGCAAAGTAGTGATTCTTGTCTCACATGTAGAATGATTAAAAAGTAGAATGCTTTACCTTAGTCTATGTGTATGTATGTATGAAGAGTGCGAATCAGTGAAGGTACAGTATGTTATTGGTGGTGTGGTATCTCCCAGATAAGTCTAGAGTTCATCATTTTGAAAGTGACATGATTCAAGTAAACTTTGCACTTAAATTAACAGGGTTCATACTTTAATTTTGTAATAAAAGAAATTCGGTGTGTTAGTTGTTGTTTTTTATTGTGTTATCTCTTTGCATCTTCATAATTGATATACCCCTTTTTTACACTTTTCAGGGGACTGATGGAAAAAAGTGTAAATAGCAGGAAATGTAAAAAAACATTAAAAAAGAGTTAAAGATGACTTACTGCTAGTATGTGAGTCTACATACTAGATTACAAAATTTAATAACTGAAAATAAATGAATTTACAATTACTTACATTTATCTATTTTAAAAAAATCTTTAATTGTTGATTGTTTTTGCTTTTCATTTTTTTTTTTTTTTTTGACATAGCGCCAGATTGCTTTGCATTGAGTTCAATGCTTCACCTGCTTTTTACTATCGTGTTCAAAGTGGACATGAGAGTCCGCGATCTTTTGTTAAATGCACGTGTTCCGGCATGCCAATCTACATGTCACAGAATTGCCATCTTTTCTTCTACTGAAATACATTTTCTGTCTTTTTTTTTCCCATGTTACTAACATGGATAATCCACCACCGCAACTTGAAAGAAACTTTCACATGCTAAATTAAGTAGCAGAAATTCTGCAATATCAATTCATACTGTGATTGAAAAATCACGGTATCGCTCATCACTACATTACTGCTGCAACCATGCAAGTCACCGTGATTACGGAAACGAAACTACAGCCGAAAGCAACGCCATCTGGGAACAGAAATACGCAAATTTCTGCAGAAATCGATTTGAAAATCAGTATTGGCACTCGAGAAAAAAATGCAAACCACGGGAAATAATGTCCACATCAAGCTGTTAATGGCGGGAAAATAATATATCATAAGAATAGTCCTTAAGATGGGACCAACGGAAAATGACATAAATGGCAGGAAAACGTAAATTGCTGGAACTTAAAAACAGGGATTTACTGTATATTGAAACTATATAAAATGTGATATGTAAAGGTAAGTGATACTTTATCAGCATAATGAAATTTTGATATATATCTTCAAGGATTGTACAGTGATTTTCTGAAATTGTCGATGTTGAAAGTTTTTTCACTTGGTTCACTTAATTTATACTATAACCAAGTGAAAATCTTTCAACACATCTATCTAATCCATAGTATTTTAATAATAAGGCGTGACACCTTTTGACTACTTATATTGCTGGCCTGGTTGGCCGAGTGGTTAGCATATCTACTCTCCACCCAAAAGGCTGCGGGTTCAAATCCTGCTGTGGGCATGGATGTTTGCGATTGTCTGTGAAAATAGTGGTGGTGGTTGGCGGTATATGGCACTGGTATAGATGATGAAGGTAGTTGTAGTTAGTGGAGTGGTGGAGACAGAGAGTTGTAGAGCAGGTGCCCTCCCTCGATGAGTCTTTGAACTCCTTGGAGGTGTTATGTAATAATAATAATAATAATAATCACATGTATGTATATATGACTTCTGAATTACTTCAACCTTGGTATCTCTTCTGGGTCTGGCTCCCATTGATAATGTTTAATCATGTTTGTTATTGGGTTTGCTTGCTTCCAGTGGAGTAGAGAGGCTCTGCTCAGTAGGAGGTTTTTGCCTGTCATCAAGTGGAGCCACCACTGAGTTTCCTGTCCTGGATTCATTCAGGTTAAATGTAATGAGTTTAGTAGTGATCCTTCAGGGTCACTCACTGAGATTTTGAGTGATTGAGTTTTTGGAGAGGTATGCCTGCACTTCAGCATACATCAGTAAAGGTCGAAACCAGTCGGAGTAGTTGCCATTCCCATAATGCATTGTATTATACACATCTGAAATGAGTGCGTGCATGCATGCATGCATGTGTGCACATGAGTGCTTTGCATTATGGGATACTAAGGCACTTGATGTAAAACCATTAGCCTCTATATACAAGTAGCCCAGTCATGAAGGTACTTCATGTGCAAATATAGTTTGCTTACACTTGGATAAAGAATTAAATCAAGAATATAATTTCTTGGCATCTTTTTTTTCCTCGCAACAAAATTATAGATGGCAGGAAATTATATTCTTGGTTTTATCCTTTATCCAAGTGTAAGCAAACAAAGTTTCTCATGTGGTATCTTCATGACTGGGCTGTATAATAAGGCAGTTGATGTGAAGTCATTGGCCTCTGTGTGCAAGTAGCCCAGTCATTAAGATACTTCTTAATGAAAACTTTTTGTTTTACAATTGGTAAACCAAGAATATAATTTCTAGTATAAACAAGTAAAAAACTTTCAAGATCTTATCTCTGATCCAGAAGATTTTAATAATAAGGTAATACACTTTTCACTGGTATATGGGAAATATATGAATTCTGCATTACTTCAGCTTTGGTATCTCTTCTGGGTCTGGCTGTTTAATGTTTAATTATGTTCATCATTGAGTTTGCTTGCTTCCTGGGGAGTAGAGAGGATTTGCTTGGTGGCAGGCTTTTGCCTGTCGCTGAGTGGAGCCATCACTGAGTTTCCTCCCTGTAGTGATTCAGGACAGGGATAATAAGTTCAGTAGCAATCCTCTAGGACCACTAAGTCAGCTTTAATCCCTCTGGTCACTCATTCAGGTTGACTGATCTGAGGGATTGCCCAAGTTTTTGGAGCAGATCCTCACTTAAACAGTCTTTTAGCTTGCTTGCCTTCTGGGGAGTAGAGAATTTCTACTCATGGCAGATTTTTGCCTGTCATGTGTGCAATCACCACTGAGATTCCTGTCCTGAAGTGATTGAGATCAGGAATAATGAGTTTAGTAGTGATATTTAGGGTCACTCAATGAGATTTCGAGTTATCTTGTAGATCACTTAGAATTTTTGGAAAGGTGGTGCCCATAATGCTTAGAATTATACACATCCAAAAGGGCTTTGCTTTGCATTATGGGATACTAAGGCAGTTGAAGTGAAGTCATTGGTCAGTGAGGTCAATGATTAGAATGGATCAAATGTTTTATTTTAATCACCTGCCTACCATAATATTAGCTTTTTGATGTTTGAGTGTGTGATACTGTGTTGTTTAACTTTTAAGAAAACTTGTATATTTATTATACTAGATATTGTTGCATTGTCAATGCATTATAGAGAAATAGCAGGCAAATAGATCTTTGTTAGAGGAGTTTGTGTGAGAGATTTTATAAGATTTAATAAGATAGATGAAAGATTTATAGAAGGAAAGTAAGACTTATGAGTGAATTAATGTTGGATTTTTTGAGAATAAGTGTCAGTTGTGTGAAATGAATAAAGCACAAACTATCAGAGTTGAGAGTGGTGAAAAATAAATAAATAAAATGCAATGAAATATGTCTGCAAGATTGCTGATCAAAATGCAATTGTTTAAGGGCAGGAGAATGTGGAGAATATCATGAAATAGCAAGTGGAGTCTTTCTTTGGACAAAGTCCTGTGAAATGTCGCAAAGAGAACTTTTTTTTGAATGATGACTCAAATACTTATAAATTTGTCTGGAGATTTTCTTAGCCTAAGAACTATTGTTGTACTTTCATTTGGTGTTCAAGTTTGAGGGAAAACACTTGACAAAAATGATTAAATAAGTGCACAAGTTTAAGATGATATATTCCAAAATGCCACCTCTATGTTAAGACTGATTTTGCTAGATGTGATCTTCCCTCCCTACTGTAGTCTGGGGATCTGGCATCCACTGACTATCCTCTGTTTGCCCCTTTGAAGGATGCACTTTAAGGATGCCAGTTTGCGAGTGACAGGACAAGCTGTTTCTGAACAGCATTGTGGTAAAGGGTTTTAGTTGATTAACAAAAAGCATCTCATTCATTCATTGGCAAAAATGTATAAAATGGAGACTTTTTTTTTTTTTTTTTTGGAAAAAGACTCTGTGGAGTCATAGAACTCACCTGGAAGGTCCATACTCTCTCTCTCTCTTTAATGCAAGAGTTCACTGAAATGTGCTTTAAACCCTTTCACAGTTTCTGCACTCATCACGCTTTCAGGCGATGCTCTTCACTCACCAGTCACTCTTCATGCAACAAACCAGCTTCTCACGTCCCTGCTCACACCCTCCTTATACAGTGTCAACAAAGGGGTGGCTTTTGTTCTACCCTTGTCTCCTTCTGCTCTATGAAAAATCTCCTGAAGATTAAGCTGGTAACAACCACTCTCATCAACTTATATGTCTTAGTCATATCCCCCTCTCCTTCTATTCACAAGGAACTGCCTGCAACTTGCACTCCATCAGTCTCTCCTCAATATATCGCACTTTCTGCAGATCCTCACTCTCTCGCTTTCCATGTTTGATCTCTCAATAAAAACATCTGACATATTCGGCTATGCATGCATGCTACACTCTCAACAATGACCTATCTTAGTAAAATCTGCACCACCCAACACACGATTTTTGCAAAATGCCACTAGTTGTTAGTTCTTACTTCCATTTTTTCCTCCTTTGTTAACTGCTGTCATTCACAAAATTCACTACAAAACCTGCTAACAATCTCAATAATTATTATGTATTCAGTCTTGGTATTACTAATTAAATAAATTTTCAGTGAAATGCATATAATTCTTCAAATATATTCCAAAATATAAAATTTATCTTTACTCCAGCAATTCTGTTGACTACGGTTGTTCTCCTAGCAGTGCAACACCAGAAGTATCAGAAATAAAGGTGAGCAGTTTTGGAATTCGTTAGCTGAACTTAGCAAAAAATTATCAACATCAGCATGACCTAGTTGATAGAAAATGATATATTACAGGAGAGCAGGGGCAAATGCTGGTCTTGAAATTCTTGCTTGCTCTTGTTATCATTCAGGGAATGAGAGGTCTGATTGAAGTCTGATTAGCGGAATAATGAATTACTGACCATTTAAAACTATGTGCAGGTAATCCTCGTATAATGGAGCAAAGATAACTTTTATATTTTGGAATATATATGAAGAATGCTCCCTATCCACCAACACTCCCAAATCAGGGATTTAGGAGTGTTGGTGGATAGGGAGTTGAAGTTTAGGGGGCACATTGCAAAAGTGGCTAAATCAGCTCCTCAAATCACTTCGTTGCTGAAAAATATCTTAACAAGCAGAGAAAAACAAGTTATTGTTCCTCTGTACTGAGCCTTGATAAGACCCCATTTAAACTACTGTGCCCAGATATGGGTGCCAGGGTTTCTTCTTGATGAGGAGGCAATAGAGAGGATCCAGAGATGAGTGACCAAGATGAGAGCAGGTCTATGGAATGAACCTTATGAGAACAGGCTGAAAATTTATGGGTTGCAGAAATTGGTTGATAGGCAGAAGAGGGGGTGATATGAATGAGACACTCAAATTACTGAAGGGTTTCTATAATATTAATTCAGAAGATATTTCTGAGAATAGGACTGGTGGTGGGAGGACTAGGAGCCATACATGGAAGCTGGGCAAGGGTGTTAGAGCTAGGTTGTTTACTTTTAAAGTGGTGAATGAATGGAATAAGCTACCAGAGTCTCTGTTGTGGGTGCCATGACTATGAATGAGTTAAAGGCAAGGGTATGATAGATACTGTGTGAATGTCGAATAGTTGTTCTTGACATGATGCTAGGGCCTCCCTCGATGAGTCTGTCGACTCCCTGGAGTTTCCCGTGATAATAATAATAATAACACGGATGTTGGGTTCCACAGAAATGCTGCGTCATATAAATCGCATTATGCGAGACTCAGATCACATAGAAAAGGTAGGGTTATGTTCCGAAATCGTTTTTTTTTTTAATTATATAAACAACGACATATCCAACAAAAATTATATTTTTATTTAATTCAGGTAATTCATGTAAGTTAAGATAACATATAAACTATGAAACAAATACATAGTATAAAAGTATAAAAATGACAAATTGTACTTAAACTTCAATGCATAAAATGGTACTTAAAGGAATATTAAATCCCACATTATTTCAAAGCAATAAGAAACTCAAAGATCGGAATCAAAAGTTTCATGCCGAATATAGTAAACTATAAAAGTTTCAGCGGATTGTAATTTATAGTTTTACCCACCTGTACCATTGTACCATAAGCTAAAGCATATAGTCACAGTGTTGAACTATATGCTTTAGCTTATGGTACAATCCTCCAAAACTTTTATAGTTTACTATATTCGGCATGAAACTCTTTGATTCCGATCTTTCTTATTCGGCTTTGAAATAATGTGGGATTTAATATCCCCTTAATTTAAATAATGTTACATTGCCGAAGTGAAGCCTATTGGCTCTTTTATTTAAGTAATTTATGTATGCACCTTTTTGACAACTCGTATAGCAAAGTACATAAGTTCTTTTTGCTATAACGTCAGTATTGCCTGGTCTACCTACTCACTGATGAGACCTCAATAAAGGTTGAAACCGGTCTGGGTAGTGACCTTCCACCATAATGTATAACATCATACATCTCCTATGAGATATGTTTTACATTATGGGTAATACTAAGAATAGCGATCAGAACTTTGCCCACCTTTGCAACGAGTTGCCCTAGTGTTGAACTACGTGCTTTAGCTTATGCTACAATCCCCCAAAACTTTTATGGTTTACTATATTCGGCATGAAACTCTTTGATTCCGATCTTTGAGTTTCTTATTGCTTTGAAATAATGTGGGATTTAATATTCCTTTAATTTAAATAATGGTGATCAAAATTAAAGTATCCCTGTGTGGAGCACCACCCAGTGAAGCAATGTGAAACTTTGCAGGAATACATTGTGTGTCATGTGGAAGCAATATCTGAGAGAAAAGAAAAATGTTCCAAAATTCCCCACCAAGGATATGTTAAACACCAAATGCATGGAATTTGCATATCATGCAACTCAACAGGGGCCAGGAGGGTTTAAAAAGATGGACACAAGATATTTTCCTTCATTCTGCTTATTAATACCATTAACAGTGATGGCACTAACCTTGCCCTATTGTTCTTTGCTCATGAAGCTGTATTACCTAAACAATTGCAATGCTGCTGCTACACTTCATGAATTTTGTTGCCTGAACAAATGTCTATGAGGTCCACTGTCTCCATCTACTCTACAACAAATAATTAGTCATTTTGAAGAAATGGGATCGTTGGGAGTTAGACCTGGCCAAGGTCACAAATTGGTCAGTAAAAAACAAGTGAATAAAGTTGCTACTGTCATTGTGGAGTAGGCAATGAATAACAGTGTTGGTTCCTGCAGTGCACATGCTTTATCAAGACACACGGATGTGCCTTATACAACTGTCTGGAAAATTCTATGGAAGAGTCTGCATTTCTATCCATTCAAGATAACCCTGACATTAAAGTATCCCTTAATCAAGGATACTTTAATTTTGATCACCCTGTATATGTATCATTATAATATTATTTCAGTTTTCTGGCAATGAATTTTTCCAATGAAGAATATTCTCCACAACTAATTTTTTCCACAAAGAATTTTTCTACAATGAACTGTCAGTGACGATTTGTCACATGATGAATTGTTAGCAAAGAATTTTCTGGGAACTTATTTTACAGGATACCACATGAAAAGCTAATATATAAGATACAGCACATGAGTTTAGATATCAAGGTAGTGAAATGGATTGGGAATTGCCTTTCTGATAGATATCAGAGAGTTCTGTATGAGGGAACAGTATCATGAAGCAGAAGGTTACAAGTGGATCCCTCAGGACTCAATATTGGGACATATATTGTTTAGCCTTTATATCAATGACATTGTCAATGGATTGCAGGAAGATATTCAGTTGTTTACAGATGATGTGAAGCTGGGAAGGATTATTAGTAATAGTGATGATATGAGAGCCCTTCTAGAAGATTTGAATATTTGAATAGATGGACGAATGCTTGGAATTAGCAGCTCAATGCATCTAAATATAAGGTTTTGAAGTTTGGGATCCATCGATGGAAGGCATCATCCACAATACTCTGGTGGTGGAATTGTACTAGAAGATGTGGGGAAGTCTAGTAACCTTGGGACAATGATTAACGAAAACTTGAATTTTAGGAGGGGCATATCGCAAAGTTAGTTAACTTAGAAGAGGGCGCTTCTAAGTTGGAGAGGGCGCTAGTGGCTCAAGTGCTACGGACGTGTTTTGAAGAGCTCCTGATTCAGATAAGTTTTACTAGGAATAATTAAGTATATATGCGTAATTGTTTAAGTAAGGGCGGCTGTAAACATTGTACGCTACCGATATTATTAGTGTGGGGTTTTTTTTCTTGCTTAAACTAAATACAAAAACGTTAATATTAGACCTAGTAACCTGCAGAGAAAAAAAAAAATGGCGGCGCCATTGTCATTCCATGATTTTAATTTGGATTTCAGTCGGTTCGTTAAGTGTGAGGTCTGTTATATGTATTCCTTCGATTACATAAATGATTTGTGGATGTTTAGTGCAGATGGAAGAAGGGTGTGTGCGAAATGTGACCTGAACGAGGAATTGATGAATGCGAATATGAAGTTGATGACAGAAAGTGCTAGTACCGATTGTGTCGCGAGTGCACGTTTGAAAGAGAAGGATGGTGAGAAAGACAGGCAAAAAAATGTTAAAAAATCAGGAAAAAAGAAAAAGAGCGATTTGACAACCGTAACGGATGTTAAAAGGGACGAAAGTGAGGCGGAAAGAAACGAAATTGAGAGAACAAATGAAAGTAGAAATGGCGTGATGCAGAAATCGCAAGTAAAAAAAATCGAAAGAATGAATGATAGCGAAAAAAGATTGACTGATGGCGAAAGTTGGACGCATGTTGGAACGAAAGTACTGAACCAAAGAAAAATGAATGACAGTAAAAGTGAGAAGAATGATAGCGAAAGTTGGACGCATGTTAGTCCGAAAGTACGGAAACAAAGAAAGATATGTGAGAGTGAAAGTGAGAAGAATGATAGTGAAAGTTGGACATATGTTGGACCGAAAGTACGGAAACAAAGAAGGATGAATGAGAGGGAAAGTGAGAAGAGGGGGGTCGAGAGTTAGAAAGTTAGAAAGATTTAACGATAGAGTGAATGTGTTGCGAGGTTCGGAAGGTGAATTGGATTTGATGAAGCAAGAAATGAAATGGATGCGGAATGAAATTAAGAGAATTCAGGTCAAAACTATTAAAATAAATCATAATGGCATGAAAGAGTTAACAAAAGATGAGCGAGTGGCGTTGTATAGCAACTCCATTATTAAAGGTGTGCTAGAGGATAAAATGCACAAGGTATGTTTTCCAGGCGGTAAAATGAGTAGAGTGATTGAGGCATTGAATATGAGGTGGGAACGAGCAAAAGAGTTAATTGTATTAATTGGTACAAATGATTTGAGAGAGAACAAAGAGCATGTCAAAATGAATGTCAGGAGACTGCTTGGAAAGATAAAGGAGGATAGTGTGACAGGAAGGGTGGTCAGTGTGTTGCCTAGGTATGATTGTGGTGAAATGAGGCGGAGAGCAAGGATTATGAATGATATTCTGGCTGAAATGTGTGAGGAGATGGGAGTACAGTTTGTTAATGTGTGGAATGAGTTTGAGGGACGAAGTGAGCTATATGGGAGCGATGGACTGCATTTGAGTGGTTATGGTGTGAGTCGCTTGGAGAGACTGCTGCTGGAAAGTGGAGAAGTGAATAGAGAGAATGAATCAGATCGAGAGGGGAGTGATGTGGAAGAACAGGAGAGTAAGACAGGAGAGATTGAAGGAGTGGAAATGAATGGGGAAGTGAGTGGTATGAGTATAGAAAATGAAAGAATGGGTGTGCAAGAGGAGCAGGGAAACGGGGAGGCTCAGGGTGGACAGGATACACAGCATGAGAAAGGTGGATGCTCCAAGAGGAGGTGAGAGCATGTGTAGGCAGGAAAGTAATGGGATGATCAGGGATCAAAAGGAAACAGATGGAATTGCAAAGGGTTCTAAAATGAAGAAACAGAAAGGGAAATGGCCCCAGTCCAGCATGGAGAGATCACATCGAGTGAGTGGTATCAGTGGAACTAGCTGTAGATCCAGAAATGAGTTGTTGTGTTTGTATACCAATGCTAGAAGTATAAGAAACAAGGCGGATGAAATGGTTGCACTAATTGCGTCTGTGCACCCAGAGATTGTCGGAATAAGTGAGACATGGTTAGATGAGGAGGACATCCTGAAAGGAATAGAGATGGAAAGGTATGATGTGTTTCGTGAGGATAGAAGGGGTAAAAAGGGAGGGGGAGTGCTATTGATGATAGAGAAAGAGTTATGTCCATACAAGGTAGAGATGCAAGAGGGAAATAGGGCCAGTGGTTTTGAGGCAGTATGGTGCGAGATAGAGGTGAATAGAATCAAATACTTGGTGGGATGTTGTTATAGACCTGGTAATGTGGATGGTGGTGATAGTGAAATGTATAGTCAAATAAGCCAAGCAAATAAGAAAAGGGTGATCATTATGGGTGATTTTAATTATGGCAATATAGACTGGAAAGAGATAGCAACTGGAAGTAAAGAAAATGAGTTTCTTGAGTTTTTGAGGGATAACTACCTCAGACAGTATGTAACAGAGGGCACAAGAGGATTAAGGGTCTTGGATTTGGTCATCTCATCGGAGGATGTAATTATCAATGAGGTATCAAATCATCCACCAATTGGTGAAAGTGACCATGAGGTGATTACTTGGGTGGTTGCCAGCAGTGCAAAGACCCCTGTGAAAAAAGGGTATATGTGGAACTACAAGGGGGGTGATTATGAAGAGCTCAGGAGACAGCTTGCAGGTGTAGCATGGAATGAGGAGTTAGCTGGAAAAGAGATCAATGCAGCTTGGGGGATTTTCAAAAAATATTTAGTGGATGCAATGTCTAAATGTATACCACGGGTGAGAAGGTTAAATAAGGTAGGTGTGAGATGGATGAATAAAGAGATTAAGCATGCAATACAGAGAAAAAGGACATTATGGAGGCAGCATAAAAGAAGTGGAAATAACCAATTCCATGAGGTCTACAAAGACCAGGCAAGGAGGGTGACTTGGTTGGTGAGAGTAGCTAAAGAGAGGTATGAACAGCAGTTAGCTAATGAAGCTAAAAAGAATTCTAGGGAGTTCTTTCGATATGTAGCCAGCAAAAGAAAGAATGATTATGGAAGGATGACATTGATTGGAGTAAATGGTATAAAGACAGCTGTTGCAGAATGTGTGGTGGAGATACTTAATGAGCAGTTCATAAAGATCTTTCAATCTTGTGATTGTGATTTCATGGAGAGATTAAGAGCAGTTGATGATGGGGAGGAGAGACTGACTGTAAGCGAGCAAGAGGTGTTTGGGGAGTTGAGTAAACTAGATGTAAATAAGGCTGTGGGACTTGATAATATATCACCGCGTATTCTGAAGGAATGTGCCAGAGAGTTGACACCTGCCTTGACATATTTTTTTAATACGAGTCTTGCACTCGGTCAAGTCCCTAAAGAGTGAAAGGAGGGCAAGATTGTGCCACTTCATAAAGGAGGTGATCGAACTCAAGCATCAAACTATAGGCCTATCTGTGTGTCAGGTGTTGTGGTTAAGTTGTTGGAGAAGCTTGTGAGAACTAGGATCCAGGATTGGGTTGACAACAATGGTATTATCTTTGATGAACAGCATTTATTTGCTAAAGGGAGGTCATGTTTTAGTAATCTACTTACTTATTACAATAAGGTGACTGCTTCCATGGACAGAGGAGAAGGATACACAGTAATATACTTAGATTTTGCAAAGGCTTTTGATGGATTACCACATGATAAGTTGATAGTCAAACTGGAGTGGATGGAGTTGAATATTAGACTGGTGCATTGGATTGGAAACTGACTTTCTGATAGCCATCAACAAGTTGTGTTTGGGGGAGCAATGTCCAAGAAAAGGAAAGTTACTAGTGATGTGCCTCAGGGGTCTGTTTTATGGCCATTTCTGTTTAACTTGTATACTAATGATATTGGTGAAGATTTGAATGGAGATATTCAGTTGTTTGCAGATGATGCAAAGTTGGGACGAACCATAAAGAGTAGTGAAGATGTTGTGGTCTTGTAAGAAGACTTGAATAAATTGAGTGATTGGGCAAGCAAATGGGGATGTGAGTTCAATGTTGCAAAATTTAAGGTTTTAAAATTTGGAAAACAATGATGGGATGCAGAATTCATGCTTGGTGAGAATATATTGTTGGAAGTAGAGGAAATAAGAGATCTGGGAGTGATAGTGGATAAGGATCTAAAATTTAGGGGACACATCGCCAAAATAGTGAAGACAACACAAAGACTTCTGGGAATGATGAGGAGGACACTGACTTGTAGAAGTAGGGAGATTCTTGTTCCATTGTATAATGCTTTGATTAGGCCACACATGGACTATTGTGCCCAGATTTGGTCACCTGGTTTTCAGAATGATGAAGAGAGGTTGGAAAGGGTCCAAAGGCGACTGACTAAGGTAGTTTCTGACCTCTGGAATGTCGAGTATGAGGAAAGATTGAAAAGATGTAATTTGCAGAGTCTAGTGGATAGAAGGAAGAGGAGAGATATGATAGAGACCTACAAGTTGGTAAGGGGTTGTTATAGGATCAATGGTGGAGAAGTTCTACAGAGAATAGTGGGAGATCAGGGGAGAACCAGTGGTCATCCCTGGAAACTGTATAAAGAGGGTGTGAGTAGGGGAGTCAGAGGCAGGTTTTTTTCGTGCAGAGTTGTGAATGATTGGAATGCCTTGCCTGAGAGTGTGGTGTCTGCAAGGAGTTTGAATGTGTTTATGACCCGGTATGATGAGATGTGTGTGAGTTAAAAGGGCCTCCTAGATGAGTCTTTGACTCCATGAGGTCTTATTTAATAATAATAATAATATAAGAAGAATGCTAATAATCCAGATATGGTCTATAGACAATGGAATCACCACCCTTCTATCCCTGATCCAGATATGGTCTCATCAGGGATAGAAGATATGATATGATCACCTTGGTTTGAAGGGAATAAAATTAACCTTGGAGAGAGAAAGTACAAAGGCTGATAAAATTATATCAGAAGTTTCAAATGTTAGCTATTAGAATAGACTAATGGCATGTGGATTGAGAGTTTGGTAGAAAGGACAGCTGAAATTATAGAGATGTTTTAATTGTTGAGAGTTAATTACAGGTTCACAATGGAGAGTTCATATTGTAGAACAAGAGGAATCAGCATATATTCCCTGAAAGTTATGAATAGAGGTGATGAGATAGAGAGGTGAGGTGATGTTTTTTTGTATGGCGGGTGCGTGGTTTTGACTGTGGAATGCAATTCCTGATAGGTGGTAAGAGTATGAACAGTAAATGAGTTTAAGGAATCATATGATAGACTTTGTGTTGTTTAAGAAGTTTTTTTTTAAACACTTTTTTTAAAAAGTGTGAAGAAGAAGGCTTCCATAAATTTTAAAAAATAACAAAATAATCTCTGATTATGTTGGATATTGGGAATATAAATTCTGGTATAACTACAGGGTGTCTAATAAGTCATGAAGAGGTTTAAACATTTAATAACTTTTATTTATTATTATTTATATTCTAGTGTTTTTATAATGAAATACAGAATCTGGAGATTTTTTTTAATTACTTATGAAAATCAACTTAGCTTAAATCACTTCCTGACTTATGGGCCATCCTATACTTTGGATAATTGTATAATTTGCAATTATCTAACCAAATTAGGTAGATTTTTACATTATGCTAAAAGTATTGTATTTAAGCAAAGAAGTTTAAGAGATAAAATTGAACACTTAGAACTAATAATAAACAACTTATATTATTAATTATAATGAAGAGCCAAAGGCTTCAATTCGGCGACATGAACATATTTAATTTAAGGGATATTATCCCATATTGTTTCTTAGCCGAATAAGAAACTCAAAGAGTTTCATGTTCTGATGAATGAATGAAACTCAAAGAGTTTCATTCGTTAATTAAATTAGTAATTTAATAGGACACCTCTTGGCAATTCTCATAGAAGGGATGTAAGTTCTGTTCGCTACAAACTTGGTATTAACTAGGCCTACTCACTGATGAGACCTCAAAAAAGGTCGAAACTGGTCTGGGTAGTGACCTTCTCTCATAATGTTGAACAATAATACAGCTCCTAGGAGTTAAGTTCACATTATGGGTAAATATCAAGAATAGTGATCGGAGCTTGCTCCACCCTTTATATGAGTTGCCTCAGCTTGCACTACCTTCAAGGTTCAGTTGCTGCAGTATCCAGGTGTTTGCTTGCTCTTGGAATCGCTGAACTTTATATAGTTTCTATATTCGGCATGAAACTCTTTGAGTTTCTTATTCGGCTAAGAAACAATATGGGATAATATCCCTTAACTTAAATAACTTGCATTATGATATAGATATTTTAATACAGTACTAACAGAAATTATTATTATTATTAACATTCAACCTCCATGGAGTCATTCATTTTGGGAGGTACCCAGTATTGCATACAATGCTCATCCAACCATGCTTCAAATTGATCCAATGTGTCTATGCCACAACACACTCAGGCAATGCATTCCACTCATCAACTACTTTCCATTTAAAGAACCTACTGTTCACAACCCCCTTATACATTTTCCAGTGATGGCCTCTAATTCTAACCCTGTCCGATTCGATGAAATATCTCTTCCATGTCAAACTGATAACAACCCCTGACTAGCCTATATGTCTCAATCATATCCCACCCCTTCCTCCTTTTCACAAGGCTTTGCAACTGACATTCTCTCAATCTATCCTCATACTCCACATTCCAAAGACCACTGACCACCTTTGTGAATCTTCTCTGGATCCTTTCCAACATATCCTCATCACTCTGAAAACCCGACGACCAAATCTGTGCACAATAATCCATATGAGGCCTGATCAAGTCCTTATACAATGGCATCATAACTTTTCTATTTCTGCATGACAGGGTCCTCCACATCATTGCCATTATCTGATGTGATGTTTCACAACATGGGAGGTGCACACTATTGCACACAATGCTCATCCAATCATGCTTTAAACTGATTCAAGATATCTACATTCACAACCCTCTCAGACAATGCATTTCACTCTCCATGGAAAGAACCTGCTCCTTACTCCTCTCTTCACACCCTCCATATACAATTTTTAGTGATGACCTCTTGTTTATCCTCCCCCCCTCCCATTCTATGAAAAATGTCTTCCATGTCAACCTGATAAGAATCTCTGACTAGCTTATAGATCTTAATCATATCTTCCCTCTTCCTCCTATTCACAAGACTCCGCAACTTACATTCTCTCAATCTGTCCTCATACCCCACATTCCAAAGACCACTGACAACCTTTGTGAATCTTCTCTGGACCCTTTCCAACATATTCTCGTCACCATGAAAACCTGGTGACCAAATCTGTGTGCAATAATCCATATGAGGTCTGATCAAGGCCTTATACAATGACATCATAACCCCTCTATTTCTGCATGTCAAGGCCCCCCCGCATCATTGCCATTATCCGATGTGACACCTTCACAACTTGTACAATGTGTCTCCTGAATTTCCACCACCATCTCATTTCTTCTATCTCTTTCCAAGTTTCTGCATCAAGTATATACTTTGCATCCCATCCTTGCTTACCAAATTTCAAAACCTTATACTTTGTAACGTTGAACTAATAGTTCCATACCATTTCCCACTCATAGTCTATTCAAATCCTCATGTAAGTTATAATATCTGCTTGACTTGGCATAGCTGTCCCCAGTTTTGCATCATCTACAAACAATTGTATATCGACAGTTAAAACCACTCCAATATCATTAATATACAAATTGAACTATCATGATCTCAGTACAGACCCCAGCAACACACCGCCAGTAACTTTCCTCTTTAGGGATGCTGCACCCTGATACCTATCTGACATCCATTCTACAATCCATCTCACTTGTCAGTTATCCAAGTGCATTCATTTCAGCTTATTGTGTACTAGTCCATCCAAAGCTTTTGCAAAATCTAAGTTGTTGTTATGTTTCATCGAGTCGTTTTCAACTCCTGGTGATTCTATGAACATACATTCTCCATTCAGATCTGTCTCTGGCCATATCTTTCAGAATTTCCAAGTGCATACCAGTTGCTTCTTTAACTCCATCCACTCATCTAATTCTTGGTCTGCCTCTTCTCCTGCTTCCATCAACTTTCGCAAGCATCATTATCTTCTCCAGACTGTCATTTGCTAGCATAATATGTCCGAAGTATTTTTGCTTGATGATCATAGCTTCGAGGGAGCAATCTAGCTTTATTCTGTCTGTCACTGATTTATTGGTTTGCTTTGCATCCCATGGTATTCTTAGTAAGCATTTCCAAACTCATAATTCAAATGCATCTATCTTCCTTCTTTCACTTTTTCTCAGGGTCGGCCAACTTTCACATCCATACAGTACCACAGGAAATACCATTGCTTTCACGATTCTGATTTTTGTTGCGAGGCTAATATCTTTAAAGATCTTGCTTAAATTTGTCATTGCTTTCTTTCCAAGTAATAATCTTCTTAACTTCTTCAGTACAATAAACATCTTTATCCATTCGGGATCCTAGGAGCACAAAATTGTTAATTGCTTCCATTTTCTTCCCCTGTCTACTTCAAAATCATTAAGTTCACACTTTGCCATAACTTTTGTCTTTTTGAGGTTAAGTTTAAGACCATATTTAGCACTTTCTTCTTTAACTTTCATAATAAGTTCCTCCAAATCTTCTTTGCATTCTGCTAGCAAGGTGGTATCATCTGCATACCTCAAATTATTAATATTTCTTCCACCAATTTTAATTCCAACTGAAGACTCCTCCAGCCCTGTCATTCTTAAAATGTACTTGCTGTACTAGTTAAACAGGTATGGAGATAAAATACATCCTTGTCGCACCCCTTTGTCATTGCTTTCTTTCCAAGTAATAATCTTCTTCTAACTTCTTCAGTACAATAACCATCTTTATCCATTCGGGATCCTAGGAGCACAAAATTGTTAACTGCTTCTCCCCCCCGTCAACTTCAAAATCCTCAGTTTCTCCAAGATCTGTTCAGACAGTAGCTTCTTGTTCATAATAAAGATTTCTCAAAATGATAATGAAATGCTGTGGTACTCACTCCCATTGTTCTTAACACATTCCACAGTTTCACATGATCTACAGAGTCAAAAGCCTTTGTATAGTCAAGGAAATAAAGGTAAACATTATTTTGATATTCCTGTGCTCTTTCTATTATCTCTTTATATAACCTAGTTGGCAATTTAATCTCTTGTTCCTCTGCTTTTTCGAAATCCTGCCTATTCATCTGGTATTTCTCTCTTCATGAATGGTTCCGGTCTTTTCTCAACGATCATAAGTAAGACTTTACTTCCATGAGAAATCAGTGTATTCCACTGTATATGCACTCCCTTATCCAATGCATTTGTTATAGTACATAAGCAAGTTGGTAAAACATCATTTTTTTTAAACAAACCATTGCTGATAATCACAGAGATTGCTGCTGTTACCAACCTATTTATATAACCTAGTTGTCAATAACCTTTCAAATACCTTAACCACAAATCCACATATACAGATTAGCTATAATTTGTATCCACAGTTATAGTGGATGCAAATTATAGCTATACCTTATTACTGCCTTTAACCAGCAGAACAAATTTACCTTCTTTTCTCTCTCTTGTAACCTGTGCTGTCGTATGACTCTTAATAAACAGGCTTGTCATGGTACTGCAAACTCCCTGGAACATTCTCGTAAAACGCATGGTGATATATTGTCAAATCCTATCACCTTAGTGAAATGAAGTTTATATATTTTCTAATATACTTCCTGCTGACTCACAATTAAACCATCCTCTCCTGTGTATTCCACACCTGAGTTTTTCATGATTTCACTCTGATGAGAATGAAACACCGTTAAAAATTGTTCACTGAATACCTCAACGATTTTCTGCAACAGTTACCATTCTAACATATTCATCCATTAACATCACCTAACAATTATCTTTCTTCTTTCTACTTGCCACATATCTGAAAAACTCTCTAGAGTTTTTCTTGGCCTGATTAATAATTTCTGTTCATACAATCTATATGATATTATACAGGTGCTAAAAAAATATGCTTCCCAAAGCAATTTTTTAAATAATTGTTTTTATTTTTGAAGTTATATATTTATAATATAACTGTTTATAATATTCCCAAAATCAAAATATATTAGCTCTCTGTCTTGCGTCTTTCTGTATATGTTTCTTACTTTTTCATTATAAATGCTTCTTTCCAATTTAGAAGATACTGTGGATTCTGTTTTGGAAGATCTTCCAACATCACAGTGGGCAACCTATGTAATTTTTGATTCCAGAGATCATTTTAATGTGACTGTCACACCAACTGTTATCCGTTTAATTCAGGACATTCTGAAAGTAAGTTTTATAAACTGAAATTTGTTCAAATTTTGACTTTGTTCTTAAATTGGAAATATTTAATTAATCTTTTTAAGCATAATATTTTTAATAATGTTGAAAGTTTATTTTTCACTTGGTTAGACTATAATAAGTTTAGTTTAATCCTTTATCCAAGTGTGAGCAAACAAAATTTGTACCTGAAAGTATCTTCAGGACTGGGGTAAGGTAGTGCAAAACACCAGGCAACTCGTTGCAAAGGTGGAGAAAGATCGCATCACTTCTATCTCAGTATCTCCCATAATGCAAAGCACATCTCCTTGCGGATATGTGTAATGCTATACATTAAGGCAAGGGCCACTACCCATACCGGTTTCGGCCTTTATTGAGGTCTCGTTAGTGGGAGCCAGGCCCAGTAGTGGTGACACCAAGGCAGAAGCAATGAGAGGAACTACCTCTCACTACTTTACCCTTGCACTACCTTACCCCAGTCCTGAAGATACTTTCAGGCACAAACTTTGTTTGCTCACACTTGGATAAAGGATTAAACTAAACTTATTATTTTTTAATAATGTATTTTCTTTGTTGTATTTTGGAGTGGCGCTAGTGTCCTTGGTGAATGTGGTGGTCGTGTTTAGGTAGTCTAGAAAATGTGTTTTTAAATTTAAATATAGTGTGGCTTTATGTCTCAAATTGTGCTGCAGTTGTGCATCGGTTAGATACAAGTGTCCTTCAGTGGTGTTATTGTTTGGAACTGTGTTGTATATATTGTGTTTTCACTGCCGTTTGTTTCACTATTTCAACGTGTAAAGATGGCGTCCAACAAGAAACGTACGTCAGCGGCACGCAGGACTTCTACACGAAAGGCTGGCTCAGCATTAGATTTTTCGCAATGGAAGTGTTGCGGAAACTGCTACATGTATGCACCGAAGAATGTGAAGGATCTGTGGTCGGGCTGGCTAAATGAGAAGAACAAAAATGTCGACATATGTGAGAAGTGTCAGGATAAGCTGGAGCGTTTAGGAATGGAAGCTGACATTGGGACCGTAGCGGAAGAACTTCGGCACAAGTTCATGAAAATGAAAAATTACCTTCATCTTCTTCATGAGGAATTGGAAGTGCTCGGTAAGGAGATACTGGAAGTTAAAGCTGAGTTTAATGTGTTAAACAGAGAAATTAGGACTATAGAGATTACTTTAGCTGAAGTAACTAGAACAGGATTACATATGGGTGAGTCTTTGGTGAATGATGCAGTAATAAATAGTATGAGAGTGATTGAGAGTCAACAAAATAAAACCACAAGTGGCCTAGAAGAAATGAGATGTCATGACAGTGGGGGGGGGGGGATAATTAACAGAGCTTTGAGTAATGAAGCTGGGAGAGTCATGCTGAATAGCGTAGAAAATGAGTCCATGAGTGATGCTTGTGTGGACTTGAATGACATTAAGAGTGGTAAGATATATGGTGATTCTATGATTAAGGGTATGGAGAGTGGTATGCATGAGAAGTGCTTGGCTGGTGGAATAGAAAGAGTGGCTTTAGCAATAAAGAGAGGGCATGAAGCAGACAAGATGATAGTTATGGTGGGTACGAATGACCTGAGTGGTAGTATAAATCGGGTAGGAAAAGATTTAAGAACATTGTTAGATATTGTGAAGAGGAAAAGTGTCAATGGGAGGATAGTGTGTGTGTGTGTGTGTGCTGCCTTGTTTTGACAATTAAGAATTAAGTAGATGAGCGATGATAATGAATGAGATGATTGCAAGAATGTGCAAAAAAAAGGTCTGGAATTTGTTGATATTTGGAGTGTTTTTGAAGGAAAAAGACAGTTGTATGCTAGAGATGGACTGCATCTTAACAAACATCATAAGCGATTGAAGAAGTTACTGTTTTCTGAACAAGTTGAAGTAATTGGGCAGGGAAACTAATATTGAAAAGGTTGCATGTAAGAGAGAGAAACATTAGCACTGATTGTATATTTATTGATCCTTATATGCAGAATAAATTGCAGAAGAGAGGGAATAAAAATCGGCATTGGACTACTGAAATTAGTGACTTATATATCAGTTCTAAAGCCGGTACAAGATCTAGTGGGAATCTGCAATTTCTGTATACCAATGCAAGAAGCATTCGAAATAAGAGAGAAGAATTTTTGGAATTAGTCAGTGCAATCTAACCAAACGTTGTAGGCATTAGTGAAACTTGGCTGTCAGCAGAAGATGTGGTCACTGGAATTGAATGTGATGGGTACAGTATTTTCAGGGAGGATAGAGAAGATAGAACAGGAGGAGGAGTACTGTTGATGACAGCAGATGTGTTGCAGCCAAAGAAAGTAGTATAACAAGAATGATCATTTGAGGCAGTCTGGTGCGAAATAGTGACCAATGCAACCAAATATACAGTTGGATGCTGCTGTAGGCCAGGGAGTACAGGGGGAGATATTGAATTCATGCATCAGCAAATTAGTGCAATGAGTGCAGGCTTAGTGATAATTATGGGGGATTTTAATTACGGTGATATCAATTGGAAGGAGGAAATATCACGTAGCAAAAAGGAAATGGAGTTCATACATCTTCTATGAGATAATTATTTGAAATAGAACATAACTGAAGGGACACGTGGTGTGAGAGTGTTGGAACTGGTTATTCGTTCGGAGGTTATATGCATAAGTAAGGTGTCCTAGTTACCTCCGGTTGGTGAAAGCGATCATGTGGTATTGACTTGGGAGGTTGCAAAATCTGTGGATTTTTCTGTTAAGAAGGGGTATATATGGAACTACAGGTTAGGCAATTATAACAAGCTTCGGAGTGAGCTTGCAGCCATCCCATGACAGAACATATTGCAGGGGAAAGATGCTAGCAGTGCATGGGATAAAATTAGTGGGAATCTGAGGAAAGCATTATCAGATTGTGTCCCCATGGTCAGGAAGTCAAACAAGGCAGGCGTTAGATGGATGAGCAGTAGTATCAAGCATGATCTGCAAAAAAGAAAATGTTATGGAGAATTTACAAGGAGAAAGGCGATCAGTACACCCATGAGCAGTACAAGGCTCAAGCTAGGAAGGTTACCAGCATAGTAAGGAAAGCTAAATCAGATTATGAGAAGACCTTAGCCAAAGAGATCAAGGGTAATCCCAAAGAGTTCTTCTGCTATGTAGCAAGTAAGAGGAAGAATGACTTTGGAAGGATAACTTTAGTGGGTGCTGATGGTATTGAGGTGACAAAATCAGATGTAATAGTCGAATTACTGAGTGATCACTTTTCAAAAGTCTAACACCCAAGTGAGGATATCTCTATACCTGTAGCAATAACTAATGTGAGAATTGAAGCTAAAGAATCAGAGGTATTTAATGTATTGCAAAATTTAAATGCAAATACTGCTGTAGGCTTAGATGGAATATCAGCTCGGGTGTTGCATGAATGTGCAAATGAATTGTCAACCCCTCTTACTTGGTTATTTAATTTAAGTTTGAATTCTGGTATGGTCCCTAGGGAGTGGAAGTTAGGCAAAGTGGTTCCTTTGCATAAGGGTGGCTCTAAAACTGCGGTAGTTAATTACAGACCAATCACCATCTCAGGAGTAGTGGTAAAAGTATTGGAAAAGTTGGTTAAAGACAAAATTCAAGAATGGATGGATCTGGATATGATACTCTGTAGAGGCCAACATGGTTTTGTTAAAGGTAGATACTGCCTTAGCAATATATTAACTTTTCATAATAGAATGACATCTGAGTTGGACAAAGGAACTGGCTACACAGTGGTACTTCTGGATTTTGCTAAGGCTTTTGACAGGATACCCCATGGAACACTGTTACGCAAATTGCAGCAGATGGGAATGGATACTGAATTGGTGATATGGATAGGAGAATGGCTCAGGGAGAGATACCATAAGGTGGTGTATAGAGGAGCCGAGTCCAGAATGAGGCAGGTGACCAGTGGTGGGCCTCAGGGCTCTGTGCTTGTGCCATTGTTGTTTAATTTGTATATAAATGATATAGGAAATGGCTTACAGGGAGTTATTCAGTTGTTTGCTGATGATGCAAAGTTGGGTAGCGCAATAAAAAATCAAGCTGATGTTGAAAGTTTGCAGGATGATTTAAATAAGCTGGTGGAATGGGCAAAAAATAATGGATGTCAGTTCAATGTGGAAAAGTGTAAATTTTTGCATTTTGGGATTATAAGATTACCAGCTGTGTACCACATTGATGGAACAGTACTCTAAGAGATTGATGAAGGGATGGACTTGAGGGGGAGTGGGTGGATAGGGAGATGAAGTTCAGAGGGAACATTGCTAAGGTGTCAAAGATTGCACATAGGATTACTTGGTTGTTGAGGAACACACTGACATCCAGAGATAAAGAGGTTATTATTCCCCTTTATAAAGCATAGATACTCCCACATTTGGATTACTGTGCTCAGGTCTGGTCACCTTGGATTCCTTGGAGATGAGGAGGCTGTGGAGAGGGTTCAGAGAAGAGTGACCAAGTTGGAGTGATGTAAAAAATGCTCCCTACATTGATAGATTGAGAGCTTGTGGATTGCGGAGAAGAGGGGATATGATAGAAAAATTTAAATTACTGAAAGGTTTTTATAGGATTGATGCAGGGGAAATGTTTCAGCTGTGTGATAGTGATGGAAGAACAAGAGGTCATCCCTGGAAATTAAAGAAGAGTGGGGTTAACAAGGGTGTCAGAACAAGGTTTTTTGCCTGGAGGGTGGTGAATGAGTGGAATTCATTGCCTGACCTAGTTGTGAGCTCTTCATCTGTAAATGAATTCAAGAAGAGCTATGTCAGATATTGTTTTGCTAGTTTGGGTCTCACGCGAGAGTCTACTGACTCCATGGAGATACCCGTAATAATAATAATAATAACATTTTTTAACAGTTAATCTAAATCTAAATTTCATAATGGTATCAAAAAATCTGTATATACTGTAATAAAATTGTTTGGTGTGACTATTTCATACAGCATGTATTTTTTTTTTCTTTTTTTTTTATGTCAGGCCCACATACGAGAGGTTTGCTGGTCAACCTATAGTACATTAGTACCGTACATGGGTGGTGGTGGGTTGGAAAAGGAAAAACTTGTTTATATTTGATTTAAAAGCCTGTATTCCTTGGGAAATATGTCAGGGGGAAGAATGTTCCACAGCATCGCAGTAGCAGTGATGAAGACGGAGGAAAATAAACTTGTTCTGTGGGTTTCAAGGTGTACTGTAAAAGGATGTTGGGCGGCTGGTGTACGTGTTGCAATGGGCTTAGTACAGAGTGAGGGAATTATTGATGCTGTTTCAGATGAACATTTCCTGGAAATATTTATAATATACTAATTGCAGAGACCAAGCGTCTATGTGAAAGTGAGGAGAGCAAGTTGGTGAGAGAGATCGGTCATTTATCAGTCTAATTGCTCTCCTCTATATTGAGTCAAGCATTTTGAGGGAGCTTTTAGGAGCCCCACTCCAAATACGAGAGCAGTATACGATAGCTGGGCAGATTTGTGATTTGTATAATGTTAACAGCTGTTTAGAGGTGAAGTAGCGTCTTGAGCGAAAGAAGAACCCTAGTTTTTTGGAAGCTGAGGATGCAATGGTTGCGATGTGTTTATGCCAGGAGAGGCTTGATGTCAGGGTAATTCCAAGAAGAGAAATTATTATTATTATTCCTGACACCTCCAAGGAGTTTGAAGACTCATCGTGGGAGAACACTTACAACTGTCTAAATTGATACAACTTTCTCAACCACTACACCGAACATCTACTACAAATGTTGAAAATTTGTTTGAAAAAAGTTGAAAATACTGGGTTAGAAGTGCCTGGTAGCTTGCTCCACCTTTGCCACGAGTTGCCTTGGTGTTGCACTACTTACTGGATAAGATAGTACAACACTATATTTAGTCCTGAAGATATTTTCAGGCGCAAACTTTGTTTGCTCTCACTGGGATAAAGGATTAAACTAAATCTATTATTATCTACTACAAATCATCTTCATCAATGCCATCTACCGCCCACCTCCACGACCACTACAACTAGTATTCTATGTCTGTAAATTGCGTGTGTTCTGAAGGGCCGATTTGTCTGTATGTGGGATGAAAAATCCCTGTTTCCGGGAGAAAAACCCTGCTAATCTCATCTTGTCTGGGAATTTGAGTGTTATCAAAAAGAATGCTGGGGAAAATGGTTCTTTTTTTGTGAAAAATAAGACAGAACTAGGTTTTACCAGCGTTGAAGTTGCAGAGGTTATCTGAGCCCCATTGGATGGCTTGGAGGTTTAAATTAAAGGCAGTAGTGGTTGATGTTGTGTAGGTTGAAGTGAGTTGTGTAGAGTAGTGTTATGTCGTCAATCCCTCGTAAATTTATATTCTAAGTTACTATTATTTATCACTTTAGGATATCAGCTATTCCGTTGCCGAAAATTTTATAATTGTTTTAAAACGACTGTGCCAGCCGGCAATTGAATTCTGATACACAATTAGACACTCTAAAATAACAAAGGGATCACATGATTTGCAGTCGTGGCTCCCCTCTTTCTTTCTTATGAAAATGTATTCCCCCTTTTCTTATACAGGTCTGAAGGTTTAATAAGTGGTAATTCAAATCTCAGAAAACAACACACTCATGAACTTTGGGTTAAAGAAATACATTTATTTTAAACACTTGGATATATACACTTTAAGTAGTAACTTCAGTACTAAAGAGTCTGAACCCCCCCCCCCCTTTAGTTTAAGATATCCAAAATTTCTACTCCTAATTTTAATCTAACAATCCCACACCCTTTTTGTATTATTATATTCAGACTCGATTATTCCACACAGAGTTACTCAGTGCTCACATATAAAAAAAAAAAAACACATGCACATAGTTATATACAATCCTTGTGTAGAGCATATCAGACGCAATCCGTTTTGTATTTTAACATGGGATAATATTCTTATTTGTGCTCAAGCTTTATCCTCCTCAACTTAGTTAATATTCAAGCTAATATTTAACATAATATCATAAAGTTTCTTCCTAATAAACAGTTCAAAGATTTGGTTCCTTCCTCAGCATAAGCTTAGAGTGGCACCAGCTTATTTGACATAGACAGACTAGTCTAAAATCAGTCCTTTAGGCATCATATGAAAGTTGAATGTGTGGAGCTCCTAAATTCCTTGGTTCCTATTCCTTTCTTGGTTACTATTCTAAAATGTGTATGAAGACTTGTACATTACCATCCTTGTGTGTTTTCACGGAGTTGCTGGGGCTTCCTTGCGATTACACTTCATGTTTTCTCACCACGTTTTCTCATGGCATCAGCGACTTACTTCTATTATCTTCTAAAGGTTGCCCTCTCGCTGACTACACGTTGGCATAACTAACCAACGGCTCTTTACTGGAATTCCGACCTCATTTCTTTGGTGACTATACTCGACCCGGCACAACAGCAACCGGGAAATTGTTGCTGGGCACCGGCAGCAAGCTTCCACAGCTATCCAGTACTTGGATGGGAACGCAGGAACAGAAAACAAGAGAGAGATTTGAATCTCGCAGCGGACCTTATATTGCAAAATGAGAGTGCCCTCTCTTGATGACTACGTCATGCCTATAGCTGCGGCCGATTCGTCACCGCAACTCCGAACTGTTTTGACATGGTTCTAATACATAGATCATCTTATATACATCTAATAATAACATTTCAGTACTGAGACATAACTTTCCCTTGTTAATTTTTACACAGACATTATCAACTTTAAATATAGATTTCTCAAAATTACTTAATATCTACAACCTCAGATGGTTAGACATACTTCTGAGTGAACATATGTACACTATCCTTTTAGCTCTTCTTCTGGAGGCATAAGTATGTCCTTATCCTTAGATCTAATCGTTACCGTGTGTTGGGTCGCAAACAGGATGACTCACCAATAGTGAATCAGCACTTTTTCCGACAAAACAGTAGGGTTTGCCAAATGAAAGGAAGGAAGTGTATGCATTTTTTTTAATAATGTTAATGAGTTAATATGATTTGAATGAAGTTTCACTGGGGAAGGAAAACTTGTTTTTGATTAAAAAATAAGGATGGGATTTGTTGTCTAAAAAAAATTATTGTAACAAATTGAAATCAGCACAAAAAACTCATTGAATAGATCATTTTGAAGTCACATGTAAGATTGAATATCAGGAGGTTGTTAAGAAAGATAACATAATAGTGTGATAGGAAAGGTAGTCAGTGTGTTTCCCAAGTATGACAGTGATAAACCGAGGCAGAGACTGAAGATTGTGGATGATATGTTAGGTGAAATGTGTTAGGAGTAAGGAGTGTGGTTTGTTAATGTGTGGAATGAGTTTGGTCCTGTTTTAATAATCTATTTACTTATTATAATAACATGACAACTTCCTTGGACAAAGAAGATGAATGCACGGTAGTATACTTACATTTTTCAAAGGCTTTGGATAAATTACTGAATGATAAGTTGATAGACAAATTAGAGTAGGTGGATTTGTATATTAAACTAGTGCACTGGATCGGAGGTTGGCTATATGATGAGCATCAGCAAGTTGTGTACAGGGGAGCTGTGTGTATCCCAGAAGAGAAAAGTCACTAGAGGTGTGCCTCAGGGTTTCTGTTTTAGGGTTTTGTTTTTTGCTGTCTCTGTATGTATTTTGTTTTTCTTTTGGTTAAGAAACGTGGTAACCAAAAGAAATACAAAATACAGGGAAAACAGAAATAGCAGCCCACATTCTGGAACAGAAGCATACCCCACAAATCGACAAAGCTGTGATAGTAGTCATACAGGAAAACGAAACACTGCTTAGAATATCAGAAACAATAGCCATAAAATGAGACAAAAACTCAGGGAGGTGATAGAACTCAAGTTGTTGGAGAAGCTTGTGAAAACTAGGATCCAGAATTGGGTTGACAACAGTAGTATTATCTTTCATGGACAGCATGGATTTGCTAAAGGGAGGTCATGCTTTAGTAATCTACTTACTTATTACAATAAGGTGACAACTTCCTTGGACAGAGGAGAGGGATACACAGTAATATACTTAGATTTCGCAAAGGCTTTTGATAGATTACTGCATGATAAATTGATAGTTAAAATAGAGCAGATTGAGTTGGATATTAGATTAGTGCATTGGATCAGAGAGTGACTATCTGATAGCTATCAGCAAGTTGTATATCGGGGAGAAATATCCCAGAAAAGGAAAGTCGCTAGTCGTGTACATCAGGGGTCTGTTTTAGGGCTACTACTGTTTAACTTGTATATTAATGATATTGGTGAAGATCTGGATGGAGATATTCAGTTGTTTGCAGATGAGGCAAAGTTGAGACAAACCGTGAAGGGTTTGTCAATAAATTGAGTGATTGGGCATAGGAATGGGATGTGAGTTCAGTGTTGCAAAATGTAAGGTTTTGAAATTTGGGAAACAAAGATGGGATGCAGAATTTATTATTATTATTATTATTATTATTCAGGCCTCCAAGGAGTCAAAAGACTCATCGAGGGAGGTCCTTTCTAAGACATAAAGTCTGTCAAGACTCATCGAGGGGAAGTCCCCCACTGAGAAACACAAAGTTTATCATACCACTCCTTAAACCCACTGACCGTTCTCGCTCCCACCACTCCATCAGGCAATGCATTCCACGGCTCAACCACCCTCCACACAAAGAAACCACTCCTTACCCTCTTGCTCACAGTTTCCTTTCGTAACTTCCAGGGATGGCCTCTTGTCATCACTCCTTCCCGCTGATCAACCAAGCGAAAGAACTCCCCAGTGTCAACCCTGTAACCACCTCTCAACAGTTTAAAAGTCTCAATCATATCGCCTCTCCTTCTTCTATCCACCAAACTCTGCAGTCCACATTCTCTCAGCCGATCCTCATAACTATCCTTGTACAGTCCTGAAACCATCTTTGTCATCCGTCTTTGTATCCTTTCCACAGTTAATTTATCCCCTTCAAATCCTGGGGACCAAATCTGAGAACAATAGTCCAAGTGTGGTCTGATCAGAGACTTATACAACGGTGAGAATATGCTTGGTGAGAATTTATTGTTGAAAGTGGAGGAAATAAGAGATCTTGGGGTGATAGTGGATAAGGATCTGAAATTTAGGGGACACATTGCCAAACTTGTGAAGGCAACACAAAGATGTGTTATCTTCACAATTTTGTGAATTAGGTAGGTTCTTGTTCCATTGTATAAGACTTTGATTAGGCCACACATGGACTACTGTGCCCAGATTTAGTCACCTGGTTTTCACAAGGATGAAGAGATGTTGGAAAGGGTCCAGAGGCAACTGACTAAGGTAGTTTCTGACCTCTGAAATGTCGAATATGAGGAAAGATTGAGAAGATGCAATTTACAGAGTCTGGTGGATAGGAAGAAGAGCGGAGGTATGATAGAGACCTACGAGTCAGTTAGGGGTTGTTATAGCATTAATGTTTGAGAGGTTTGAGAGGAAAACAGTGGGAGATCAGAGGAGAACCAGAGGTCATCTCTGGAAACTCTATATAGAGGGTGTGAGCAGGGGAGTGAGAAGCAAGTTTTTTGCATGCAGAGTTGTGAATGATTGGAATTCCTTGCCTGAGAGTGTGTTGTGTGCAGAGAATTTGAGTATGTTTAAACCGTGGTGTGATGAGCTGTGTGTATGATAAAAGGACCTCTTCGATGAGTCTTTGACTCCATGGGGTCTTGGGTAATAATAATAATAATAACTCAATAAACGTTCAATGCCCCTATGTAATCTCCAAGCGTTGGAAACTCGACAACATAAAAATTAGTTCACGACTCTGACAAATAGAAAACAACACAGATACGCATAAGACAAAAATGCCAAGCTGACATGACATAGCCTCCGCTTTTCCCATGAGCTCCAGAGACAACACACAGTCGAAACAGCTCACACCCCATTACTCCCTCCCCTAATCTAGTTTTATCATATTCTATCCTTCTCCTGTTCTCCCCCCCCCCCAAAAAAAAAATTTGTCTTTCACTTCTTTCCAAAGAATTCAAATTTACGTATCCGTCTTATCTGCAATTGTCCCACATCTTTCTATCTCCACATTTTCACCCCCCCCCCCCTTTTCCATTCAGTCATACTTCAGCAGTAATATATAAATGTCTATTGCCAGATGTTGTTCAAAAAAAAAGACAACCAGGAACATCCTACAAAGGTACGTACAAAATGATTCCTTCCTTATATTCATATATCTCTGTCTTTAAAACTTCAATATTGTCCTAAAAATTGAGTGAAAAGCCAATGACATCATAAAAGGAGTACTCCTAAAGAAAAATAGGCAAAATAGCTATAAAAATTAATAAGTAAATATATTTTCAGGGAAAACAAGGTAAGAGGATAATGACAGAGAAATTGCAACAAATACTAAAAGTTTGGTCGAACAGTAGAGTCAGTGGAGATAATGTATTTCAGATTTTGTGTGAATCTCACCTATGGAAGGATGTATACCTTTGGTACATTATTATCATTAATGGCATGGGTGCACTAAGATTACATAATATTAGATTGTCAAAGGCCTTATTTTAGAGTGCAAAAATTTCTTTAGGCCTCCAGCAACCCAGGTGATAATCACAATCCAGGTGGAAAAAATTTCATAAGAAGTCATGTCCAAGCTAGGACTCAAATTGACAACCACACTATCTACTTGGCCAATTGGGAAACTTTTTGGCCAACAGGATAAAAAAGATAATTATTGTTATTGCTGTTGATGGCAGTTAGCTGAGTGGTTATGCGCTTCGCAACCATATGCCTGGGAAAGGAGTGTCCTGGGCTCGATCCCTTTGCTGACATGAGGAGCTCAGGATCTTTCTCAGACAGAGCCAAGTTAGCCAGTCTTGGGTGTAGACTGCAGGGGTTTTTCATCCCGCAAGCAGGCAAACTGGCTGCTTGCAGGATGAAATTATAAGTAATTATAATTTCAAACATGAAATTATAAGTAGAACCATTGAGTTCTCAGTGCTTCTACTGATACCGGGAGACATAAGGCTAACCACCTCATCCTTATGTATGGATAAATGAATAGAAAACCCTCGACAAAACCCAAGGGAAAAGAGGAGAAAATGGAAGAAGAAGTTGTTCTTGACCAAGGGATGCAGAGGAAGCGTATATGATGTGTGTTAGGATTATTGCATTGAACATAGAGTAAGTAATTATTGTTGGGGACTTTAACACGTGTGACATGCATTGTAAAAAAAAATAAAAAGGATAGGACATTTGCAGTTTCTGAAGACAGTTGCATAAAACAACATGTGATTAATGGTCCCAGGGTTAGAGACTGCTAGATATGTTAACATATCTAGCAGTCTCAAAGATTTTTCCAAAGCATACCTGTAATCAGAAGGATAAATAACTTGGAAGTTAAAGGATGAATTATGTCATTAACCAGGAGCTGAACAAATACAGAATAGCTGTGGAGAGAATATGAAGAGAAATTTGATCATGAGGCTTATGAATAGTAAAAAGCATGGGGAAAATCAGATTGTTTGGAAATCGACTTAGCAGACCTAGCAAGTTCTTTCACTATGCAGTGTATAAAAATAAGAGTAATTCTGGAAGACTAACTTTAATGGATGCAGATCGTCAGAAGATGAGAAAACACAGAAGAAATAGTTGAATTAATGATTGAAAATTTTGCAAGGGTGTATCATTCTGATCAAAGTAATGCAGTGATTGATATAACAGAAAACGTTTTTAGAATAGAAGGGGCAGAAAATTGTAGGCACTCTTAATATTTCAGGAATCTCAGTTCAATATGTGTGAAAGTTATTTAAGGCTCAAATTTGAAAATAGCACGTCAAATGCAAAGCATTTACTTATTTGTGCTGAATAACATGGCTCTGTGCAAGTAAGGTCTTTCCTGAATACTTTACTCACTTTCTATAATAAAGTGCAGAGTGATAGATAAGTTGGACAAAGGGATTGGCTTCATTCTGATGTTACTAGATTTTTCAAGGATTTCTAAAATCATCTTACAATCTTCTTAGTCTTACTATTTGTCTTACCAACATGAATCATGAACATAAATTCCCAATAAACCAAACCTAAATATTTGTATTCATTAACTTTTTTTAATATGACTATCCATTCAACTTATATCCATTTGGTATTCTTTCCATACAGAATCAGTTATGGATATGTGTTTAATTGCTTAGTGTTTTTTTTTTTTAAGTAAAATATACACCTATCTGTTATATACAACTATGATGGGAGACCTATATTAATGAATTTGTTAATATATTATTACATTCAAAAATCACTATATATGTGCATAAGGAAGATATATTAAATTTGTAGCATAAATACTGGCATAAGGACAACTACTGTGCAGCATGTACTTGAAGCAACATGTGGGACATGAGTATTCGATTTAATATTATCTCTGTATGAGATGATATTAAATCCACTACTCATGTCCCACATGTTGCTTCAAGTACTTCAAGTAATGGAAGGAAAGTGAGATTGTGCATTTCTGCACAATCTCACTTTCCTCACACAGGACAAAGAGATGGAAAGATGCAAGGCAGGCAGGTAAGTGGGCAAGGAGAGAGAGGTGGGGGGGGGGGGAATGTAGCTGTGAGAGGTGTGATGACAGAGATTCAGTGACTTGTAGATTGCAAAATAGAATTCTAGAGGAATACTTGCGTGGAAGAATGATAAAGGATGTGACTATAGCAATTAAGAATTAATTTTGATGAGATGATAATGATGGGAGGTACAAATGATATAAGAGGTAATTGGAAACAGATGGCAAGAGATCTCAGGTTAATGCTTGAGATTATACACCAGAAGAGTATTAGAGGGAAGACAGACACCAGAGAGTGGTATATGGTGGAGTGGAATCTAGGAGAATGTGGATAACTAGTAGTTCTGTACTAGGGGCACTACTGTTTAATTTTTATATTAATGACATAAGGAAAAGATTTAAGAGGAATATATTCAGTTGTTTGCTGATGATGAAACCCTGAGGAGGACAATGGTTGATAAAGGTAATGTAGATATCCTGCAGAATGATTTAAATATATTGGCATTGTTGTCAAAGGATAATGGTTGTCAATTTAATGTTGAAAATTGTAAGGTTATACACTTCAAGTTAAAAAGGTTACATATGGTGAATCACATCGATGATACTGAATTTTGAGAAATTCATGAAGATAGGGATTTGGAGATAATGGTGGACAGACAGTCGAAGTTCAGAGGGCATAATGCAAAAGTTTAAAATAGTTCAAAAAATCACTTGGATGTTGAAAGAAAACACTAATAAAGATAGGGAGGTTATCATCCCACTTTATAAAGCTATGATTTTGGCTGCATCTTGACTACTGTGCACATGTTTTGGACACCTGTGTTTCTTGGGGATCAGAAGATGGTCGAGAAGATTAAGAGATGAGTGACCAATCTGGGGACAGATCTGTGGAATGCTCTATACGATAGGTTAAAAGGGTGTGGTTGCAAAGGAGGGCACATGATAGAAACTCATAAGTTATAAGTTATTGAGAAGTTAGTTGGAAAAGCGATCAATGTAGCTTGGGGGATTTTCAAAAACTGTTTAGTAGATGCAGTGTCTAAATGTATTCCAAGGGTGAAAAGGTTAAATAAGGTGGGTGTGAGATGGATGAATAAAGAGATTAAGCATGCGATACAGAGAAAAAGGGCATTGTGGAGGCAGCATAAGAGAAGTGGAAATAACCAATTTCATGAGGTCTACAAAGACCAAACAAGGAGGGTGACTTGGTTGGTGAGGGTAGCTAAAGAGAGGTATGAACAGCAGTTGGCAAATGAATCCAAAAAGAATCCTAAGAAGTTCTTTCGATATGTAGCCAGCAAAAGAAAGAAAGAATTATGGAAGGATGACATTAATTGGAGAAAATGGTATAAAGACAGCTGATGCAGAATGTGTAGTGGAGATACTTAATGAGCAGTTCATAAAGATCTTTCAATCTTGTGAATGTGACTTCATGGAGGGATTGAGAACAGTTGATGAGGGGGAGGAGAGACTGACTGTAAGTGAGCAAGAGGTGTATGGGGAGTTGAGTAAACTAGATGTTAATAAGGCTGTGGGACTTGATAATATATCACCACGTATTCTGAAGGAATGTGCCAGGGAGTTGACATCTGCCTTGACATATTTTTTTAATATGAGTCTTGCACTCGGTCAAGTTCCTAAGGAGTGGAAGGAGGACAAGATTGTGCCACTTCATAAAGGAGGTGATCGATCTCAAGCATCAAACTATAGGCTTATCTGTGTGTCAGGTGTTGTGGTTAAGTTGTTGGAGAAGCTTGTGAGAACTAGGATCCAGAGTTGGGTTGATAACAATGGTATTATCTTTGATGGACAGCATGGATTTGCTAAAGGGAGGTCGGGTTTTAGTAATCTACTTACTTATTACAATAAAGTGACTGCTTCCTTGGACAGAGGAAAAGGATACACAGTAATATACTTGGATTTCGCAAAGACTTTTGATAGAGTACCTCACGATAAGTTGACAGTCAAACTAGAGCAGATAGGGTTGGATATTAGATTGGTGCATTGGATTGGAGACTGGCTATCTGATAGGTATCAACAAGTTGTGTATCGGGGAACAATACCCAGGAAAAGGAAAGTCACTAGTGGAGTGCCTCAGGGGTCTGTTTTAGGGGTCCATTGCTGTTTAACTTGTATGTTAATGATATAGGTGAAGATTTGGATGGAGATATTCAGTTGTTTGCAGATGATGCAAAGTTGGGACAAACCATGAAGTGTAGAAGATGTTGTGACCTTACAGGAAGACTTGAATAGATTGAGTGATTGGGCACGGAAATGGGGATGTGAGTTCCATGTTGCAAAATGTAAGGTTTTAAAATTTGGAAAACAAGGATGGGATGCAGAATTGATGCTTGGTGAGAATATATTGTTGGAGGTAGAGGAAATAAGAGATCTGGGGGTGATAGTGGATAAGGATCTAAAATTTAGGGGACACATTGCCAAAATTGTGAAGACAACACAAAGGCTTCTGGGAATGATGCAGGGAAGACTAACGTGTAGAAGTAGGGGGATTCTTGTTCCATTGTATAAGGTTTTGATTAGGCCACACATGGACTATTGCACCCAGATTTTGTCACCAGGTTTTCAGAAGGATGAAGAGATGTTGGAAAGGGTCCAAAGGAGACTGACTAAGGTAATTTCTGCCCTCTGGAATGTCGAATATGAGGAAAGATTGAGAAGATGTAATTTGCAGAGTCTGGTGGACAGGAGGATGAGGGGAGATATGATAGAGACTTACAAGTTGGTAAGGGGTTGTTATAGGATCAATGCTGGTGAAATTTTACAGAGAATAGTGGGAGATCATGGGAGAACTAAAGGGCATCCCCTGGAAACTGTATAATGAGGGTGTGAGCAGGGGAGTGAGAGGTAGGTTTTTTCGTGCAGAGTTATGAATGATTGGAATGCCTTGCCTGAGAATCTGGAGTCAACAAAGAGTTTGAATGTGGTTAAAACACAGTACGATGAGGTGTGTGTGTGTGTGTGTGTGTGTGTGTGTGTGTGTGTGTGTGTGTGTGTGTGTGTGTGTGTGATAAAAGGACCTCCCAGATGAGTCTTTGACTCCATGAGATCTTGGGATGGTAATAATAACTATAATAATAATAATTAAAGATATTCTATAAGATTGATATGAAGGAAATTTTTCAATACATGAGGAATATAAATTAAAGATACCAAGAAATTATATTCTTGGTTTCATCCTTTATCCAAGTGTAAGTAAACAAAGTTTGTGCATGAAGTAACTTCACGTCTAGACTACTTGTCTATATAGGAGCTAATGATTTCACATCAATTGCCTTAGTATCCCAAAATGCAAATGCACATATCCTTAAGGACATGTATAATGCTATTACCCAGACCAGTTTTGTCCTTTATTGAGGTATGTTTAAGTGTGAGGATACCTCTCCAAAAACTCATGCAAACCCTCAGATCATCCAAACAATGAGTGACCAGTCATGAAGTTACTTCATGTGCAAACTTTGTTTGCTTACAATTGGATAAAGGATGAAACCAAGAATGTTATTTCTTGGCATCTTTCAGTTATAGTATAACCAAGTGAAAAAAATTTTCTGCATGAGGAATAGAGAGAGAGAACTAAGTGTCACCCCTGGAAGTTATGTAAGAGTGTAGTTATTCTGAGTATGCAGTTGAGACTATTTACTTGGAGACTGGTGATTGAGTGGAATGGATTGCCAGAATTTGGTTAAGTGCTCTGAGAGTGAATGAGTTTAAACAGAGGTATGATAGATATGTCTATCATACCCCTGTAATCATACAATAGATGTGTATAAAAACTATTGTGGATCTCCCACAATGAGTATTTTGACTCCATGGAGATACCCATATGATCAATGTAGTGAACGTGTTACCCAGACATGGTAATGCAGAGTTGAGAAATTCATCAATAATGAATGATATGATAGCAAGAATTTGTTAAAAGAGATGTTTGAATTATATGAATGCCATCAGTGCTTTTGAGAATAGTTGTGGGAATAGTCACTTGCAAGATGGAGGAACATTTGGAATGCAGAGTCAAATGGAGTGTGGAGGCAGTAATAATAAGTATAGACATATTGACAACGCATTGTATTTCTTTATAAAAATCCCAGGAGGATCAGGAATAAAGTAGATGAATAGATTGCATTGATAGCATCATTCTATCCTAAGATTATTGGATCATTGAAACATTGTTGACAGAAAATAATATTATTATTATTTCATGACACCTCCAGGGAGTCCAAAGACTCATTGAGGGAGGACACCTACTCTAAACTCTGTCAATCACTCCATTCCCAACTACAATGAACCGCAACTACACCAGCGCCATCTACTTCCACCCACCACCACTATTATTTTCACAGACAATCACAGACATCCATGCCCATGGTGGGATTCGAACCCACAGCCTTTGGCTGGAAAGCAGATGCGCTAACCACTCAGCCAACCAGGCTGGCTGAGTGGTTAGTGCATAACAATATACTGATAGCAACAGAAGTAATAGTGGTATAGAATATTTTAATACGAAGGGAAAACATTGGGCTGGAATATTACTTGTGACAAGTTATAAGTTGACCTCTCTGAGTGGAGAATTTTGAGGGAAATAACCCTAATGGTTTTGAGGATATATATATATATCATAAGATGGAGGTAGGCAGGATGGAATATTTAATGGGATGTTACTATAAGTCAGGGAACATAGTAGGTGAAGAGTGGGAGATGTTTATGTACTTCACCTTGGTAAGGGTAAAGTAATAATCAATATGGGAGATTTTAACTACAGCAGAATAAATTTGAAGAGGAAACAGCATGTAGTAGAAAGGGAATTGAATTACTGGATTCCATGTTAAATGGAAATAACAGACTAGTTTATATTTCCTCTGTAGGATGTTAACATTTTGAAGAAATTAGTGAGAGTGTATACAGTTGCGGACTTAGGAATATAATTATCTGTGTGGATCAGCATGAATTTGTTAAGGGGTGCCCTGGTTTCAGTAATCTGATTACTTTTTATAAAATAACAAGAACAGTTGATGAGGGAAAGGTCGGATGGCTGAGTGGTTAGTGTATCAGCTCTCCAGCCAAAAGTCTGCGGATTCAAATCCTGCCGTGGGCATGGGTGTTTGCTATTGTCTGTGAAAATACTAGTGGTGGTGGTGGTGGGCAGTAGATGGCATTAGTGTAGATGATGACAGCAGCTGTAGTTTGCTGAGTTGGTAAATGGAGAGTTCACCAACTCAGCAAATCCCTTAATGAGTCTGTAACCCTCCCTTAATGAGTCTTTGTACTTCTTGGAGGTATCACATCTATCTACCTATCTACCACTCCTTGTACTCAATAACCATTCTTGCTCTCACCACTCTATCAGGCATTGTATTCCATGGTTCAACCACCCTCCATTCAAAGAAACCACTCCACACCTTCTTGCTCACAGCTTCTTTTCGTAACTTTCAGGGATGGCTCCTTGTCATGGTTCCTTCACACTGTTCCACCAAGCAAAAGAACTCCCCAGTGCAACCCTGTAACTTTGTCTCAACAGTTTAAAAGTCTCATTCGTATCACCTCTCCTTTTTCTATCTACCAAACTCTTCAGTCCACATTCCCTCAGCCAATCCTCATAACTAACATTGTACAGTCCTGAAACCATCTTTGTTATCTGCCTCTGTACCCTTTCCACAGTTAATTTATTCCATTCAAATCCTGGGGACCAAATTTGAGAACAATAGTCTAAGTTTAGTCTGATCAGGGTCTTATACAAAGGAACGATAACTCTTTTATCTCTACAGGTCAGCATCCTTCTCAGTATTGCAGCAATCCTCTGGATTACCTTCACCACCACCTTTTTAATATGTTCTCTGAATACCAGTTTTCTATCCATCATCATCCCAGATCTCTTGTCTGCCTTACTTCCTCTAGTAGAGTACTGCAAGTCCTCATATTGAGTATGCAGCCTGCCCATAGATGGATCCCAAACTTCAAGACTTTACATTTTGCTGCATTAAATGGACACCATTCATTTGTCCATCTGTCTAGTTTATTCAAATCCTCTTGCAGGGCTGCCACATCTCTAATTATTACCAGTAACCCTTCCCAGTTTCACATCATCTGCAAACTGAATATTCCCAATCAATCCATTGACAATGTCATTGATATAAAGGTTAAACAGTACAGGTCCCAGTAATGAGCCTTGTGGGACCCCACTTGTAACCTTCTGCTTCCTTTATATTGCCCTACCATACACAACTCTCTGATACCTATCAGACGGCCAATCCTGAATCCAGTTGACTAAACTGACATCTAAACCCATGTGCTGCACCTTAAATATCAGCTTATCATGTGGAACCCTGTGAAATGCCTTTGCAAAAAAAAAAAAAAGGGGGAAAAAAGCAGTATATGCCTTTCCCCTCTACAACTGCTCTTGTCACTTAATTATAAAAGGCAATGATATTACTAAAGCAAGAGTCCCCCTTAACAAATTCATATTGACTCTCACAAATAACATGACTCTCATCTGCCCAAAGCTGTATATGGTCCCTCACTAATTTCTCTGAGATCTTAACAACTACTGATGAAACACACAGTTACACATGTCCAGTCTGCTACTGCCTTTATGCAATGGCACTATCTTACCTTCCTTGCATTTCTTGGGTACCTTTTCTTTCCCATAGCCAGACTTTCATTGAAATGCCAGGTCAAGCTGCACAAACATAGCATTCCACTTCAGCCAAGAGATGAAAATATAGACATCCCTAATTATCAGCCAAGAATTTAGTGTCAACACTCAAGGATTGGTAGCTCATTCCTCCTCACATATAAAGAACAATTAGCACTTCATAAACAAACTTAAAACCATAATGCTCATCAAAGATGATTAATTAGTCAGTTTTGATGTTTTTGCCTTATCAGTGCAATAAACTCAGCTGTCTTTTTTCCAGTACTTCTTACATTTGTGTACAAACTTAACAATCCCTGTGTGTTTGAGGCCATTCTACCAGCAGCAACATTCTCTATTCTGGCTGCTATACTACACTTCTCTCTCTCTTCAGTCAGACTAATTCCATCTTCCTGATCCTGAGTCTGATTTCCATTCTTACATGTGTCATCCTCACCTTTCAGCTTTCCATCACTAATTACTATGTGTTATAGCCTAATACATTACAGAACAGAAAATTAGTGTTGATGGACAAAAAATAATTTATTTACTGTAAGCTCACCAGAAATATCAATTAATGCACATAGAAAAATTAAAGTATAAAGCAAAAATAGTCTTCTTTTTCTTCTCTCTTCTTATTTCTATCATGAATTTTAGGCAAATTGGCCTGCTCCTGCCTCATGCTATTGCTTTTGTTGTCTTCTAGTTCTTTTTTTTCCCATTTATTTTATATCTGTATAGTTTTTAAGCAGTCTGCTATTGTCCAGTAGATTTATATGTTCTAATCATTTTTGTTTATATTTACTTATATAGTAGTTAGTTAATTCAGGGATAGTAAACCTTTTTCATTTGTTATTCTGTGCAATTTCATTTATGTTTTTTGAATCCAAATTTCATTCTTCTTTTTTATGATCCATTTTTGCACTTCCATATAATAAAGGTGGCTTTGACAGAATGTTATGTAGTCTAATTCTGCTGTGTTTCTGTACCTAAGGATGGCTTTCAACTGACAACGTTTTTTAGTATTGTATCTTAAAATCCTTAACACTCAACATTTACAACATATTCTGGTAATGCATTCCATTCACTCAGAAATCTCTATGTAAAAAAATCCACTCTTACTACCTTTTTCACCTCACTCTTACATAACTTCAAGGGATGGCCTTTGGTTCCTCCCCTCTCACCTTTTACTCTTTTTATAATCCCCTCTGAATTAATCCAATAAAATTATGGATGTGCAAGATGAACAGGGAAACAGGGAGGCTCATGGTGGACACGGGTACACAGCTTGAGAAAGGTTGATGATTCAAGAGCATGTGTAGACAGGAAAGGAATGGGATCACCTAGGATCAAGACAAAACAGTTGGAATAAAAGAGAGTTTAAAATGAATAAGCAGAAAGGGAAATGGTCCCAGTCGAGCATGACTGGGACCACATCGAGAGATCACATCGAATGAGTGTTATCAGTGGAACTAGCTGTAGATCCAGGAATGAGCTGTTGTGTTTATATACAAATGCTAGAAGTGTAATAAATGAGGCAGATGAAATGGTTGCACTAATTGAGGCTGTACATCCAAAAATTGTTGGAATAAGTAAGATGTGGTTAGATGAGGACGACATCCTGACAGGAATAGAGAGGGAAGGATATGATGTATTTCGTGGGGGATAGAAGGGGTAAAAAGGGAGGGGGAGTGCTATTGATGATAGAGAAAGAGTTATGTCCATACAATGTAGAGATGCAAGAGGGAAATAGCGCCAGTGGTTTTGAGGCAGTATGATGTGAGATAGAGGTGAATGGAATGAAATACTTGCTTGGAAGTTGTTATAAACCAGGAAATGTGAATGGTAGTGACTATGAAATATATAATCAAATCAGCCAACCAATAAGAAAAGAGTGATCATTATGAACTATTTTAATTATGGGAATATAGACTGAATGATGAGATAGCAACTGGAAGTAAAGAAAATGAGTTCCTTGAGTTTTTGAGGGATAACTATCTCAAACAGTATATAACAGAGGGCACACGAGGATTGAGGGTCTTGGATTTGATCATCTCATCAGAGGATGTAATTATAAATGAGATGTCAAATCATCCAACAATTGGTGAGAGTGACCATGAGGTGATTACCTGGCTGGTTGCCAGCAGTGTAAAGACCTCTGTAAGAAAAGGGTATATGTGGAACTACAAGGGGCGGGGGTGATTATGAAGAGCTCAGGAGACAGCTTGCAGGTGTAGCATGGAATGAGGAGTTATCTGGAAAAGAGATCAGTGCAGTTTGGAGGATTTTCAAAAACTATCTAGTAGATGCAATGTCTAAATGTATTCCAAGGGTGAGAAGGTTAAATAAGTTAGGCGTGAGATGGATGAATAAAGAGATTAAGCATGCGATACAGAGAAAAAGGACATTATGGAGGCAGCATAAAAGAAGTGGAAATAACCAATTCCATGAGGACTACAAAGACCAGGTAAGGTTGGTGACTTGGTTGGTGAGGATAGCTAAAGAGAGGTATGAACAGCAGTTAGCTAATGAAGCCAAAAAGAATCCTGAGGAGTTCTTTTGATATGTAGCCAGCAAAAGAAAGAATGATTATGGAAGGATGACATTGATTGGAGTAACTGATATAAAGACCGCTGTTGCAGAATGTGTGGTGGAGATACTTAATGAGCAGTTCATAAAAATCTTTCAATCTTGTGAATGTGATGTCATGTAGAGATTGAGAGCAGTTGATGATGGGGAAGAGAGACTGACTGTAAGCGAGCAAGAGGTGTATGGGGAGTTGAGTAAACTAAATGTTAATAAGGCTGTTCGACTTGAAAATATATCACCACATATTCTGAAGAAATGTTCCAGGGAGTTGACTCCAGCCTTGACATATTTTTTAATATGAGTCTTGCACTTGGTCAAGTTCCTAAGGAGGGCAAGATTGTGCCACTTCATAGAGGAGGTGATAGAACTCAACCATCAAACTATAGGCCTATCTGTGTGTCAGATGTCATAATTAAGTTGTTGGAGAAGCTTGTGAGAACTAGGATCCAGGATTGGGTTGACAACAATGGTATTATCTTTGATGAACAGCATTTATTTGCTAAAGGGAGGTCATGTTTTAGTAATCTACTTACTTATTACAATAAGGTGACTGCTTCCATGGACAGAGGAGAAGGATACACAGTAATATACTTAGATTTTGCAAAGGCTTTTGATGGATTACCACATGATAAGTTGATAGTCAAACTGGAGTGGATGGAGAGTTGAATATTAGACTGGTGCATTGGATTGGAAACTGACTTTCTGATAGCCATCAACAAATTGTGTATGGGGGAGCAATGTCCAAGAAAAGGAAAGTTACTAGTGATGTGCCTCAGGGGTCTGTTTTATGGCCATTTCTGTTTAACTTGTATACTAATGATATTGGTGAAGATTTGAATGGAGATATTCAGTTGTTTGCAGATGATGCAAAGTTGGGACGAACCATGATGAGTAGAAAAGATGTTATGGCCTTACAAGAAGACTTGAATAAATTGAGTGAATGGGCACGGGAATGGGGATGCGAGTTCAATATTGCAAAATGTTAGGTTTTAAAATTTGGTAAACAAAAATAGGATGCAGAATTTATGCTTTGTGAGGATATATTGTCGGAGGTGGAGGAAATAAGAGATCTGTGGGTGATAGTGGATAAGGATCTGAAATTTAGGATTATACATAGCTAAAATTGTGAAGACAACACAAAGGCTTCTTGGGAACGATGCAGAGAACACTGACTTGTAGAAATAGGGTGATTCTTGTTCCATCGTATAATGATTTGATTAGGCTACACATGGACTATGGTCTTAATTTGGACAACTTTTCAGAAGGATGAGGAGATGTTGGTGAGGGTCCAGAGGTGACTGACGATGGTAGTTTCTAACCTCTGGAATGTCGAGTATGAGGAAAGATTTGGATATGCAACTTGCAGAGTCTGGTGGACAGGAGGAGGATGTGAGATATGGTAGAGACCTACAAGTTATTAAGGGGGTTGTTATAGTATCAATGCTGGAGCAGTTCTACCGAAAATAGTGGTAGAACCAGATGTCATCCCTGGAAGATGTATAAGGAGGGTGTAAGAAGCAGGTTTTTTTCATGCAGAGTTGTGAATGCCTTGCCTCAGCGTGTGTTGTCTGCAGAGAATTTGAGTGTATTTAAAGCACAGTATGATGAGCTGTGTTTGATAAAAGGACCTCCTAGATGAGTCTTTGACTCCATGGGGTCTTGGGTTATAATAATAATAATAAAGGCTCTAACTAATTTAAATATCTTTGTCATATCACCTCTTTCCCTCCTAACAACCAAACTCTGAAATCCACATTTCTTCAACCGCCCTCCATTCCTAACATTGCAATATCCTGACAATTGACTTAGGCAATATCCTGGTATTGTCTTAGTCACTTGTCTTTGGACTCTGTCGAATGTTTCCACATCACAAAGAAATTCAAGCGACCAAATCTGAGCAGAATAATCCAAGTGTGATCTGACCAGTGCTTTATACAGTCATATAATAAGACTGCATAGCATTATACATACCCATAGGGATATGTGTTTTGCATTTGATTTCCAGGTATTTGAAAGTATTTACTTGTTGTAATATTTTATTATCTATCACTATTTTACTTTTTATTTGGTTTCAGACTTTGAAAGTGATTATTTTTGTCTTTAATTGATATTCTCATTATATTATTTTGAAATTTCATTTAATGATTTTACTGATCTCTGTGGATCATCTTCTGATGTAGCTAATACAATTTGATCATTTGCAATAATAGTGCATCCATCTTTATTTGTGGGTTTATTTTTATACCAAATGAGTTATGCAGTTTCCAGATTGTTAGTATTATATCATCATCATCATCATCAAATTCCTGCTATGTATCCTCAAGGGGTGTACAGGATATGACAGTACTACATGAAAAAATTACATCATTATTAACTTCCTATCTACAGTTTTCCTCCAAATCAGTCTGTTACTTGTCAAGACTCCAAAATTATCAGATCTTATATTTCTATCGTCTAAGGCACTTTGTACCGTATCAATCCACCTATATCTTGGTCTTCCTCTGGGTCATTTTCCTGCCAACCTGGCAGAGAACACTTGATTTACTAATCTTTCCTCTCCAATTCTATTTAAGTGACCATACCACCTGAGATTAGCTCTGCTAATGCATTCCTGGATGCTGACAATGTCAAGTTCTTTCCTAATATCCTCGTTTTTAATATGATATTGCCATTGATGCCATCTGTTCATGCCTCTAATCTTTCTCAGGACTCTCATATCTGTGGTCTCTAGTCTTTGGTCAAGTGTTTTACTTCTGACCCAGCTCTCAGATCCATAAGTTAAAACTGGTTTGAACACTATCTTTTATACAGCTAATTTAGTGGTCCGACTAATTTCTTTCTTATTCCATATGAATTTATTCAATTGACTTCCCACCATACCAGCTTTGCTGATTCTGTTGTTTATTTCTATATTTAATTTACCATCTTCAGTAAAAATCATGCCTAAGTAGCTGAAATGTTTTACTTGTTCCACAGGTTTTCCATTCACAACACAGTTGACATTTTCAATGATTCTGCCTATTTTCATTGTCTTTGTCTTTTTATTGCTGACCTTCATACCATATCTATTACAACAGCTATTCAATTTAGTCAGAGAATCTTGCAGACTTGTAGCGGATTTATTTAGAAGTATAACATCATCCGCATAAAGCAAAGAGCTGACATTAACATCTCCAATTTTGATATCAGGTTTAATACCACATTCCTTCATAATGTGATCCATATAGATAATGAATAACAGAGGGGATAATGTACATCCTTGTCTCACACCAGATTTAACATTAAACCATCTTCCTGTACTTCCTTCAATTCTAACTGCTGACTGACAACTCAAATAAAGACTACGTATTGCTTGATATAATGCCCCATTGACACCATATAACTACAGCATATTGAATAGCTTCTCTCTTGGCACCTTGTCATATGCCTTTTCCAGATCGACAAAATTTAAATACAGATCTTTGTTATATTCCCATGCTTTCTCGACTATTTGTCGTAAAGTGAAGATCTGATCCTGACAGCCTCTGTTTAGCCTGAATCCAGCTTGTTCTTCACCAGGCTTTTCTTTCACAATTCTTCTCAACCATTTCTCAAGTATACTTGCATAGATCTTGCCAGGAACACTCAGTAGGGAAATACCTCTGTAATTCTCACATTCAGTTTTATTTCCCTTTTTATATATGGGTACTATGAGAGCTCTACTCCAATCATCGGGAATTCGTCCCTCTGTCCAGGCTTTCTGAACTATGCAGTGCAGCCACTGTAAGACTTTTATACCACCATACTTCAGCATTTCTGGTCGAATATCATCTACTCCTGCTGCCTTTTCACATTTCAAGCCTTTGATGGCTTTTTCTACTTCAAGTATGGATATGTATTCCTGACTGCATGCCTGGTCAGAGTTTTTTATCACTGTGCTGTCATCACTGCTTGTTTCATTTAGCAGTTTTTCAAAGTAATTACTCCATACTTCAAGGATATCTTTTTCTCCTGTTTTCATGTCACCTTTATCATCTCTAACTCCTTTTACAGCACTCGTTCCTCCATTCTTAAGCTTCTTCAACAACCTCCAGAATATTTTGCCACCGTCTTGATATTTATTTTCTATATTCTTGCCAAAGTCCTCCCATGACTTTTGTTTAGCTAGTTTTACACACTGTTTAGCTTTCTTACATTTGTCTCTGTATTCTGTAAGAGTAAAAGCTGACTTATTTGCCAGGAACTTTTGATATGCTTTCTTCTTTTCCTTCACTGCCTCTTTAACTTCCTGTGTTCACCAGGGAGTTCTGATTTTTTTATCCTTTCACACAACCTCACCACATGCCTCTCTGGCAGAATCAATCAATGTTTTCTTCAGAGTTTGCCACTGAATCTCCAAGGTTTGATTCCTGTTCTCAGACTCTTTCATTTTCTTTTCAATAATCTTTCTGTATTTTAGTCTACAGTTCACATCTGAGAGCTGCTCAACTTTTATTCGCTTTAAAACTTTCTTACATGTTATTCTTTTCAATATGAAATTCAATTTTATCCTGCTCAAGACTAAATAGTGGTCACTTCCAGTTTCAAATCCTCTGTACACGCTGGTGTCCTGCACCAGGGAGAAAACATCACTATCAACAATAACGTAGTCAATGAGACTTTTCTTATTCCTAGCCTCTTCTCTCCATGTGAATTTGTGCACATTTTTATGTTGGAACATGGTGTTAGTAATAACCAGTCCATGTCCTGAGCAGAAATCCAACAGATATTTGCCATTTTTATTAACTTTTCTCTTTTCTCCAAATTTTCCCAAAATATTTTTGTATGTCTCACAATCATTTCCTACTCTGCTATTTAGATCCCCAACAAGGACCAACTTTTCCTTTTTCATTGTGTCAGTTGCTTTTTCTAGAGCGTCAAAAAATTCCTCCACTTCTACCTTAGTAAAACCTTCTGTGGGACCATAGGCACAAATAAGTCTCATTGTCCAGTTCCCCATTCTCATATTTGCCCACATTACTCTACTTGAGACTGACTGCCATTCAAGAAGATTAGCCTCGTATTTTGTGTTGAATACTATGGCTACTCCTTTTGATTGTCATTGCCTGAATATAACATTTTGTATTTATTGCTCAGAAAGATCTCACCAGTTTTGGTCTTTTTTGTTTCAGTCACCCCTATTATGTCGATCTGGTACTTATCTAATTCCTCAGCTAGCACCATTTCTTTGCCATTCAGGCTTCTTATGTTGATAGTACCGATCTTTAACTCTGGTGATGTTGAGTTTGGGTTTGTTTTCAGATTTGTTCCAGTAGCTGACTTTTCGCTGTTCGCCCTGTTTCCCTGGCGAAAACAAAGGGGGCCTTGTTTAACCGGGCGACGCCCCAGCCGGCATGAAATTTTGTCATGTTGTACCATCATTTTTTATTTTGATTTAACCAATAAGAATACAATTTGGTCGGCTAAATCCCAAATTGCCAGCCCATCCTCGTTTGTTCAGTATCAAAGTAGATACCCAACAGGGTGCACCACGAGAAGGTGAGGATTGGACATTAGGTTAGAAGCCCAGGTCGGTTCTCCGCATTCCTTTAAAGGCTATGTGGAGGTCTCCTCTCAGTTATACAGCTTTGACCCTTAAGCACCCCTTAGTATTATATAAATATATATATATATATATATATATATATATATATATATATTCAAAAAAAGCAGAGGTGATATAGGTACATCCTTGCTGTACTCCTCTTGGTATGTCTTTCCATTGTGATATTTGTTGGAAGTTTGTGCCTGAAATATAATCAGGACTGGGATAACTCGTATATAGAAGCTAATTACTTCACATCACTTGCCTTAGTATTCCATGATGCATAGCATTATACATACCCATAAGGATATATGCTTTGCATTATAGGAAGGGTCACTACCCAGACTGGTTTCAACCTTTATTGAGGTCTCATCATTGGGAGCCAGACCCAGAGGTGATACTAAGGTTGAAGTAATGCTGAAGTCATATTCTCATATACGAGTAGCCGAAAGGTGTCACACCTTATTATTAAAATACTCTGGATTACAGACAGTTGTTGGAAGTTTTTCCGCTTGGTTATACTATAAATTAAAGATACCAAGAAATTCCAAGTGTAAGCAAACTTTCAAGTTTGCACCTGAAATATAATCAGGACTTGAGCAACTTGTGTTTAGAAGCTGATTACTTCACATCACTTGCCTTAGATCTTTGGCATTACTTCAATCTTAGTATCACCTGTGAATTTGGCTCCCACTTGATGAGACCTCTGACCTTTCCCATAATGCATAGCATTATACATACTTGTAAGGATATGTGTTTTGATTATGGGATACTAATGCAAGTGGTGTGAAGTAATTAGCTTCTATATACGAGTAGCCCCAGTCCTGATTATATTTCAGGCACAAACTTTGTTTGCTTACACTTGGATAAAGAATTAAACAAAGTATATAATTTCTTAGTATCTTTAATTCATTGTGATATTTATTCTAATTTAACTGCTATTTCATTGCTTGTGTATTTTTATTATTATTATTACATGACATCTCCAGGGAGTCCAAAGAACTCATCGAGGGAGGGCACCTGCTCTACAACTGTCATCACCACTCCTCCACCAACTGACTGCAACTACACCACCGCCACTAGTATTTCCACAGACAATCACCAACATCCATGCCCAATGTGAGATTCGAATCCACAGCCTTTTGGCTGGAGAGCAGATACACTAACCACTTGGCCAACCTGGCTGCTGGCAATGATATTTTTAATATGAAAATTGTGTCTATGCAAGATCAGCCTTTTCAGAATATGTTTTGTTCTTCTAATAGTTTGTCCTCTACAATGCTTTTTAGTTTCTCTTTTAAAATTCTGCATATATGTATGCAGAATTTTAAAAGAGACCTTTCCCACAATGCTATGTCCCAAAATGTCTCTTTCCCACATTATGTATGCTAAATGCAGGGTACAAAAGTACCCTGCATTTAGCATACTAATTCCTATATAGTTATTGCAGTCAGCTTTAATCTATTTTTATAAATTGAATTAACCAGTGCTTGTTTCCAAAAGTTTGTGGTTTTTTCAGAAATCCTGCCCATGAAATTCTTTAAGGAATTTCATTAAAATTTAACCCTGCATTTTTGTGCAGTTCCATGTTTAGAAAGTTTTTTACCTTGGGTATAATATATGTTAAAGATGCCAATCTATTTTAAACCTGGTTTTACTTCATTTCCCAAGTAAGCAAATAGACAAATAAGTCAAGTTTGCGCTTGCACATAGTACAAGTCTATAAGCTCTGTATTACTTAACCTTGGTATTTCTAAGCCTGGCTCCCACTGATGAGACCTCAATAAAGGTCGAAACTGGTCTGGGTAGTGGCCCCTTGCCTTTAATGCATAGTATCATACATCTCCTCAAGGAGATGGGCTTTGCATTAAGGGTAAATATTAAGAATAGTGATCAGATCTTATTCCACCTTTACCACGAGTTGCCTAGACTTGCACTACTTTGCGGGTCACCTAGACTTGTACTGCGTGCAGGCGCAAACTTGACTTATTTGTCGGTTTTGCTTACTTGGGAAATGGAGTAAAACCAGGTTTAAAATAGCTTGGAATCTTTAACATTCCATGTTTATATTGTTGTCTCTTGGTGTTTTCTTATTTTACATCTTATTTATTGTATTTTTCAGTTCTGACATTGTAATATTTTCCATTAGATCATTCTTTGCTGTATAAAATTTTACTGCTTTATTATCCTAAGTTCATAGATTTTAACCTGGCATGAGCAAAGTGGGGTGTCACAGTTATTTCTTTCTATATCTTTGGGGTCTGTGACACTCCACCTTACTGACGGCAGGTTAAATATAAGTTAACCATTTTTCTGTTGTTTGTATTTTTATCTTTTCTTTTATATATATATATTTATTCATGTATTTTATTATTTTATAGGGTTTTGGTTGTGGCTTAGTTATATACTTTTCTAGATCAGTTACAGAATTGTTCCTTCTCTCTCTCTCTCTGTTTTTTCCTTATTTCTTGTTTTGCAATTGCACTGTTTCTTTTCTGCTCTATTTTTGCTTCTACTGTCTTGAAATTTAGCTATTTCTGGTAACTCTATTTTTTTGTTGTTGTTATTATCTTTTCTATTTCTTTGTCCCAGTGTCATGTTTCTCTTTTTTTTTTTTATTCCATTTACTCTTTATTCTGAAGATTGCTGCCGATGGTTTTTGTCAAGCTTTGTTTTAGATTTTCCCATTCCTCTTATAATTCAAATAGATTCAAGTATGGATCCTGTTTTAATATTAGTGCATTTCTGATATTATTGCTTAGTATGACGATCTTGTAATGAAGAAATTTTGTAACTTGGTTGATACACTGCTGTCCAAAGCTTAAGGACGAACACTATTTCTGAAGATTACAACTGCAAATTCAGATGAATCAGCTTGTGGCAATTTGTGTATTTCACGATTTTGAGTAGAAAACAGGTACACATACAAATTTTTGAATCGCATGCAAAGGGTTCACATGGTAGAATTCAACAGGAAAAATGCAAAAGGCTGTGCTAAGTCAATTGTTTTTGAAGGAAGCTCTTTTAGTGAAGAAATAAAGATGCAAACTTGGATGTCTTGTAATGTCCCAAAGTCATCATCTAGACCAGTGGTCTCAAACTCAAATTGCATGCAGGCCGAATGCATGATGTGAAAGCAGCTGATGGGCCGGAATTTTTTTTTTTTTAACAAAATGGTTGTGAATATATATATATATATATATTTATATATATTGAACTGTACTTTCCTTAATGTATTAATACCACCCCTTTATAACCTTTATAATTATGAAACCCTTTTATAACCTTTATGACTCGAGAATAAATATTGACAACCTATTCTCCTTTTTTTATTTATTAAATTTTTCTTCGACACATACAGAAAAAATACATATGTTTGTAAATAATTATAAAATTCTTTATTTCTTACTGCAACTTGACACTTGATGGTGTTTCGATTCTGATAAAGTTTGTAGCCTTGGAGAAAAATTACTAGAAACTATCTTCATCACAGATTGTAGATGCTCATTGGTCAATCAGTTTCTTTTCTTAGACTTATTAATTTTCAACTGCGAAAAAACTGTTCACATATAAATGTACTCCTAAACAAAGCGATTATTCTTATTGCAAAAATTCGTAACTGAGGGTATTTATCTTTTGACAAGTACGAATAAAAGTTTATCAAATCTGTATGTTCAAATTTTTGAATAAGATTTATATCACACTGTAAATTAATTAGCTTCATTTGTAGATTTTCTGGTGCGTTATTCACGTTCGTTTTTAATGGTAATGAAAATAATGTAAAATCGGACTCCATATCATTAAAATCTTTAAATTTTTCTTCAAATTCTTGTCGTAATAATGCTATTTTTCTTGCATATTCTTGAGATTTTTCATTTGAAATAATAGGGCAAGATTTAAGATGTAGGAAATGTAGGAAATTTTTTTATTACAGTTGTGTTTCCCATAATTGCAATTTAACTTTAAAAGCTTTAATACAAGCATACATGTCAGTGATAAGTTTATTCTTCCCTTGCAGCTCTTTATTGAGAATATTTAAATGGCCGGTTAAGTCAACAAGAAATGCTAAATCTGTTATCCATGTATCATTACGTAGCTCGTCGATGGTTTTATTCTTTTGTGTCATGAAAATTTTGATTTCATTTATTAAATCAAAAAACTATTTTAATACAGCTCCTCAACTTAACCACCTCACCTCGTTATAAAAAATCATTTCTCCATACTTACTTTCAATTTCTTCAAGCAATGCAACAAATTCTCGATGATTCGGAGCTCGTCCACGGATAAAGTTTACTCTTTTAGTTACTGTTTCCATAACATTATCTATCTGCAAACTTTTGGCATAAGGTGCTTCTTGATGAATAATGCAATGTATAGTGCAAAATTTATTCTGAAATTTTTCTTCTTTCACGATATTTCTTAATTTTACCGCTACTCCATATTTTTTACCAACCATAGCAGCTGCACCATCACTTGCAAATCCAACCATTTTATCACAACTTAATTTATATTTATCTATTACAGTTTTTATTTCATAAAAAATATCTTGTGCACCAGTTTTACCTTTCATAGGAATTATTTACAATAATTCCTCAATTACTTCAAATTCATCAGTAACACATCGTACGAAAATGGCAAGTTGTGCTATATCTGTGATGTGAGTACTCTCATCAACTGCTATTGAGAATGCTGCAAAATCTATACTTTTTTTTTTAACTGACATCGTAAATCACTCGCGATTTCGTTAATACATTCTGCTATCATGTTGGCTGACAAACTAATATTTTTAAATAATTGTTGTTTGTCAGGACAAAGAAGTTCAGCAGACTTAATCAAACAATCTTTAAGGAATTCACCATCAGTAAATTGTTTTGATCGTTTTGCAATGATGTGTGTGAAAGCAAAACTTGCGTGAACTGTTGCTTCACTGGATTTATTTGCTTCAATAAAAAAATGTTGTTGTCGTAAGCCAGATTTCAGAAAATGCAACTTTTCTTCCCTCAATTTTTTGAGGGAAGAAAACATTTCAACATTTCAAATTTTTCTTCATGATTCATTTCGTAATGGCAATGTAAATTGTATTCTTTTGGAACTGATATTCCCTTATTACAAATAAAACATACAATTTTATTGTGCACATCACCACAAAAGTGCATAATTTCCCATTTATCTTGAAAAACACGTCCTTCTTCTTTGTCCGCTTTTCTTTTACTCTTTGTTAAAGACATGGCTTGCAGTTTAATCTCTTAATTAAAATCACTATTATAATTTTATTTACAACTTTAATTCAACAAGATGAATTTTCGTATGAAAGCAACACTCAAAAGTTATTATTATTATTATTCTGGGCAACTCCAAGGAGTCGACAGACTCATCGAGGGAGGCTCTAACATCATGTCAAGAACAACTATTCGACATTCACACAGTATCTATCATACCTTGCCTTGAACTCATTCACAGTCGTAGCACCCACAACAGACTCTAGCAGCTTATTCCACTCATTCACCACTCTCCAAGTAAAAAACCTAGCTCTAACACCCCTGCTAACCACATTCTTGCCTAGCTTCCATGTATGGCCCCTAGTCCTCCCACCACCAGTCCTATTCTCAAAAATATCTTCTGGATTAATCTTATAGAAACCCTTCAGTAATTTGAATATCTCAATCATATCACCCCTTTTCTGCCTATCGACCAATTTTTGCAACCCACAAATCTTCAACCTGTTCTCATAAGGTTCATTCCACAGACCTGCTATCATCTTGGTCACTCCTCTCTGGATCCTCTCCACCTCCTCCCCATCAAGAAGAAACCCTGGCACCCATATCTGGGCACAGTAGTCTAGATGGGGGTCTTATCAAGGCTCGATACAGAGGAACAATAACTTGTTTGTCTCTGCTTGTTAAAGTATTTTTCAGAAGCCAAGTGATTTGATGAGCTGATTTAGCTACTTTTGCAATGTGCCCCCTAAACTTCAATTCCCTATCCATCAACACTCCCAAATCCCTGGCCTCATCAATCTCCTGGAGTACGGTTCCACCAATGTGATATACTGCTGCTATTCTTTTCATCCCAAAATGCATAGCCTTACACTTTGCCACATTAAATTGATGAAAGTTATGCACAATTCTAAACGATAGGTATTGATATAATGTAGATCTAACAACAAGCACAAATAAACAGGTTTTATAAGCCGTATGTTAGTTTGTCTCCATCTATATCTCATCATTTCTGTAGTGTGATTAGCGTTCATCTTTGTGAACTTTTCTCATAGGTGATAAGCAATTTTTAAGCGCCTCCGTAGTGCAATTGGAAGAACGACGGTACATTGCGCCCTTCGATTGGAATAGGCCTAAGTTCGATTCTCGTTGCGACGGGAGGAATCTTTATCTGGTCGATTTCAATCGATGGTGAGTTAGCCGATCTCATACGGAGGTAGCAGGGTTTTTTCTCCCGGAAACTCGGGTTTTTCATCCCGCATACATACAAATCGGCCCTTCAGAACACACGCAATTTACAGACAAAAATTACTAGTTGTGGTGGTGTTGGAGGTGGGCGGTAGATGGCGTTGATTCGTAATAGAGGTAAGGTGTAGAGACAGTTGAAGTTGTCCTCCCGCGATGAGTCTTCGGACTCCTTGGAGGTATCAGGAATAATAATAATAATAATAATATTGCAATATGAACTGTGCAGCTGTGCATCGGAAACACCAGAATACTGAAGCAGCACCAACTGTCAGCTGGCAAACTAAATTTATTGATTGTAAATTGTAGATATGGACTGAACTTATCCGTACATAAGCTCAGTCCATATCTCTATGTCTCTAAAACTATAAGTACTGTATTTACAACAAATATATAATTGAAATGTATTTGCAGGCTGTGTAAAATTGCTTCGGGGGCCGGATACAGCCTGCAGGCCGTCAGTTTGAGACTGCTGATCTAGGTGACTGCATGTGGGAGGAATTATTGGAAAGCTTGATGAAAGCCACAGAATTACTGATATTGCCAGGGAGTTTGGAATATCACATAGCATATCCAGACTCTGGGCAGCATTTCAAGCTAATGGGACGTGTTTCAGACATTTGCTAGGAGATCACCCTCACTCTACCATTCAGTGAGAAGACAGATTTTTGGTTATAACAGCAAAATGTAATATATTCACCATGGCTGGTCAGCTTGCAAATCAGTTCCATTCAAGCACAGGTACATGGATATCTCAACAAACTGTGGCCAGTTGTTTGAGACAAATAGGTCTGTATGCTCAAAGGCCTGTAGTTGATGTCACTTTATCGACAGTTCATTGTAGAGCACATTTTCAGTGTTGTATGCATAAAAATTGGACAAGAAACAAAAGGGCTAATTTACTCTTTACATGCTTGAGAGTCATTTTAGTCTTTCTTCTGATTCTAGACAACACTTGATCTGCCATGAGAGTGGTAATGCTTACCATCACGAGAATGTACTTGAAACTGATAGATATGGCAGTGCTGGGGTTATGGTGTGGGGATGCATTATGCTTAAGGGACACACCGAGCTACAAGTGCCGGAAAGAGGGAGTATGATTGGTGAACAATATTGCAGTGAAGTCCATCATCATATTCAAATGTTCTGTGGTGCTGTAGGTGAAGAATTCATTTTTATGGATTAGCATGCCACACCACAATGCACACAAACAAAGGAGTTTCTTCTGAAGACTGAGGATATTAATCGAATCACAATGCCTTAGCCTTGCTCTGAAGGAGGAGTTGGACAGTTTTCCTCAAGAACTCTTGAATCACTTGGTGGTAAGCATGATACAACAATGTGAAAGCTGCATCACAGCTTGGGATGTACATATTCAATACTGAAATGTCTTTCCATATACGTTGTTAAGAAATTTATAACTTTTGCCAAAAACATATTGCAATTTAATTTGTATGAAATTTATAACAAATCTTTTGTGTTATATAATTTATTATTATGCTGCAATAAATTTGTGCCACATTTGGCTCTAGTCAAAAAAATGTTTTCATATACAGATAAAAATGAAGTTTTGGACATCAGCCTACAATTCTCTTCATTTCACTCTGCGTCTTCACCAACTCAGCTTTCAAATCTTGTGTCATATTTTGCTATCATTCACTCTCACTATTTTATCACTGTTACATATGCTTGTTTGTCATCATCCCCCTCCCCACTACCTTACCATTAATTGCAGTCTGTTTTTCAACATCATTATTGCCCACTTTATTGTTAACTGCATTCTATTTTTAACATTGTTATTGCCTGCTTTTATCCTTAATTGTACTCTGTTTTTCACATCATTTTTCACATCATCCCCACTTTGCCGTCAGTAGAACTGTTTTCTTCACTATCATTTCTACACACTTTCTGAACATTTACAGAATTTTCTTCAACTGCTGTTGCAGTTACAAAGCCATGTTTCCTACTCATCTTTAAACTATTTAAACTCATATTTAAGCATACCTTGTGGTCCTTCAGAATATCTCAATTCCTACATACCCACACTCACTCTTTTCTCATATTCAGTTTCTCTACATAAATATTCACATCTTCCCAAGCATACATAACACACTTACTGTACCATACTGTTTTCGAACAATCCACATCATTTACTTTACTTGTTTTCCTCATTGACGAACGTAACTATTTGCCTTTCATTTCCATTCACACCTCCAAGGAATCCAAAGACTCATCAAGGGAGGGCACCTGCTCTATAACTCTGTCTCCACTAATCTACCAATAGCAACTACCTTCATCTTCTACACCAATGCCATCTACTGCCAGCCACCACTACTAGTATATTCACAGACAATCACAAACATCCATAGCCACAGTGGAATTCGAACCTGCAGCCTTTTGGCTGGAGAGTGGATACACTAACCACTCAGCCAACCAGGCCGGCATATCAGCATACTAACAAAAACAATGAATTTATTATAATAATTATTATTATTATTATTATCACCACCCCGAGACCTCATGGAGTCAAAGACTCATCTGGGAGGTCCTTTTATCGCACACAGCTCATCATAACGTGTTTTAACCACATTCAAACTCTTTGCAGACACCACATTCTCAGGCAAGGCATTCCAATCATTCACAACTCTGCACAAAAAAAACCTGTCTCTCACTCCCCTACTCACACCCTCTTTATACAGTTTCCAGATTTTAAGATAGCCATTGTGAAAAAAAAATGAAATTCAGTTTCCCTGCACAGTTGCATTCATGTTAAGGGATCATTTCACTTAAACCTCAAAACTTTGTAGGATCCAAATTATTCAAGTTTGGTTAAAATGTAGACTACTGTATTTCATTTTTGATTGCTTTGTGATATTTATATCTTTACCTTTATTTTTAGGAAGTAGAGGAGAGACCAAGTGAAATAGATTACCGTGCATCTCATGATCATAAAAGGCTACTTAATATCAATAATTATTTAGGTCCTGAAGGAACTATCATGGTCATGAAAAAGGTAAATTACTCTCAATATATTTATATGTTTCTACCAATTAAACATAGAACCATTTATATTGGAAATAGAAAATTGATTCAACTGAGTTGCTACCTTAAAAGCTAGAGAATCAGTTCATAACTTAAAACATCTATATTACGTATTATTATTATTGGTGGGTAATGTGCAACAAGCTTTTTAACCAACATGCAATCTACCTTTTATAAAAATCATTCCATGTTAGATCTACTAATATGTTGGGAAAATATCCATTGGAATTGTCTTTCTTAAAAGTGAACACAAAATCAGTTTTCTTTCACACAAGAAGGTGGCAGAGATAGAATTTTGTTTCGCAAAATAAGATCGCTGCAAGAATTACTCCTAGAAGATAAGTTTATTTTATGTAATAATATTGGCTAAAACCTGTCTGCATTTTAGTGAAAAATTGTTGCTGATTGAGATTTTCATACAGTTAATGAAGGCAAATGGTGATAAGAACAAGATCAGTCATACACTGAGAAAAAAATGTAATTCACTGAGTAGCATGGACTTGACACAACTGGTTAATTGATAGGAGTCTAGTATATGTGCATGGGTAAGTGGGATGTGTTGGTTGAGAGAGTGAACAAAAGAACTGAGGATGTTGAAAATTGTTTCCACTTTGTTGCAAATTAAATTAAGTTTACCATGAAATTATATTCTTGTTTTATTCTTTGTCCAAGTGTAAGCAGAAAAGTGTAAAGTTTGCATATGAAGTATCTTCGCTAATTGTACATAGAAACTAATTACTTATTATTATTTTCCTGATTCCCATGCAGTCACAAGACTCATTGTGGAAGGTTCAACACTATTGAACACAAAGTCTATCATACTACTCCTTAAAATCATCCACGGTTGGCACATTCACTGCCCTCTCATTCAATACATTATACGCTCCTGCCACTTTCCTTACAAACACTTTTACTCACCATCCCTTTTACAACACAGCTTCAAGGAATGGCCTGTTGTTGTTGTTCCTTTACCTTGTTCTCTCATATGAAAAATCTCCTCAGTGTTAATATGATACTAAACCCTTCAAACAGCTTAAATGCCTCAATCTTATCCCCCTTCTTTGCCTTCTATTCACCAAACTCTACAATCCACAATCCCTCAGTCATTCATCATAATCAATGTTATAAAATCCTGACATAATTTTTGTCAACTGCTTCTGCACCCCCTTCAAGGTTACTTCATCCAACGGCTTTGTATTAAGGCCAGGAGTATCCAGAATAAGGGAGAGGAATTGGTGGCACTGATAGCATCAGCCTGGCCAAAGATTATTGGGATCACAGAGATGTGGTTGACAGAAGAGGATATAATAACAGGAATAGAAGTTGTTGGGTACACCATTTTTCACCAGGATAGGAGGGAAAAGCGTGGTGGTGGAGTACTGCTTATGATAAGTGACGACCTATGTCCTCTAAAGTGGAGGCTTTGGAAGGCTGTGACACTAATGATTTTGAAATCATATGGTTGTGAGGTGGAGGTGATCAAGACAGGATATTTAGTGGGGTGTTGCTACAGACCAAGGAGCACAGAGGGTGGGGACCAGATGTTGAGACAGTTGAGTGTGTGGCAAGTGCTAGAAGAACGATTGTTATGGGGATTTTAACTACAGCAATATAGATTGGGGAAAGGAAGATGCATGTAGCAATAAGGGAATGGAATTTCTAGAATTCTTGAGGCACAAATGTCTTAGGCAACATGTAACAGAGGGAACAAGAGGTTCAAGAGTTTTGGATTTGGTTATAGCATCAGAAGAGCTGATAATAACTGAGATGACATCTCTCTCTCTCTGCCAGTTGGAGAGAGTGACCGTATGGTTTTGACATCGAAAATGAATAGACATGCAGGAGTATCAAAGAGACGGGAATGTATGTGGAATTATAAAGCAGGTGATTATAATAATCTTAGATGTCAACTTGGGGAAGTTTTGTGGAGGGAGGAATTGGAAGGCCGGGATATCATTAGTGCTCGGGAAATTGTGAAGGAATATTTGTTAGCAGCAATGGTAATCTGTATTCCACGAGTGAAGAAGAGGACACAATTTGGAGTAAAGTGGATGACAAACAATATTAAACAGGAACTACATGCAAAAAAGAGGCTATGGATAGAGATATAAGGAGACAGGTGAAGAGAAGATGCATGAAGAATATAAGACACAGGCCAGAAGAGTGACTAGTATGGTAAGGAAGGCAGAACTGGAATATGAGAGAAGATTGGCCCTAAGATTGAAAGAAAATCCTAGGGAATTTTTTAGCTATGTAGCCAGTAGGAGGAGAAATGACTGTGGAAGAATGATATTGCAGGATAAAAATGGGAATAGTGACTGATGCAGAGGACATAGTGGAATTATTCAATGAACACTTTATTGGAGTATTTCATCCTGAAGGAGTCAGTTTTAATACTAGAGGGATAGGGCAGGTTCAAGGTTTAGAGGTACAGGAGGAGAGTTGGTTTCAAATACTGAGTACTCTGGATGTCAGTAAAGCTTTGGGACTGGATGGTATTTCACCACGAGTTTTGAGAGAAGGTGCAAGGGAACTGACAGTGCCTTTAACCTGGCTTTTCAATGAGAGTCTAGCTTCGGCAAAGGTGCCCAGGGAATGGAAGGAAGGTAAGATAGTGCCATTGCATAAGGGTGGCAGCAGACCGGAAGTGTCTAATTATAGGCCAGTTTGCATGTTATCAGTAACATGCAAACTGGCCTATAATTAGACATGGATCTTGGAGAAAGTAGTGAGGGACTGTGTACAGCATTGGGCAGATGAGGGTGGTGTTATCCGTGAGAGTCAACATGGATTTGTGAAGGGGCATTCTTATTTTAGCAATATGCTAACCTTTTATAATAAAGATACAAGAGCATTAGATGACGGAAAGGCATATACTGCCATTTTCTTAGACTTAGCAAAAGCATTCGACAGGGTCCCGCATGTTAAGCTGTTATTTAAGTTGCAGCACATGGGTCTGGATGTCAGATTGGTCAACTGGATTCAGGATTGGCTGTCCGATAGGTATCAAAGAGTTGTGTGTGGTGGGACAATTTCAAGGAGGCAGAGTGTTACAAGTGGGGTCCCACAGGGCTCAGTACTGGGACCTATATTGTTTAACCTTTATATCAATGACACATTGACTTTATATCGATGCCAGTGTATTGCAATGGGATATTCAGTTGTTTGCAGATGATGTGAAGCTGGAAATGATTATTAGTAATAGTGCAGGTGTGGTAGCCCTGCAAGAGGATTTGAATAAGTTAGATAGATGGGCAAATGAATGGGGGTATCGGTTTAATGCAGCAAAATGTAAGGTCTTGAGGTTTGGGAAGCATCGATGGGACGCTGCATACTCTATGGGAGGAATTATACTGGAGGAAGTAGGGGAGACACTAGAGATCTGGGGTTAATCTGTGGTTGAGACACTGTCCTAATTTATCTTCTTCAAATCCTGTGGAAAAAATTTGAGAACAATAATCTAAGTGTGGTCTGATAAGAGACTTCTATAACGGAATGATAACCCTTTTCCATCTCCTTTCTCAGCAGTTCTGTTTCTCTTTCCACACATTCAGCTTTCAATTGCCATTCATGCACACAATTATGGTAAGCAGACAAACCATCACTTCAGAAAAAGTGCTCTATGATAAGCTGTGGATAAAAGGATGCATACTACGAGCCTTAGGGAATATAGGCTTACTTGTTACAGTTTGTTGAGATATCTGCATACCTGTGCTTGAATGGAGCAAGCTGATGGGCAACTTGCATGCTGATCTGCCGTTTTGATTTGATTACATTTGTTATAACAAATGTCATATGCTGTTATAACCAAAAATTTGTCTTCATGCTCCATGCTAGAGTGAGGGCATTCTCTTAGCAAATGTCTGGAACACATTCCATTTGAAATGCTGCTCAGAGCCTGGATATAATGCTATGTGAGATTCCAAACTCTCTGGCAAGATCAGGAATTCTGCAGCCTTCTTCAAGCTTTCCAATAATTCTTACCTCCATGAAATCATCTAGATAATGTCTTTGAGACATTGCAAGACATCCAAGTTTGCAATTTTATTCCTTCACAAAAAGAGCTTCTTTCAAACTCAGTCTTCATTCTCAGTCTTCACAATTTGCTTAGTACAGCCTATTATCCTGTTATGTGCTACCATGTAACCCCTTTGTGCACGGTTTGAAAATTTGGATGTGTACCCGCATTTTACTAGAAATCATCAATTTTACAAATTGCCACAAGCTGATTTATCTGAATTTGTGGTTATAATCTTCAGTAATAGTGTTCTTCCTTAGGTTTTGGACACCAATGTATAATGAGCCTAGTTGTAAAGATACTTCACATGCAAACTTTGCTTGCTTACACTTGGACAAAGTATAACACAATAATATATAATCTTTGCAAGCTTAATTTAAGTGAAAGGATGTGGATCTGCAGCAAGTGTGATATATTAATGAATTACGGGGAGTAATAACAGTAAGCATTAACGATTAAGAGTGAATATTAGACAATGTGGATTGTAGTTAAGTAAAATATGCTGAGAATGGTGTTAGCCAGAAGGGCAAGTTACAAAGCATAAGTGCCTGAATGCAAGAGTTAGAAAATGAGATTAGACATATGGTGGATAAGAACAGAAGAGTATAAAATAATCAAACAAAATACATTAGAGAAAAAAAGTGATGAACGATTCAAGAGTAGCACTGTATGGATTTTCTTTTAACCCTGCGGAGGTCGTGCACGCAAAAAAATTGCAGCGTAGGTTGCGTGTATCTGAGAGATACATTCATTACTATTATGTGCTAAAATATGATCAAACTGAGAATAAAAACACTGCATATATAATATATGATGCTTTATTTATTTTCAGTTACAACTTAGAAATTATTGAACAAAGAAAAAAAAGCTAAACCAATACTATACTGACATTGGAGTTCGCAGTATCTCTCAGATAGAATTTACTATCAAATATCACTTTCACTTTCGGACTCGAGTAACATTCGCTGCTCTTCAACATCTGATGGATTATCCAATTGATATATTTTTCCAGCCATTTTCAACTGTAAATAAAAAATCTTCTTCTTCCTAACATGAAATATAGGCCATGTGGCCTGTTCCGGTCTCATGCCATCTCTTTCTTGGTCTTCCGATTCTTCTTTTTCCACTTATTTTGTATCTGTATAATATTTTTGGTAATCTGCTGTTGTCCATTCGATTTAAATGTTCTAGCCATTTTTGTTTATACTGTCTTATGTAGTAATTAATTGGTTTGATTTTTAGGGATTGTAAGATTTCTTCATTTGTTTTGTGGTCCCACTTGGTATATCCAGCTGTTTTTCTGAGGAACTTCATTTCTGCTGTTTGAATTCGTTTTTCATCTTTCCTTTTCATGGTCCATGTTTCGCTTCCGTATAGTAGAGTTGGTTTTGACAAGACATTATATAGTCTGATTCTAGTGTGTTTTTGTACCAGGGATGGCTTAAATATACTGTTTATTATGCCATTTACTTTGACAAAGTTTGATATTTTAGTGTCTATGTCTTTTTCTTCTTCGTATGATAGATCACATCCCAAATATCTGAAAGTGTTTACTTGTTCTAGTATTTTATTATCTATCACTATTTTACTTCTTATTGGGTTTTCTCCTTTGAATGCCATTATTTTTATTTTTTCTTTGGATATTGTCATATTATATTGCTTTGAGATATCATTTAATGATTTTAATGATCTTTGTAAGTCATCTTCTGATGTAGCTAATACTATTTGATCATCTGCAAATAGTAGTGTATCTATCTTCATTTGCGGGGTCATTTGTATACCAAATGGGTTATGCTGTTTCCAGATTGTTAATATTTCATTTATATATATATATATTGAAAAGCAGAGGTGAGAGGGTACATCCTTGTCGTACTCCTCTTGATATATCTTTCCATTCTGAGGTGTGTTCTAATTTAACTGCTATTTTATTTCCTGTATATATTTCTTGAATAGATTGTAAAAGTTGGTTTGGTATGTTTAAATTGGTTAATATTTTAAACAATTTTTGTTGACTAATTTTGTCAAAAGCTTTTTCATAATCAATAAACGCCACATGTGTTTCTTTTTGAAATTCTCTTCTCTTTTCTATTAATAATTTTAAAGTAAAAATTGGATCTATGCAGGATCGGCCTTTTTGGAAGCCATTTTGTTCTTTTCGGAAGCCAATTCTAGTAATTTGTTTTCTACAATGCTGCTTAGTTTCTCTTTTAATATTCCTGCATATATTTTATATCCTGTATTCAGCAGGCTAATTCCCCTATAATTATTGCAATTGTCTTTATTTCCTTTTTTATAGATTGGGATGACCAGTGCTTTTTTCCAAGAGTTAGGGGTTTTTCCGGACATCCAAACCATATTAAAAAATTTCAAGTCTTGCATTAAATTTTTCACCTGCATTTTTGTAGAGTTCTATATTTATATTGTCTTCTCCTGGCGTTTTCCTATTTTTCCTAAATAAAAAATAAATAAATAAATAAACCAACCAATACTATATTGACATCAGAGGTTGCGGTATCTTTCAGATACAATTTACTATGAAATAACACAAATCTTTATATAACACGTGTTAAACCGAAACTGACTGCATAAACAGCGTGGAATATCACTCACAATATATGAATGCACAGCTACTCATGACTTCCAAGCTATACACTAGATATGTGTATAGCTTGGAGGTTGCAGATCAGCTGCGACCTCCGCAGGGTTAAACATGCAATGGATGAGAAGGTGCACAAGGTCTGGTTTTCTTGACAGAAGAAGGAACAGGGAATATATGCCTTAGATATGAGAAGTATGCATGTAAAAGAATAAGTGGTAGTGGTAGGAATGGATATCAGGAGACCGCTGAGGAGAGTGAAAAAAATTGGTATAGTAGGAAGAGTAGTTGGTGGGTTGTCCAGGTATGACATTAAGACAGCAGGCAAAAATCATGAATGTGGGAAGAAAGGAGTGCACTTTGCTGATGTTTGGTATGCATTTGAGGAACATACCTTACCTCAACAAACTTCACCCCTTTCTTCTCACATAGTTTGGGTATCATTCCTCTTATTGGAGATTGTTCTCCTGGACATCACTGTGTCCTCTCATCTCCATTGAACACTTCCTTATAGCAACAGTCTCTCGAACTTATTCACACTCAAGGAGATGGATTGCACTTTAATGGATTTGGTGTGAAATTAATCAAGGTAGTTAGTTTCTCAATTGGTTGCAAAGTACATTTTAATAAAATTATACCAGATCTGAAGTGTTATAATAATATGGTGATGTGCCATTTTAATATTTGAAAAGAAAAATGGAAAATATGTAACTTCAGCTTTGATTTAACCCCATTTTCTTCCTGGGGTCTAGTCCCACTGTTAAGATGAGTGCCAGGTGGCCTTTTGCTGGAAGGTTTGTGTAAAGAAGGCTAGCATTACAGATAAGTTTTTTTGGAATAATTAATTATAAGTAAGAGTTGTAAATATTATGTGTTTGCATTGTTTCTTGTGTGTGTGTGTGGGCTTGTATGTTTAAGTTTCTTAGTGAATTGTTAAACTTAGAGCAGAGTATAGTAACCAGCAAAGGAAAGATGACAGTGGCTTTGTCTTTGCAGGAATTTAATTTTGATTTCAATTGTTTTGTAAAATGAGAGTTTGAAAATGAGATAAGGCATACTTAAAATGGGATTAGACTTATGGTGGATAAGAACAGAAGAGTAGAAAATAATAAAACAAAATACATTAGAGAAAAAGAGGTGGTGAATGATTCAAGAGTAGCACTGTATGGATTTTCTTTTAAGCATGCAGTGGATGAGAAGGTGCACAAGGTCTGGTTTTCTTGACAGAAGAATGAATATAAGGTGGTAGACAAAGGTACTACATGTGTATTTGTTTGTTTATGTAGATAAATTACAGATACTTAAGGCAGATGGAAGGTGTGTGTGTGTGTGTGTGTGTGTGTGTGTGTGTGTGTGTGTGTGTGTGTGTGTGAAGTGTAGCTGAATGAGAACTTGATGAGTGGTAATATATTGATAACTTAAAGTGTTAGTACAGGAATGCACAAGGAGCATGAGTGTTAATCTTATAGCAAAGAGGGCCAGTGTAAAAGACCAGCGAAAAATTGGTAAAAAAAGTTCAGAAAAAATGAACGAGTAATCTGATGAACTTAACAATCGATGGTAAGAATGACAACAACAATATGGATGTAGCAGAAGTTGAAAAACAGAGTGCAATTAAAGGTAAGGTGGCTAGCAGTGTTGACAGCAAACAGGCATGTATCATTGGCAATCAAATTCAGAGAGATGGAAAATGTGAGGCAAGAATTGAAAACTGAGTTGGTTAAGATGAAGAGAGTTGAAAATGGATGCAGAGTGAAATTAAGAGAATTCGAGATATGTATGAAAGAGTGAAAATGAAAGATATCGGTATGAAAGAGTTAACAAAAGATCTGTGAGTGGCATTGTATGGCAATTTGATTATTGGAGGTGTGGTAAATGAGAAGATGTACACATATTCTTTTCTGGAAGTAGAATGAATAGAGTGATTGAGGCATTGGATATAAGGAGTAAGTAAGCAAGCAAAATAGTTCATAGTAGTAATAGTTACAAATGATTTGACTGAGAACAAGTCATGAGTAAGATTGGATATCAGGAGATTTTAGAGAAGGAAAAAAGATAATAGTGTGATAGGAAAGGTAGTCAGTGTGCTGCCCAGCTATAACAGGGATGAAATGAGATGGAGAGTGAAGATTGTATGTTAGCGAAAATGTATGAGAAGAAAGGAGTGCAGTTTGTTCATGTGTGGAATGAGTTTGAAGGACGAACTGAACTGTATAAGAGTTATGGAATGCATTTGAATGGTTGTGGTGTGAGTCATTTGGAGAGACTGCTGCTGGAAGGTAGAGAAATGAGTGCAGAGAATGAATCTGATCAAATAAAAAGCAATGTGAAAGAGCAGGAGAATAATGAAGGAGAGATTGAAATGGTGTTTATGAATGAATGTTGAATATGAGGAAAGGCCGAGAAGATGCAATTTACAGAGTAGTGGATAGGAGGAAGAGGGGGTGGTATGTTAGAGACCTACAAGTTGGTAAGGGGTTTATAGGATAAATGTTGAAGAGGTTTTTCATAAAATGGTGGGAGATCATTGGAGAACATCAGGCCATCCCTCGATGCAGTATAAGGAGGGTATGAACAATGGAGTGAGAAGCAGGTTTTTTGCATGCAGAGTTGTGAATGTTTGGAATGCCTTGCCTGAGAGTATGATGTCTGCAGAGAATTTGAATGTGGAAAAAGTGCAGTATGCTGAGCTGCATGTACAACAAAGGGACCTCCTAGATGAGTCTTTGATTATGTGGGAACTTAGGATGATAATAATAATAATAATAATGAGATCTCAGTATAGACTGAACCGAGTTTGTGTAGTAGTTCTTTCCAATAACCTATAGCAAAAATACATCCCAAAGGAAGTGCACTTTACATTATTGTATGCTGTGGCTCTTGTGCATATATATGCAGACTAATCATGAAGATATTTCACATGCAAATTGTGTTTGTCTACACATAGGTAAAGGATTAAGTCCAGAATATTGTTTCTTTGTCTCTTATAATTGACTTTGTAACCAAACAGGAAGAACTTTCTGCATACACACATCATCATCATTATTATGGTTTTTGTATATTATGTGTAAAACTATGTCTTTCCTATACTTTAAAATTAAGCCTTATGCTATAGTTATTCTTGTAGTAAATTAATTTCATTATTTTAAAGTGCTAATTTGGAAGGGGGAGGAGAGAATATATATATATATATATATATATATATATATATATATATATATATATATACATACATACTGGATCATTATAATTTAAAGTTCACATTTTGAAAGGCTGTAACTGGGTAACTACTCAGTGGGACGATCTGTGCAGCAATGGAATTTCATTTTGCGCAAAAAGCAACGTTAGTTCTAAAATTTGCAGTTGGATAATGCATGTAAATTATCTATGATATTTGTGATATACAGTGACCATACCATTTATGTAAATGACAAATGTCTCCAGTGATGCTTCGAAAGAAACTCCTATAAAAGCAGGTAGCTGCAGAATGCATCAGTTCATTGCCTGTTAGCAGACAACGTGTTAAAGCACATCACCATAATCAAAGGATCGTGCACTTCTTGTGAAGTTGTTTTACCAAAATAACAGCTGTGTCTTGAGAGCACTGTGAAAGTTCAGAACATTAAAGGGATTAAAGACAGGTCCTATGATTGCAAATGGTTTATGCAAAGTGATCTAGAAATTTGAAGAAACAGGTTCCTTCGATGTTGGAAGTTTTTCCACTTGGTTATACTATAAATTAAAGATACCAAGAAATTATATACTTGGTTTAATCCATTATCCAAGTGTAAGCAAACACAGTTTGCACCCGAAGTATTTTCAGGACTGGGGCAACTTGTATATAGAAGCTAATGACTTCACATCACTTGCCTTGGTATCCCATAATGCAAAGCACATATCCTTATGGACATGTATAATGCTATGCATTATGGGAAGGGTCCCTACCCAGACCGGTTTCAACCTTTATTGAATTCTCATCAGTGGGAGCCAGAACCAGAGGTGATACTAAGAGGGAAGTAATGCAAAAGTCATAGTTTTATATACGAGTACCCAAAAGTTGTTGCACCTTATTATTAAAATACTCTGGATTACAGCTAGTTGTTGGAAGTTTTTCCACTTAGTTATACTATAAATTAAAGATACCAAGAAATTATATACTTGGTTTAATCCTTTAACCATTAGCTTCTATATACGAGTTGTCCTGAAAATACTTCAGGCGCGAACTGTGCTTGCTTACACTTGGATAAAGGATTAAACCAAGTATATAATTTCTTGGTATCTTTCATTTATAGGTTCCTTAAATGTCAAAAGTGGCAGTGGAGGAAGTAGCCACAGCATTAGAGGAAGAAAGCATGGCAAATTTCATAGGAAGCAGCAGCAGCACATGGCATATTCCATGGTCTTTAGACAATCCATAAGCATGGCTCACAAAGTTGTGAAGCAAATTCTGCTCTGTTATCCTTACAAGATTTCTCACGTTCAGCAGTTGCTTAATCCTGACTGGGATGTACTAGAAACATTTGCCCTTCAGTTTCTTGCTTGGACTGAACTGGACAGTGACTGGCCATAGAAAATTTTCTGGACTGATGAAGCTCGCTTCCATCTGGATGGTGCTTTTGATGAGCTTGGTCCTGCTCGTCTCATTACCTACACTAATGGCCAGCAGTAGCATCACTCGAAGCCAATCAGGTGATTACAACACTTCAGCAGCATCATTGTCTGGATTCAACAGTTTTTATGGCAGGGTGGAGCCCTGCTCACATCACCACCTCTGTCATGTGGTTGCTTCAGACATATTTTACTGAGGACAGAATCATCAGCTGTCATTTTCATACAACATGACCAGTGTGCTTTCTGGATCTGAATACCTTCAACTTTTGGCTGTGAGGACATCTCAATGATGTTGTCTCTCATGGACACGTAGCCAACTTAGTGGACCACAAGACCAGTATTACATGCCATATCCACAACATTTCGAGTGAAACTCTACATTCTGTGGTTGAGCATGAGACTTTTGCGATTTCAGCACATTGCCAACAATGGACAGTATATTGAACATGTTGTGTTACCACACAACGCACCATGTGTACCCTAAGTTTTGTGACATTTTGAATTACACACTATGTTACTGCAGTGCAATGTATTGTACACCCAATAAGCAACTTTAAGAACTAATGTTCGTATTTGGTGCAAAAGAAAATTCCATTTGCCACACACATCATCATGTTAAATATTAAATCATTGCAATGAATAGTTACCCAGTTACAGCAGCCTTTCAAAATGTGAACTTTAATTATAATCACCCTGTACATACATACACTACTTGGAAAGAAGTCAACGGACACCATAGTGTGAGGAACACACAGCCATGACACCCACCTTAATAAGATGCAGGACCTCCTTTCATTGCAAATACTGCAGCAATCCTATGGGGGGGGGACATACTTTCCACAAGCATACAATAGCAATCAATGGGAATTTTAGATCATTTTTCCTGTAGGCATATAATGAGGTCCTGGACTGCTGTGGGGAGCACGGCCCTTGACCTCACCACACTTTATCTCACAAATTTTCATGAGGGTTGAGATCAGAGTTCGGTGGAGGCCATAATATATGGCTTCCACTGACATTCATATCTTCAAACTGCATGGGTGCAACAGCCTTATGATAAGGTGGATTGTCTTGCTGAAAGAGACGTGGTCAGTTCTGTAGAAACACCACAAACTAGTAAGCATTGCATTGTCCAGAATGTTCATGGCCACAAACAGAAGTCAGAGGCCAAACCAAGAAAAACAGGACCATACCATCACACTGCCACCTCCAAATTTCATAGTTGGGATTATCACTCTTGTAAGAGATGTTTACCAGGCATCCAACACACCCATCCATCTGTTCAGTTAATGGTGTAGCATGAATTATCACTCTATAACACAGCATTCCAAATTTCCATGTCCCACTGTTCATGCTCTTTGTACCTCTGAAGACAACTCAGCTGTTCATGTTGCTTTGGGTAACATGGGGGGGGGGGGCTGTTGTCTGTTGCAGTTCTACCATCGAAACTCATGTTGCAAGCCTTGATTCAGAATGCTTTCATGTAGATTAGTGTTCCAGTTGATGGCTGGAACTCTGCACTCAATGTGTCAGCCAACAAATGGTTTTTAAATATTATCCTATGTAGCACCCTATGGTTGCGTTTACTGAGTGTGGTGGGTTATCCACTATGGCTAGCACTTGCAGTTGACTCCCTTCGCTTCCATCTCAGTATGTATTACAGATTGTTGAACCTATGATGACCCAATTTTGCAACACTTTACCAAACAGATAGAACTGGTACATGGTATCCAATCAAAACACTTCTTTGAAATTCCATCATTTCCCTTCTCGCAGTCATTTCACCAGAATGCAGTTGCATTGACTTGGGAGCATTGTATTCCTCCAATTTATACTGGCTACAAACACGTGACTCGTTACATGGCAGGATGCACCTTGCTCATGGAGGTGCCCATTGACTTCTTTTCAAACTGTGTGTGTGTATACACACACCACACACACACGGATCATCCTATATATATGTATACATATACAGGATGGCCCGTAAGTCACAAAGGGGTTTAAACATTTCATAATTTTTAAACCCCTTTTTAAACCCCTTTTAAACCAAATTGGGGCGCTAGCGTCGCCGTAGCACGTGGCGGTGAATTTGAGCTGTGCAGAAGAAAGTGATTTTTAATCGGTGAATAGTCCGTTTTTTTCACGTTTTTCTACGTTTTTGAGTGCTGAATTGTTTCTCTGAATACGAGTGTACTTCAGTAGTTGTTTTTCGGAAGTTAGTTGCTGTCGCGATATAATATATGTTGGTACCGTCAGAATCGAACGCGTAACGGTGGAAGACAAAACGAAGCTAAGTTACTTTGTATTTAGTTATATTTCATTTTATTTAATTATATTAGTACTTAAATGTTCTGATGTTTGTACTTTTTTCCCCTCTTATTTATTAATTGAATAATTATTAAGGATTACGCTACTCGGCAGTAAGGAATGATGGTGGATTCAGCAGCAGTCGCAAGTGGCGTAACGCCAAGTCCTCCGCCATTTAAGAACTCAATTATTAGCAATATCATAAGGGACTTTGTGGCATGCAGTACTTGCGGCATGTATGCTTCTAAGGAATTACATATGTGGTTTGTTAAAGAGAGTGGAGAGCGTATGTGCGCAAAATGCAGGCAGTTGGAGGAAATAAGTACATTAGATATATCGATATCCGACTTTGTTGCTCCAGGAACGGAGAATGAATGAATGTAGGAAGACGAGTAGTATGATAGGAGAGAATGAGAAAATAATGGTTGATAGTGTGGAAGGTGTGAGTGACTGTGGAAGTTTAGGAGATGGTTTTGTTTGGGAGAGTGAATTTAGATTAAGAGTGACTGACCTGCAGAGGGAGATAGATGAGTTGAAAGAGGAGGTGGAATGTCTAGTGAATGAGAGCAGAAGTATGAAAGATAAGATTAGGAGAATGGAAGAGATGAATGCAAGGCGAATCAGAGTAGGAGAGAGAGAGAATTTAAGGAGTATGAGTGAGAGGTATGGGGGTGCTAGAAGAGGAGAGATTGGAAACAGTAGAAGAGAGGGAATGAGAGAGAGATATGGGAATGCTAGCAGACGAGAGGATGGAAACAGTAGGAGAGACGGAATGAGAGAGAGATATGGAAGTGCTAGAAGAGGAGAGAATGGAAACGGTAGGAGAGATGGAATGAGAGAGAGGTATTGGAATGCTAAAAGACGAGCGGATGGAAACAGTAGTAGGAGAGACAGAATGAGAGAGGGATATGGAAGTGCTAGAAGTGGAGAAAATGGAAACAGTAGGAGAGAGGGAATGAGAGAGATGTATGGGAGTGCTAGAAGAGGAGAGAATGGAAACAGTAGAAGAGAGAGGTATGGGAATGAAAGAAGAGGAGAGAATGGAAACAATAGGAGCGATGGAATGGTAAGAGGTATAATGTATGGTGACTCAATGATCCGTGGTGTTCAGGATAGGATGCGTGAGGAGTGTTTCCCAGGAGGAACAATAGAAAGGGTGGCTATGGCAATTAAGAGAAGTGAAAGGGTGGATGAGATGATTGTGATGGTAGGAACGAATGACTTGAGTGGTAATGTAAGTCGGGCAGCGAGAGATATGAGATTTTTGCTTGAGACTGTACGGAAGAAGACAGAGAGAGGAAAAATAGTGTGTGTGTTGCCTAGGTATGATAATGATGAGCTGAGCAGAAGAGCGGTGATATTGAATGGCATAATAGCGAGAATGTGTGACAAGAGAGGACTGGTATATGTGGATGCTTGGAGTGCGTTTGAGGAAAGAGAGGAGTTGTTTGCGAGAGACCGTTTGCATTTGAATGAGGAAGGACGTAGGCATCTGGAGAGATTGCTGTTCTGAACGAGTCAGTGTGTCCCAGGGAGGAGGATAGCAGGGGTGGCCTCTTGTGGGAATGGATACTTGGGAGAAGGGAGACAATGTCATGTAAGACTGAGCCCAGTGGAGTCTAGAAGGGATAATGCTGGGTATAGAAACAATGGCATTTATATGCTGTATACTAATGCCAGGAGTATCCGGAATAAGGGAGAGGAATTGGTGGCGCAGATAGCATCAGCCTGGCCAAAAATTATTGCGATCACTGAGACGTGGTTGACAGAAGGGGATATAAAAACAGGAATAGAAGTCGCTGAGTATAGCATTTTTCGCCAGGATAGGAGGGGAAAGCGTAGTGGTGGGGTGCTGCTTATGATAAGTGATGACCTATGTCCTCTAAGAGTGGAGAATTTGGAAGGTAGTGAGACAAATGATTTTGAGAGCGTATGGTGTGAGGTAGAGGTAGGCAAGACAGGATATTTAGTGGGGTGTTGCTACAGACCCAGGAGCACAGAGGATGGGGACCAGGAGATGTTTAGACAGCTAAGATTGGCAAGTGCAAGAAGAATGATTGTTATGGGAGATTTTAACTTCAGTAGTATAAATTGGAGAGAGGAAGATGCATGTAACAATAGGGGAATGGAATTTCTAGAATTCTTGAGGGACAAATGTCTTAGGCAACATGTAACAGAGGGAACAAGAGGTTCAAAAATTTTGGATTTGGTTATAGCATCAGAAGAGTTGATAATAACTGAGTTGACGTCTCTCCCACCAGTTGGAGAGAGTGACCATATGGTTTTGACTTGGAAAATGAATAGAAATGCAGGAGTATCAAAGAGACGGGAACTTATGTGGAATTATAAGGCAGGTGATTATAATAGTCTTAGACGTCAACTTCGGGAAGTTTCATGGAGGGAGGAATTGGAAGGCCGGAATATCACCAGTGCGTGGAATATTGTGAAAGAATATTTGTTATCAGCAATGGTAAGTTGTATACCACGAGTGAAGAAGAGGGCGCAATTTGGAGTAAAGTGGATGACAAACAATATTAAACAGGAATTGCATGCGAAAAAGAGGCTATGGAAGAGATATAAGGAGACAGGTGAAGAGATGCATGAGGAATATAAGACACAGGCCAGAAGAGTGACTCGTGTGGTAAGGAAAGCGAAACTGGAATATGAGAGGAGATTGGCCCTAAGATCCAAAGAAAATCCTAGGGAATTTTTTAGCTATGTGGCCAGTAGGAGGAGAAATGACTGTGGAAGAATGATATTGTGGGATAAAAATGGGAATAGAGTGACTGATGCAGAGGACATAGTGGAATTGTTCAATGAACACTTTATTGGAGTATTTCATCCTAGAGGAGTCAGTTTTAATGCTAGAGGGATAGGACTGGTACGAGGTCTGGAGGTACAGGAGGAGAGTGTGTTTCAGATACTGAGTACTCTGGATGTCAGTAAAGCTGTGGGACTGGATGGTATTTCGCCACGAGTTTTGAGAGAATGTGCTAGGGAATTGACAATACCTTTAACGTGGCTTTTCAATGAAAGTCTGGCTTTGGCAAAGGTGCCCAGGGAATGGAAGGAAGGTAAGATAGTGCCATTGCATAAGGGTGGTAACAGACTGGAAGTGTCTAATTATAGACCAGTCTGTGTGTCATCAGTAGTTGTTAAGATCTTGGAGAAAGTAGTGAGGGACCGTGTACAGCATTGGGCAGATGAGGGTAATGTTATCTGTGAGAATCAACATGGATTTGTGAAAGGACGCTCTTGTTTTAGCAATATGCTAGCCTTTTATAATAAAGTTACAAGAGCATTAGATGAGGGAAAGGCATATACTGCAATTTTCTTAGACTTGGCGAAGGCATTTGACAGGGTGCCACATGATAAGCTGATATTTAAGTTGCAGCACATGGGTCTGGATGTCAGATTGGTCAACTGGATTCAGGATTGGCTGTCTGATAGGTATCAGAGAGTTGTGTATGGTGGAGCAGTTTCCAGGAGGCAGAGGGTTACAAGTGGGGTCCCACAGGGCTCAGTACTAGGACCTATATTGTTTAACCTTTATATCAATGACATAGCCAGTGGATTGCAGGGGGATATTCAGTTGTTTGCGGATGATGCGAAGCTTGGAAGGATTATTAGTAATAGTGCAGATGTGGTAGCCCTGCAAGAGGATTTAAATAAGCTAGATAGATGGGCAAATGAATGGGGGTGTCAGTTTAATGCAGCAAAATGTAAGGTCTTGAGGTTTGGGAAACATCGATGGGATGCTGCATACTCTATGGGAGGAGTTATACTGGAGGAAGTAGGGGAGACAAGAGATCTGGGGTTGATGATTGATAGAAACCTGAAGTTTAGGGGACATATTGCAAAGGTGGTGAAGGTAACACAGAGGATTGCTGCTATTATGAGAAGGACACTTACCTGCAGAGATAAGAGGGTTATCATTCCGTTGTATAAGTCTCTGATCAGACCACACTTGGACTATTGTTCTCAGATTTGGTCCCCAGGATTTGAAGGGGATAAATTAACTGTGGAAAGGATACAAAGACGGATGACAAAGATGGTTTCAGGACTGTACAAGGATAGTTATGAGGATCGGCTGAGAGAATGTGGACTGCAGAGTTTGGTGGATAGAAGAAGGAGAGGTGATATGATTGAGACTTTTAAACTGTTGAGAGGTGGTTACAGGGTTGACACTGGGGAGTTCTTTCGCTTGGTTGATCAGCGGGAAGGAGTGATGACAAGAGGCCATCCCTGGAAGTTACGAAAGGGAACTGTGAGCAAGAGGGTAAGGAGTGGTTTCTTTGTGTGGAGGGTGGTTGAGCCGTGGAATGCATTGCCTGATGGAGTGGTGGGAGCGAGAACGGTCAGTGGGTTTAAGGAGTGGTATGATAAACTTTGTGTTTCTCAGGGGGGGACCTCCCCTCGATGAGTCTTGACAGACTTTATGTCTTAGAAAGGACCTCCCTCGATGAGTCTTTTGACTCCTTGGAGGCCTGAATAATAATAATAATAATAATAACTTTTTTTATTAATTGTTTTTATTATTTTTATTTTTAATGAAATACAGAACCTGGATATTTTTTTCATTAGTTTTGAAAAACCACATCACGTAAAAAGCAAGGAGACTATTGGAGAGCAGATGTTTAGGCAGTTGAGCTTGGCAAGTGCAAGAAGAATGATTGTCATAGGAGATTTTAACTACAACAGTATAAGCTGGGAAGAGAAAAATGCATGTAGTAATAAGAGGATGGAATTTCTAGAATTCTTGATGGACAAATATCTTAGGCAACACGGAATAGAGAAAACAGGAGGTTCAAGAGTTTTGAATTTGGTCATAGCATCAGAAGAGCTGATAATAAGTGAGATGACATCTCTCCCACCAGTTGGATAGAGTGACCATGTCATTTTGACTTGGAAAGTGAATAGACATATAGGAGTACCAAAGAAAAGGGAATGTATGTGGAATTATAAGGCAGGTGATTATAATAGTCTTAGGTATCAACTAGGGGAAGTTGCATGGAGGGCAGAATTGGAAGGCCAGGATATTATTAGTGCATGAGAAATTGTGAAGGAATAATATTTGTTAGCAGCAATAGTAAGCTGTATTCTACGAGTGAAGAAGCAGACACAATTTGGTGTAAAGTGGATGGAAAACAATATCAAACAGGAACTGCAGTTGAAAAAGGCATATAAGGAGAGGAGTAGAGAGCAGATACACAAAGAATATAAGACTCAGGACAGGAGCAAGACTAGTATGGTGAGGAAGACGAAACTGAAATATGAGAAGAGATTAGATTGGCACTAAGATCAAAAAAAAATCCTAGGGAATTTTTTAGCTATTTAGCTATGTAGCCAGTAGGAGGAGAAATGATTGTGGAAGAATTACATTGTAGGATAAAAATAGGAATAGAATGACTGATGCAATGGACATAGTGGAGTTGTTCAATGAGCACTTTATTGGATTATTTCATCTTGGAGAAGAAGGTTTTAATACTAGAGGGACAGGGCAGGTTCAGGTTTTAGAGGTGCAAGAGAAGAGTGTTCCAAATACTGAATACTTTGGATATCAGGAAAGCTGTGGGACTGGATGGTATTTCACCACGGGTTTTGAGAGAATGTGCTAAAGAGCCTGACAGCTCTGTTGACCTGGCTCTTCAATAAAAGTTTGGCTGTGGGAAAAGTACCCAAGGAATGGAAGGAAGGTAAGATAGTGCCACTGCACAAAGGTGGTAGTAGACTGGAAGTGTCTAATTATAGGCCAGTCTGCGTGTCATCAGTAGTTGTTAAGGGCTTGGAGAAATTAGTGAGGATCTATATACAGTATTGGGGAAGATGGGGGGTTATGTTATCTGTGAGAATCAACATGGATTTGTTAAGGGGCGATCTTGCTTTAGTAATATGATTGCTTTTTATAATAAAGTGACGAGCAGTTGATAAGGGAAAGGCATATACTGCCATTTTTTTGCATTTTGCAAAGGCATTTGACAGGGTCACCATGATATGCTAATATTTAAATTGCAGCAGATGGGTTTAAATGTCAGGTTAGTCAAATGGATTCAGAGAGTTGTGTATGCTGGGGCAATATCAAGGAAGCAGAAGGTTATAAGTGGGTTCCACAGGACTCGTTACTGGGACCTGTATTGTTCAACCTTTATATCAATGACATTGTTAATTGATTGCAATGGACTATTCAGTTGTTTGTAGATAATGTGAAGCTGGGAAGGATTATCAGTAATATCGCAGATGTGGCATCACTGCAAGAGGATTTGAATAAACTAGACAGATGGGCAAATGAATGGTGTCTGTTTAATGCAGCAAAATGTGAAGACTTGAAGTTTGGGATCCATCGATGGTTAGGCTGCATTCTCAATTGGAGGAGCTGTACTGGATGGAGTAGGGGAGACAAGAGATCTGGGGGTGGTGATTGATAGAAAACTGAAATTCAGGGAGAATATTGCAAAGGTGGTGAAGGTAACCCAGAGGATTCCTGCAATATTGATAAGGATACTGACCTGCAGAGATAAAAGAGTTATCATTCCATTGTATAGACCCCGATCAGACCACACTTAGACTATTGTTCTCAAATTTGGTCCCCGGGATTTGAAGGGGATAAATTGACTGTGGAATGGGTACAGAGGCGGATAACAAAGATGGTTTCAGGATTGTACAGTGTCAGTTACGAGGCTCAACTGAAGGAATGTGGACTGCAGAGTTTGGTAGTTGAAAGAAGGAGAGGTGATATGATCGAGACTTTTAAACTGTTGAGAGGCAGTTACAGAGTAGACATTGGAGAGTTCTTTCGCTTCATGGAACGGCAGGAAGGAGCGATGACAAGGGGCCATCGCTGGAAGTTATGAAAGGAATCTGTGAGCAAGAGAGTGATGAGTGGTTTCTTTGCATGAAGTGTGGTTGAACCGTGGAATGCATTGCCTGAGAGAGTGGTTAGAGCAAGAACGGTAAATGAGTTCAAGGAGTGGTATGATAGACTTTGTGTTTCCTAAGAAGGACCTACCACAATGAGTCTCTTGACTCTATGGAGGCCTGAATAATAATAATAATTTTTTTAACACTTTATTATGTCTTTCATACATATAATAATTACTTTATAAAATTATAGAAATTACAAAATTTAAAAATTCTAAAAATCACATACATATAATAATAATAATAGCATTTTTTTAATTCAATGATTTTTATTATTAAAATTATGATTGCATATTATGCATTTACAAAATATGTTGTTCAGTGAATTTCTTACAAATTTTCCATTTTTTGTATAATTTGTTAATAATAGTTACTATAGATGGTAATTTATAGTTTGCAGTTGAATAAGATTACATTTTTAACAGCATTTATAGTATAACAATAAGTTATATATATTTTACAATTTTTTGCTTTTAATGTATTTAAGCACTGTAACTTATCACTTCAATATAGTAAATAATTTTTTTTATTTTCTTGCTGTTGATCTCGGTTGAGATGTAATGTCTCAGCTTGTATCCTTGAATCTTTTTAATGAGCTTATATGAGAATGACACCAGTTAGTTATTTTTTATTGATTTGATTGCTGTGTTGAAAGTAGCTGATGTTTGAGAGGTCAAATAAATGATCTGAAAGGTCTGATCAAAGTGAAATTGCAGATATATTCTGGTGTTATTGCATCTGTTTTGATGGTTCACATTTATTTTTATTGTGGTCTTCTTTTTGAACTACTTAGGAGACTTTTTTTATTTCACTGTGGCAGCCTTTCTATGTCTTCTGAGCTTTTAATTTGTATCAGCTTTAAAGTTTGTGACTTCCTCAAGAATATCTTGCATATCTGATCCACAAAAATTGGTAATTTTTTTTCTGTTTTTGCGTTTCTTGCTTGGTTCAGCAGATTCTGGTTGAATGGTGTTAAATATTCGGATAGGAAGATTGGTGTATTGTCTTGCAATGCATTCAAGTTCTTGGCAACTGGTTTTTTTCTGTCTGCTGCATTTTATGAGATTGTCTCTTGTGGACTTGCTTGTAAGATGAACTAGGACTGGTGCAGGTCATGGCAAGCCTTATTTTTTGCTCTTCCTAGGAATCCAATTTATGGTCTGAATGTCGTTAAGCTGTAGGGGGATATCAATTGCATGGCCTAATTTTAAGATTTCGTCTCTGAGGTTTTCTGTAGGTACAATTTCAGGAAGACCGTTTATGACAAGATCTTCTTTATGAAAGTTTATTTTTCACTTGGTTAGAGTATAATAAAATTAGTTTAATCCTTTATCCAAGTGTGAGCAAACAAAGTTTGCGCCTGAAGTATCTTCAGGACTAGGGTAAGGTGATACCACACCAGGGCAACTCGTTGCAAAGGTGGAGAAAGCTACCAACACTCCTATCTCGGTATCTCCTGTAATGCAAAACACATCTCCTTGCGGATATGTCTAATGTTATGCATTAAGGGAAGGGCCACTACCCAGACTAGTTTCGATCTTTATTGAGGTCTCTTCAGTGGGAGCCAGGCCCTAGTGGAAATACCAGGCAGAAGCATTCGCAGGTCATCTCTACCTATAGGAGTTGCCAAATGGTGTGCCACCCTTTTTTAATAAATTACTCTGGATTTAGAGAAGGTTGTTGAAAGTTTATTTAATAACTCCTATAGGTAGAGATGACCTGCGAATGCTTCTGCCTGGTATTTCCACTAGGGCCTGGCTCCCACTGAAGAGACCTCAATAAAGGTCGAAACTAGTCTGGGTAGTGGCCCTTCCCTTAATGCATAACATTAGACATATCCGCAAGGAGATGTGTTTTGCATTACAGGAGATACTGAGATAGGAGTGTTGGTAGCTTTCTCCACCTTGCAACGAGTTGCCCTGGTGTGGTATCACCTTACCCTAGTCCTGAAGATACTTCAGGCGCAAACTTTGTTTGCTCACACTTGGATAAAGGATTAAACTAATTTTATTATAAGATCTTCTTTATGTTGTTGCTGATTTAAATGTTCGTATTGTAGTTTTAGAGAATCGAGTTCTTGACGGAGTCGGGATGTCTCTCTTTCATCAAATTGTGTTGCCTATATCGGTTAGTGTGTTATTGCTGATTTTAATGTGTTTTACCATTTGCAACACTTCTATCACTGCTAAATGATTATGTTTGACCAAATCTTCATATTTGCTATATATTATTTATTTGTTCATTCTGTTTGTCAAAGAGTTCTTGCACAAGTCTCTAGACTGCTTTCTATTAGTATATTTAAAGAGTTGAAATTATGGGACTCACCTGTATTTTTTGCATGTCCAGTTCGTTGTCTAATTTTTCCTCCGGTATAATCGGCTGCATCATAGGTGGCTGTCTTAGGTGCATTTCTCTACTCTTCTTCCAGAGCAGGCACTTCCATTCCTCGCTTGTTGCATTGGATTTACGTTGTAGGATTGTTTCTGAAAAGCCAACACATGTAAAGTGTAGAATCCTACTGCATTTCCTACAGGTTATATGATTTCTGTTGGACGATAAATTCTTTAGGCATTTGATGCACTTCATAACTTACCTTTCTTCCCTTGAGCAACTGTAGTGTGATTGTAAAGATGGCGACGTCGTTTGTGCTTTGCTCGTTGTTGACCGCGGTCCTCTCTGTTCACTTTTCAGCACTTCAAAATTTGGTTTCTTCTTAGCCGATTTCATGAATTTTATATCACTGTCTTCGACATGACAAGTACAGTTACTTGGGAACACTTTCAAATTAAAAACGTTAGTTGGAACCACTTTAAAACTATAAAAAACAGGAGCAGCGATATTACCGTGCGCCTGTTTGTATGCAAACACAGCGTCCTAATAATAATAATAATATTTTTTTAATGTATTTTTTTTATTCATTTCTGAATTATTTACACAATTACAATAATCATTTTTAGTGGCATTCCAACTTGTAATTATTATTACAAAATTCAGCACTAAGTGCTGCATATGTAATACATTTTCTACATTGCATCTATATTTACAACACGTTCTACAAATATTAACAATGAAGATCACGGACTTTTTGCATAATGGATGATAATAATATGATCATTTCTCAGATAAATTACATATATATGATTATTACAGACATTTTTTGCATGTTTACACATTATGTATAAAATAACTTTTTATATATATATTTATATTTTTATATATTTATAAAGGAGAGAGGAAATGGTAAGAGGTGTAATGTATGGCGACTCAATGATTCGTGGTGTTCAAGATAGGATGCGGGAGGAGTGTTTGCCAGGAGGAACAATAGAAAGGGGGCTATAACAATTAAGAGAGGTGAAAGGGTGGATGAGATGATTGTAATGGTAGGAACAAATGACTTGAGTGGTAATGCAAGTCGGGCAGCGAGAGATATGAGATTTTTGCTTGAGGCTGTACGGAAGAAGACAGAGAGAGGAAAAATAGTGTGTGTGTTGCCTAGGTATGATAATGATGAGCTGAGCAGAAGAGCAGTAATATTGAATAACATAATAGCTAGAATGTGTGACAAGAGAGGACTGGTATATGTGGATGCTTGGAATGCGTTTGAGGAAAGAGAGGAATTGTATGCGAGAGACCGCTTATATTTCAATGAGGAAGGATGTAGGCATCTGGAGAGATTGCTGTTCTGAAAGAGTCAGTGTGTTCCAGGAAGGATGATAGCAAGGGTGGCCTCTTGTGGGAATGGATACTTGGGAGAAGGGAGACAATGTCAGGTAACACTGAGCCCAGTGGAGTCTAGAAGGGATAATGTTGGATATAGAAACAATGGCATTTATATGCTTTATACTAATGCCAGGAGTATCTGGAATAAGGGAGAGGAATTGGTGGCACAGATAGCATCAGCCTGGCTAAATATTATTGGGATCACTGAGACGTGGTTGACAGAAGGGGATATAATAACAGGAATAGAAGTCGCTGGATATAGCATTTTTCGTCAAGATAGGAGGGGAAAGCGTGGTGGTTGGGTACTGCTTATGATAAGTGATCACCTATGTCCTCTAAGAGTGGAGGCTTAGGAAGAAAGTGAGACAAATGATTTTTAGAGTGTATGCAAGAAAGGCAAGAGAAGTAGGCAAGAAAGGATATTTAGTGGGGTGTTGCTACAGACCCAGGAGCACAGAGGATGGGGACCAGGAGATGTTTAGACAGGTAAATTTGGCAAGTGCAAGAAAAATGATTGTTATGGGAGATTTTAACTACAGTAGTATAAATTGGAGAGAGGAAGATGCATGTAGCAATAGGGGAATGGAATTTCTAGAATTCTTGAGGAACAAATGTCTTAGGCAACATGTAACAGACGGAACAAAGTTCAAGAGTTTTGGATGTGGTTATAGCATCAGAAGAGTTGATAATAACTGAGTTGACATCTCTCCCACCAGTTGGAGAGAGTGACCATATGGTTTTGACTTGGAAAATGAATAGACATGCAGGAGTATCAAAGAGACGGGAACTTATGTGGAATTATAATGCAGGTGATTATAATAGTCTTAGACGTCAACTTCGGGAAGTTTCATGGAGGGAGGAATTAGAACTCTGGGATATCATTAGTGCATTGGAAATCTTGAAAGAATATTTGTTAGCAGCAATGGTAAGTTGTATAGCACGAATGAAGAAGAGGACAAAATTTGGAGTAAAGTGGATGACAAACAATATTAAACAGGAATTGCATGCGAAAAAGAGGCTATGGAAGAGATATAAGGAGACAGGTGAAGAGAAGATGCATGAAGAATATAAGACACAGGCCAGAAGAGTGACTAGTGTGGTAAGGAAAGCAAAACTGGAATATGAGAGGAGATTGGCCCTAAGATCCAAAGAAAATCTTAGAGAATTTTCTTTGGATCTTTAGCTATGTGGCCAGTAGGAGGAGAAATGATTGTGGAAGAATGATATTGTGGGATAAAAATGGGAACAGAGTGACTGATACAGAGGACATAGTGGAATTGTTCAATGAACACTTTATTGGAGTATTTCATCCTAGAGGATTCAGTTTTAATGCTAGAGGGATAGGGCTGGTTCGAGGTTTAGAGGTACAGGAGGAGAGTGTGTTTCAGATACTGAGTACTCTGGATGTCAGTAAAGCTTTGGGACTGGATGGTATTTCACCACGAGTTTTGAGAAAATGTGCAAGGGAACTAACAGTGCCTTTAACCTTAATTTTCAATGAAAGTCTAGCTTCAGCAAAGGTGTCCAGGAAATGGAAGGAAGGTAAGATAGTGCCATTGCATAAGGGTGGTAACAGACTGGAAGTGTCTAATTATAGGCCAGCCTGTGTGTCATCAGCAGTTGTTAAGATCTTGGAGAAATTAGTGAGGGACCATATACAGCATTGGGCTGATGAGGGTAATGTTATCTGTGAAAGTCAACATGGATTTGTGAAAGGGTGCTCTTGTTTTAGCAATATGCTAGCCTTTTATAATAAAGTTACAAGAACATTTGATCAGGGAAAGGCATATACTGCAATTTTCTTAGACTTAGGGAAGGCATTTGACAGGGTGCCACATGATAAGCTGATATTTCATTTGCAGCACATGGGTCTGGATGTCAGATTGGTCAACTGGATTCAGGATTGGCTGTCTGACAGGTATCAGAGAGTTGTGTATGGTGGAACAGTTTCAAGGAGGCAGAGAGTTACAAGTGGGGGTCCCACAAGCCTCAGTACTGGGACCTATATTGTTTAACCTTTATATCAATGACACTGTCAGTGGATTGCACGGGGATATTCAGTTGTTTGCAGATGATGCGAAGCTGGAAAGGATTATTAGTAATAGTGCAATGTGGTAGCCCTGCAATAGGATTTGAATAAGCTAACAAGATGGGCAAATGAATAGGGGTCAGTTTAATGCAGCAAAATGTAAGATCTTGAGGTTTGGGAAACATCGATGGGATGCTGCATACTCTATGGGAGGAGTTATACTGGAGGAAGTAGGGGAGACAAGAGATCTGGGGTTGATGATTGATAGAAATCTGAAGTTTAGGGGACATATTGCAAAGGTGGTGAAGGTAACACAGAGGATTACTGCAATTATGAGAAGGATGCTGACCTGCAGAGATAAGAGGTTTATCATTCTGTTGTATAAGTGTCTGATCAGACCACACTTGGACTATTGTTCTCAGATTTGGTCCCCAGGATTTGAAGGGGATAAATTAACTGTGGAAAGGATACAAAGACGGATGACAAAGATGGTTTTAGGACTGTACAATTTTAGTTATGAGGATCGGCTGAGGGAATGTGGATTTCAGAGTTTTGTGGATAGAAGAAGGAGAGGTGATATGATTGTGACTTTTAAACTGTTGAGAGGTGGTTACAGATTTGACACTGGGGAGTTCTTTCGCTTGATTGAACAGCAGGAAGGAGTGATAAGCGGCCATCCCTGGAAGTTACGAAAGGAAACTGTTTGCAAGAGGGTGAGGAGTGGTTTCTTTGCGTGTAGGGTGGTTGAACCATGGAATGCATTGCCTGATGGAGTGGTGAGAGTGAGAATGGTCAATGAGTTTAAAGAGTGGTATAATAAACTTTGTTTCTTGGGGGGGGGGGGGACCTCCCATTGATGAGTCTTGACAGACTTTATGTTCTTGGGAAGGACCTCCCACGATGAGTGTTTTGACCCCATGGATGCCTGAATAATAATAATAATAATAAATAATAATAATAATATATATGTATCTTCAATATTATACACCATACTGACTGTTTTGTTACATAATTTACAGTAATTTGCAATTTTTTTTTTTTTTTCAAAGTTTGAGAAAGAGTGATTATTCAAACAAATTTCTGCATTTGTTTATAAGGATTACTTGCACATTTATATGATTAATTGCACCTACTTCGAAGCTTGGGTTAGCTTTTATGAAGAGATTGGGATTTAGACTTCACTATTTATGTTGTTGCTACTGTTTATGTATGGGATGTACTCATTGGATGCTAGTGATTTGTGATGTGTATGTTAGTGTTAATGGTATCTTAACTTTGTTGGTATATTTTCTAGAGTTCGTTTTTTAATGTTCTTTAGTATCTACGTGCTTTAAATTTCTTGATAGGTTGTTGAGTTGCATAGGTATCTGATGTTGATCTCACAAAAGAACCGTATGAGTTGTTGAAGGGTGTGGGGATGTAGAGAGTTGTTGTAGGTCGTGTTGTACAATATGTATCTCTGTTGTTTCAATAGGTGATGTTGAAGTAATTCCTTGTTAATGTCATGTAGTGTTTCAGGTTTTTAATGCTCAGAATTTTGTGTATCACCATGTGCTTTTCAGATATTGGTTGTTGCTTATAAGATGTCCATATCACTGTTGACACAGTTTTCCTGTGTAATGTTTCTAATTTTGATAGGTGGCTGTCTGATGTATTTGCATAGACTGTTATTCCGTATATGAGAAGGAATTCGCAGATACTGTGATATAGGAGTTTTGTTATGTTGGATGGGAAAATGTCTTTAACTTGGAAGAGTTTTGCTACGATGATCCGGAGTTTGGTGTGTAGGTATTCTAAATGTTTTGTCCATTTAAGGTGGGAATCTATATAGAGACTGAGGTATTTTGCATGTATTACAGGTTTGATTTCAGAACATTGGCAGGTATTTTTGTTGTTAATGCAGTGGTATGTGTGACAATGCATCGATAGTGATGCGGGGCGTATGATTCTTGGGTTGTGTATTATCAGTATCTGTGTTTTGGTGTCGTTGAGTAGAATTGTGTTTTGGTGGAAGTATGTTGTGATTTCATTTAGGTTTTGTTGTGCTTTCCAGAGAGCTGTGTTAATGTCTGTGAGGATTACTACTAGTGCAGTGTCATCTGCATATTGAAATATTTGACTTCTTATGGACAGTGCCGGCGCTAGGATCTTTGTCGCCTGCATGCAATTTCTGTCTAAACGCCCCTGTAACAATCCGGGCGTGTGTGATTCTTCTACGATAATAAAAATTTAAATTATTTGAAATTTCTTAAATAAATTTTGACAGAACAGCCACACATTGGTTCGCTAAATGTAACGAACCGGGGGTGTTGACTAGGCAGGATCATCTTTAAAAACCGGAATATTCAAAAAATGCTCAAATGTTAAAGCAAATTTTGATAAAGCCACTTCACTTTAATCACTGAATATAATTCAACAGTTAAAGTGAAGTGGCTTTATCAAACGTTGATACGGGGATTATAGCCTTTTCACCGACCCGAATCGCTAACAAAATTAAAATTAATCTTAATTAAAGTTAAAATTTATTTGAACATTTTTCCTAAAAGATAGTTCCATTTATAAAAATGTTAATAATTTTTATAAATGGAACTATCTTTTAGGAAAATAAAAGAAACTCAAGATAGATGAGAAAATAAGAAAAGAATTCAGAAATAATTAGAACATTTAATTTAAGTATTCAAAAAATAACATCATTACAGAATAACAGAAAATAAAGTAAATTACATAAGTATACTTGAAATTTTTTAAATTAAAATTTAATGTTTTTGATTTCATATTCACAAAATTAGAAATAATGGTCTTAACTTCTAATTCTGCACATATATCATTTTCAACAGCTATTAAAGCTAAAGTAACAAGCCTTTTTTGTGACATACTTGTTCTTAAGTAGGTTTTAATTAATTTCAACTTGGAAAAGGAACGTTCACCACTCACTACACTAACAGGTAAGGTTAATAGTATGCTTAAAGCAATTGAAAAGTTAGCGAAAGATAAATTATCGGACACAATAAAATTAAGAATATCTAAAGGGCTTTTGAATATTTAAATTATCCTTCCGAAAAACATCCCGGAAAGCACGTAACTCGTCATATAGTTCTATTGTATTTACGTCTTTATTGTCGCCGTCCTTCAAGAGAATCTCTAAATCGCCACAATTTTTACATAAATCTTCGTTATTAATTTGTAGTAATCTATACAAGAAATTGAAATTACCATAAAATGTAATTTTTAGTTGTTCAAAATGTTCTATTTACGAACACATTGCAACGTCTAGTACTGTATAAAACACGTTCACTCTAAATTTATCTTCTGGCGATTGTGGCATTTTGTCATGATGCTTGTAGGCAAATTGTCGTGTCTTCTTTCATCGTTGAACTTCCACACCAGTTTTTAATTCTTATTCTCCATCCACCTCTTCACTCAGTTCTTTTGCCGTTTTTAGACCTTCTTTAAAATTTGTATCTCATCGATGCTCTTGTAAGAATATTTTTAAGTTTTCGACAGATTCTAAAGCAAGTGTAATGTTCATATTTTTCTCTTAAAGCATTTTACTCACAGGGTTTATTCTGTTAAGTAAATCATGCCAAGTTATAAGAGAGCAAATAAATTTGTAGTCCTTTATTTACAAATTTATTTGCTCTCTTATAACTTGGCATGATTTACTTAACAGAATAAACCCTGTGAGTAAAATGCTTTAAGACAAAAATATGAACTAAGCATGAAGCACATAATGTTTGTGCTTCATGCTTAGTTTCTTTATTAAAATTTTCATTATTTAAAATTTCAAAAAGTGCATTGTAAATTTATCGTAGAGGGCGGATTGCATTAATTTTACTTTCCCATCACGTTTCTTATGGCTGTTTCAATGTTAAATTTTTTATGAACCTTAAAAGGATTGCCCAACGTTTATAAGAGAATGAAAACAAATTGTATATTTCTTGAATAATTGCAAAGAAATTAATTGTATCTGCATTCACTTTGGCTGAATGGTTAATGATTATATTTAGAGTATGAGCAGCACATGGCACGTTAAAAGCTCGAGGATTTTTGTTCAAAAGCAAATTTTGGAGCCCATATTTTTTCCCTTTCATATTTGTCCTATTGTCACACCCTTGACCTCATATGTCTTCAATGGGAATGTTCCATTTTTCCAGTTGTTCCATTATTGTTGCACATAAACCACATCCTGTGGAATCTGATATATCTGCAAAACCTAAAAAGTTTTCCCTGATCTTGACAATTCTATTGTCACAGGAAACAAAGCGAATAATAATGGTCATTTGTTCTGTTTTACTTGCATCAGGTGTGCAGTCTAAAATTATAGAATAATATTTAGATTTTCGAATTGATAATAAAATTGTATCCCTGATTGCGTTACTTAAAGTTTCCATTATTTCATTTTGATTGTCTCTTTACTCAAATAGTGTACTTTATTGTTTTGTTGTAGGGTCCTTTTAACATGATTTTCCATGATTGGATCAAACTTCGCAAACAGTTCGACTAATTTTTAAAAATTGCCATTATTCCTTTCATATAATTTATCAGATGATCTGCAAGAAGCTAAATTTTGGCTACCAAGTAATTTTATAATTTCAATCAAGCGTTTTAAAACACTCGTCCAATGTTTCTTTTCCATTTCATAGATGCTTTGAGTCTGGCAATCAATAGTAGTTTTGTGTTTTAAATTTTTATCAAGTTCCTTCCATTTTAAGAAATTTTTCATGTGAGCTAAACTAGTCTCATGTCTATGCAAGGTTGTACTTACATTTCACCAATTGTTATAATCTTCTACAAGACTACTTGATTCAGTAGGTGTGAAAAGTTTGCAACAAAAGCAAAAAAACAGAATTTAAAGTTTCGGAATAAATGAGGCATGTTCTTGGCAGAAGCTCCCAGTTTTCCATTTTTCTATTATAATCGTGTCGCCAAATTTACGACCATATGTATCTCTGGGATTTATTATATTTTTCTTTTGAACAGGCCCCATTTCAATTAAAGCAACTCGTAAATTTTCATCAATATTTCCCCATTCACTGGATCTTCTAAATTTACAGAGACCAACCATGTGATAGTTTCGTGGTCAATTACAACTAGCTTGGGCCAATGTTGTTTAATTTGTATATAAATGATATAGGAAACGGCTTAAAGGGAGATATTCAGTTGTTTGCTGATGATGCAAAGTTGTGTAGTGCAATAAAAAATCAAGCTGATGTTGAAAGTTTGCAGGAGGATTTAAATAAGCTGGTAAAATGGGCAAAAGAAAATGGATGTCAGTTCAATGTGGAAAAGTGTAAAGTCATGCATTTTGGGATTAAAAGATTACCAGCTGTGTACTACATCGATGGAAAGGTACTCCAAGAGATTGATGAGGCTAGGGACTTAGGGGTATTGGTAGATAGGGAGATGAAGTTCAGAGGACACATTGCTAAGGTGTCCAAGATTGCACATAGGATTACTTGGTTGTTGAGGAACACACTGACATCCAGAGATAAAGAGGTTATTATTCCCCTTTATAAAGCATTGATACTTCCACATTTGGATTACTGTGCTCAGGTCTGGTCACCTTGATTCCTTGGAGATGAGGAGGCTGTGGAGAGGGTTCAGAGAAGAGTGACCAAGTTGGTGAGTGATATAAAAAATGCTCCCTACATTGATAGATTGAGAGCTTGTGGATTGCAGAGATTGGTTGATAGGCGAAGAAGAGGGGATATGATAGAAACATTCAAATTACTAAAAGGTTTTTATAGGATTGATGCAGGGGAAATGTTTCAACTGTGTGATAATGATGGAAGAACAAGAGGTCATCTCTGGAAATTAAAGAAGAGTGTGGTTAACAAAGGTGTCAGAACAAGGTTTTTTGCCTGGAGGGTGGTGAATGAGTGGAATTCATTGCCTGACTTTGTTGTGAGCTCTTCATCTGTAAATGAATTCAAGAAGAGATATGACAGATATTGTTTTGCTAGTTTGGGTCTCCCGCGATGAGTCTACTGACTCCATGGAGATACCCGTAATAATAATAATAATAATAATAATAATAATAATAATCTTCTCCTAACTGTTTTTCACTCAAATCATGCATCTTGTTATCTTGTTCTATAGTTGCAACAATACTTTAATGCAAACTGGATGATGTGCATGGTTCTTCAACTCTGATTTCTGATGTATTGAGTTGGTTACAATCTGCTTCAGAATATTTTAACAAATTTATTAAAAGCCCCAGTTTGTTTCTTAATATTTGCCTCTTTCATGACGATTTTTTATGACGATTACGATTTTGTGCACTGGATAACTTTTTTTAAATTTTTGATTCCATTTCTATTTTATACCCACAAGAAATTATTATACAACACGACACAGAGACAAAATAATAGTCCGCACTGCGCTACTGTCAGTAACCTACTGAGATGACCAGAGGTGTAGTCCTAAAAGAAATAGTGCCAGGGCTCTACCTTGGAAACAAAATTCCAGAGCATAAAGTGCGGCATTATTATTATTATTATTATTGTGATATGCGATGGCCATATGGTAGAGAAACTGTCTTGTTTTCTGAAACGAAAATGACAAGAGTGCAAGCTGCTATTTTTTGACTGAAAGCTGGAAATGCATTATAAGTCTCATTATTATAATTCTTATAATTTATTACAATGAATTTAAAAATTTTGATAGTTTTAAAAAAGTACCAAGACATCGCCCTGGACTGACTACACCCCTGCATATGACTGGTATGCAAAAAACCATTTACCATTCTATCTATCACTTTAGATAGAATGCAGTAGACAACATTCTGCAGGCAAGCATTTAGCCTGCTCTCGCTGCAAAATTGTAAACAGCCGGCTGATCAAAGAGGCAGCGATATACAATTTTTTTTAAATTTTTATTCGGTGTATCCGGCCTTATTTATTTTAATATTGATCATTCTAAGAATTTTTTGTTTTTATGATAAAAATTTTGTTTCTTAAAAATGAACTTATGAACCGTGCCCCGGTGGCAGCGTCCCCTTCGTAGCAGCACCCGCACCTGCTTATGGATACCTTATGAACATCGTTAATGTACATGTTGAATAGTTTGTCGCTTCATGTTGTTATGTTGGCCAATTAATAATAATAATAATAAAATGCCTTCCATTTTGGCTTCACAAAGGCAAACCTGTAACAAAATTATTATTATTATTTCTCAGATAACATTTTATTATTTCTCAGATAAATTACATCATGAACACAATTGTGCATAACAGATACTTGCACATACATAATATTTTTAAAATTTTTAATAATAATTTAATAATAATAATAATAATAATAATAATAAATTTTTTTAACATTTTATTATTTCTCAGATAAATTACATAGATTATATGAACACAATTATGCATAAAAAATACTTTCTCGTACATAAAGTTTTTTAAATAATAATAATAACAATAACTCTTTACAATGTATATTATCATAATATTCATAATGATGATTATTACAGATGTTTCTTTGCGATTTTACACTCTATATATACAATATCAATGGATATAATTGCATACTTTTGTTACAGTTATTACATACATTACATACATTTGATTACATATGATACATTACTTACATTTGTTTACATATGATACTTACATTACATACATTGGTTTGCATGTGATACGATACATACATTACATGCATTTGGTTACATATGATACATCTTGGATGAGAATTAATTTCTCTGCTTTCATCCTCGAAGCTTATATGTAAGCTTATCTGAGGATGACACCAGTTATTATTTATTGTTTTTTTTGCTGTGTTGCGAAGCTGCAAAATCTATGATTGAGAAATTCGTGCATGCGCGTGCGCGCACACACACAATAACTTGGAATGTATTGATGCGTTGCTGAACTGGAAGCCTTAACGAATATATTGTGTTTTATTAAGTTTGTATGGTATTTTGGGTGCGTGTTTCTTCTTCATAATATGTCCTTAGAGCTCTTTTCAGGCTGTTGTAGTTTGTAGGGTTTCTGTATTCAAAAGGTAATTTGTTTATCATGTCTCGGATGCAGAAGTTTCGCGTGGCCTTTCCGTAGTGATTATTGTATTTATATGTGATATAATTAGTTGTCTGAGGTCTTGTTATACAGTATGTATTTCTGACTGTCCTGTAGTTGGCATCGAAATAATGTTTTAGCAAAGCTGCATAGTGACATAAATGTTTTGCTGTCAGTATTTTGTTCTGACATTGCAATGTATATAAGGTTGTTATTTTCTCTTTGTTCCCAAAAGATCAGTTTTATCAATTTGTACTACATTAATCTATTTAATTTGTAGGGTGCACAGAAAGCATACATTGTTATAGCGTATCTTAGTATATTTTGGCATAGTGCTTTGTTTATTAGTGTTTTTAGGCATATGGGAACTATGTCTTTTAACTTGTAGAGTTTGCCACTTATTGTTCAGAGTTTGTTATGTAGATGGTTTATGTGGCTATTCCAGTTCATATCTGCATCGAAGTAAATTCCAAGGTATCGTATTGTTTCAACCTGAGCGATTGTAGTAGTTTTGCTGTTCTGTGTGTTTTTTATGGTGGAAAGTGGATGTTGGATGGTTATATATTTGTTATCAACTGGTCGAGTCAGTGGATTTCTGAATATCATTAATTTTGTCTTTTCTGAGTTTAGGTGTATGGAGTTTTTCGTGAGCCAGTCTATGATCAGATTTATGTCATGCTGCATATTTGTTTGGGCTATGCTTGCGTTATTATGGATGGATATTATTGCTGTACCATCTGCGTATTTGAATATCTTACCTTTGAGTGGTAACTGATTAATATCGTATGTGTAAATGTTGAATAGAGTTAGGGAGAGTACAGCTCCCTGTGGTACTCCACAGGTTACTGGTAGCTCTCTGCTTTGGTTTGACTCGATACATGTGATATGCTTTCTATTTTGAAGGTAGTTTGTAAACTACCTGTGAAGAGGCCCGTTTATTTCAACATGCCTCAGCTTTTCTAACAAGGTTAGATGTGTGAGTGTATCAAATGCTTTAGTTAGATCAATAAAGACTACCATGGCAATTTTTTTTTTGTCTAAGGCAGTATTAATTACGTCTGTAAAGTCTTCCAAGAGAGATGTTGTTCCCTTATTTTTCTGATTAATTAATAATCAGATACATATAAATTAATAATAATAATATGCAGTGTTTTTTTTTAATATAAATGTACATAATTTTTTTTTTAATATCAATATCATAGCTTATTATTATACAGCCTATTTACATATACACATTTCTTTTTTTTTAATATCAGTTTCTTCTTTATTATTATTCATCTTACTGATTCTTTTGTTACATAATCTGCAGTCTTTGATTATGAGGATTACTTGTAGATGAGTGGGGCAAATTAATCCAACCTACTTCGAAGCTTGGATTTGCTTTTATGAAGAGAGTGAGATTAGCCTTCACTATTTATGTTGTTGTTACTGTTTGTGTATGGGATATAGGCATTGGATGCTGGTGATTTGTGATGTGTATATTGGTGTTAATGGTATGTTAACCTTGTTGGTATATTTTCCAGAGTTTGTGTTTTAATGTTCTGTAGTTATCTGTGTTTTAAATTTCTTGATAGGTTGTTGAGTTGCATGGGTATCTGATGTGATCTCACAGAAGAGCCGTATGAGTTGTTGAAAGGTGTAGGGATGTAGAGAGTTGTTGTGGGTCGTGTTATACGATATGTGTCTCTGTTGTTTTGATAGGTAATGTTGAAGTAATTCCTTGTTAATGTTATGTAGTGTTTTAGGTTTTTAATGCTCAGAATTCTGTGTGTCGCCATGTGCTGGTTGGATATTCGTTGTTGTGTATAAGGTGTCCAAATCACTGTTGACAGAATTTTCCTGTGTAATGTTTCTAATTTTGTTAGGTGGCTGTTTGATGTATTTGCATAGACTGTTATTCTGTATCTGAGTAGGGATTCACAGATACCGTGATATAGGAGTTTATTTATATTGGATGGAATAATCTCTTTAACTTGGAAAAGTTTTGCTGCGATGATCCGGAGTTTGGTATGTAGGTATACTATATGTTTTGTCCATTTAAGGTGATAGTCTATGTAGAGACCAAGGTATTTTGCTTGTATTACAGGTTTGATTTTGGGACATTGGCAGGTTTATTTGTTGTTAATGCAGCAGTATGTGTGACAGTGTATCGATAGTGGTGCGGAGCACATGATTCTTGGGTTGTGTATTATCAACATCTGTGTTTTGGTGCCGTTGATTACAATTGTATTTTGGTAGAAGTATGTTGTGATTTCATTTAGGTCTTGTTGTGCTTTGGAGAGAGGCATGTTGATGTCTGTGTGGATTGCTAGTAGTGTGGTGTCATTTGCATACTGAAATATTTGACTTCTTATGGGCATGTTATGAACATCGTTAATGTATATGTTGAATAGAGTGGGTGATAATATGGCTCCTTGAGGGACACTGTGTTTTATTTGTATACCCCGGCTGTGACATGTACCTATTTTTGTTACTTGTGTTCTGTTTGTGAGGTAGTTCCTGAACCATGTATGCACTGTTCCTCTTATATCTATTGTGTATAGTTTGTTGAGTAGTATGTCATGTTCATGTGTATCAAATGCTTTGGTTAGGTCCAGCAGTATAAGGATGGCATACTTGTTTTTGTCAAGAGCTTTGTTTGTTGCTTTGGTGATGTCTTCTAATAATGTGATGGTGCTTTTTGTTTTCAGAAAGCCGCATTGGTTTTGTGAGATGATGTTGTACTTCTGTAAATAGTTCTGTAGTCTGGTGTGTGTTATTTTTTCTAGAATTTTTGAAATGACTGGTAGGGTAGCTATTGGTCTGTAGTTCTGAGTACTTTTACCATGTTTGTAAATTGGCATAATTATTGCAGTTTTTTTTTTTTTTAGTTGTTGTGGAATCTTGCCAGTGGCAAATATTATGTCCACGAGTCTCAAAAGTATTGGATTTATTTGTTCAAAGTGTGTTATAAGGTCTGTGAGTCTCATTTTGTCTATTCCCGGAGTGGTCTTTGGTTTTATTGTAATGCTTCTTTCAGTTCCTGTTTTGTTACAGGTGGAAAATACAGTTTGTTGTGGACTTTGTGTGGGTAGTTTTTTGTTGATCGTTGGTAGATTGTCTTTTTTGAGTTGTGTGATATTGTTTGTGATGGCATGGTTGAATGAGTCTGCTACTTCCTCTTGGTTTGTGTCCTGACCTAAGCTTTTTGCAATAAAATCTTGTGCTGAAGTTTTCTTTTTTCGAGTTACTAGTTCGTTGAGTGTAGCCCATGTTTGCTTCATGTTGTTATGTTGGCCAATTAACTTTCATGTTTGCCAATTAATTAATAATAATAATAATAAAATGCCTTCCATTTTGGCTTCACAAAGACAAGTCCTTTCTACAGAATGTTCTATTACATTTGTTTCTGGCTGCAGCACCATAAAATCTTCAGTAATGAATTATTATTATTTTTATTATTCAGGCCTCCATGGTGTCAAAAGACTCATCGTGGGAGGTCCTTCATAAGAAACACAAAGTCTATCAAGACTCATCGAGGGGAGGCCCCCCCCCCCCGAGAAACACAAAGTTTATCATAACACTCCTTAAACAAATTGGCCATTCTCGCTCTCACCACTCCCTCAGACAATGCATTCCATGGTTCAACCACCCACCATGCAAAGAAACCACTCCTCACCCTCTTGCAAACAGTTTCCTTTCGTAACTTCCAGGGATGGCCTCTTGTCATTACTCCTTCCCACTGTTCAACCAAGCAAAAGAACTCCCCAGTGTCAACCTTGTAACCACCTCTCAACATTTTAAAAGTTTCAATCATATCATCTCTCCTTCTTCTATCCACCAAACTCTGCAGTCCACATTCCCTCAGCTGATCCTCATAACTAACGCCTGAAACCATCTTTGTTATCCACCTTTGTACCCTTTCCACATTTAATTTATCCCCTTCAAATCCTGGGGACCAAATTTGAGAACAATAATCTGAGTGTGGTCTGATCAGAGACGTATACAACGGAATGATGATCCTTTTATCTCTGCAAGTCAGTGTCCTTCTCATTATTGCTGCAATCCTCTGTGTTACCTTCACCACCTTTTGCAATATGTCCCCTAAATTTCAGGTTTCTATCAATCATCACCCCCCGATCTCTGGTCTCCCCTACTTCCTCCAGTATAACTCCTCCGATAGCGTACGCAGCGTCCCATCCATGTTTCCCAAACCTCAAGATCTTACATTTTGCTGCATTAAACCGACCCCCATTCATTTGCCCATCTTGCTAGCTTATTCAAACCCTATTGCAGGGCTACCACATTGCACTATTACTAATAATCCTTTCCAGCTTCGTATCATCTGCAAACAACTGAATATCCCCGTGCAATCCACTGACAGTGTCATTGATATAAAGGTTAAACAATATAGGTCCCAGTACTGAGGCCTGTGGGACCCCCACTTATAACTCTCTGCCTCCTTGAAACTGTTCCACCATACACAACTCTCTGATACCTATCAGACATCCAGTCCTTAATCCAGTTGACCAATCTGACATCCAGACAACCTAAATAAGAGTTAGAATAACTAACTCTTATTTAGAAGTATTGGTCAAGTGTTAATAAACTATTTAATCACCAACTAGTTTCGCCGGCTATTGCTGTCGGCTTCTTCAGGGTACAATAAGGTACATTATTGTACAGGTGATATTTTAGAATGTAGCCGTAGTTAGAAGTGAAAATAGATTCAAAAATGATAAATAATAGTAATACAAAAAAAAAAAACAGTTATTTTGTTTTGATTATATGTAGTGTGTGCGCTCAGGTTTCTCTCTCTCTCTCTCACACACACACAAATTTTTAAAGTGGTAATCCAGCCATTTTTATTTTTATTTGTACGAGGTAAATTTTAATCCCTGGTACGATAAGGTACCTTATTGTACCCTGAAGAACCCGACAGCAATAGCCAGCAAAACCAGTTGGTGATTAAATAGTTTATTACCACTTGACCAATACTTCTAAATAAGAGTTAGTTATTCATTAATCTCATTGGTCAAGAATTATAACAATTTCAAATCTTCAGGAATGTTCTTCTTCCACTGCTGGATTGTCTGTAGCTTCTTCTCATACATTTTTTCCCTTCAGGTAGCAGCATAGGAAGAAGGTGGGAGCTGTCAGAGCTGGAGAAATTATTGGCCAATTAATTGCTGATATTTGCAGAATTATTCACTTTAATAATCAAATACTGATTTTCAGAATAAATTTTCATGATTGTGGTTCATTGTTGGGTTGTGAACTCTTCCATGATTAATTACCCCAAATATTCCTTAGAATAAGTGAAAAAAATAAAATGAAAAAATTAATAATCAAATAATTCATTAAATATTTAAACCCCTTCATGACTTATGGACACCCTGGGTGTGTATGACACCCTATTTATTCGATAGGGAATAAATAGTTGCTTTTCATGGATTGTATACTGTTTATCGTTTTAATTATAATGCATATCATGCTTAATTTCTGTAGTTCATATTATTTGAATATTTCAATTAAATAATCTCTTACTATAGAAAACTTACTCACAATAATAATATATGAAAGAGATGTAATAACTTATGCATATCATAGGAAATCTGCTGTAACAAACTTTTCATATTAGAAGCCATTCTTTTGCTGTCTTAGTTTATTGTAATTAAAGGTGACTAATATTTGACATGGTGCAAACTGTAACATTTTGTTTCACTCTTTATTATTCTGGGCATACATCCTTTTAATAAGAAATACTTATTTTTCATTCCAACACAATTTGCAGTGCAATAATTCTTTATGTGTTTTTATTATATCATTTTCAATTTCATGTGAAGAAATATGCTGATACAGCTTTGTTTGAAAAAAAATTGATCACACCGAACTTCTTGATATAGGAGGAAGACTCTCATTGTTACCAAATCATAGAAAAGATAAAAGGAAAAGGTTGTAGTCCTAGTCCAAGCTCACCAGCTGCTGATCCACCATTGGTTGATATCAGTCCTACAGATAGTGAATTTGAAATAACAGGGTAAATAAATAAGTATTTAGTTATAACTATGTGCAATCTTGCTCCAGTCAAGTTGTTATATTCATATTGACTGTTTGAAACTGTCATATTGAAACTGTCTTGTTTTTAGTATTACTATAGAGTACCAGTTTGTATTGTTTGTATTGCTGGCCACTTGTTTGTATGTAGCATCTATTTATGATCGCTTTCCGGTGATGATTTAGACCATTTTCATTCTTCTTTTTCTGAAATTTTCTGCCTATATACTTTGCAGTTCTTTTCATTATTCCTTTTGTTTTCCTATTCTCCAGACTACACTCACTAGGATCCAGTGCCATATCACTGTGTTTTTTACACCCTGTGAATACCTGAAAAGAGGGATCCTGAAGATGTGTACATGCAATGCTTTGGTATGATGGGTTTTCTTTTTTCTGGATAGCCTTGCTAGGATATTTTGGCTAATGAGCTAATCATTCAACTAATCATTCCAAGAGCTGTTATTACTTGTCAGATAGCATACATCACTGTGGCAGATGACCTCTGGTGGTGAATTCTTCCTCTGTTGAGTTTGAATCCTTCACTCTAAAATTTATCAGGGTTATTATGAAACCCCATTGATGTCCAGGAACCACTGACATATCAGGCGACAACAGAAGAAGAAACAGGAAACAACAGACATTTAGACACACATTTTAACTTTAATACATTAACAGGTGAATGTCTGTTTGGAAAACACCATTAAAATCCAGAAAGGATTTGTAGGATCTCCACAATTATTAAAAAAATCTCTTTTCAGAACTTATATTAGTCATCACATCATTTAAGAAACACTCAGAGCAACTCTTCCACATAATATCAATTGAAGGAATACCAATTACAGCTACTCTTGCATGAAATCTCATAAACTTTTCAAACTCAGTGATGTATTCAGTGGAAATTCCTTGATATTCCAGACAAAGAGACTTGCTCATGTCAAGGATCATGGAGTGACTGAGACAGAACCTAATACAGAGCCTGACATGGCAGGTTATGTGTACCAGAGTCCTTCGAAATGCTTCAAGTGTCAAAAATATGGTCATGCTCAAACTAGCCATCATGGATAATGCTATAGCTGTGGCAGTAATGAGGATGAAAACAAAGATTGCACAAACAAATACCAAAAATGCCAGCCTGATTGGCCGACTGGTTAGAGTATCCGATCTCCAGCCAAAAGGCTGTGGGTTTGATCCCACCGTGGGCATGGATGTTTGTGATTGTCTGTGAAAATACTAGTGTATATTTTTGTATATTTTGTAATATACAAAATTTTATATAATAATTTTATATATTTTTCTCAAGAAAGGTTAAATATCTGGTAAGTAGATGTCAAAAAACATGAGGGTGTTGTGGTTTGGTGTTTTAAGATGAGTGTATGGTACATTGCCAAATATGTCTGCAATCTGCTTGACCTTGCAGGAGGACTGGCAATAATCTTCTAAACTGACGTTCTGCATGGTACTGCTGAGTAGGTGAGTTGTGAATTTCGTCAGGCAAGTTTGCTACCAGTTTGGATTCTAAATGAATATTTGTTTCCTTTAGATGCATGAGTACCACATGATGTTGCTATATCTGCTCAAGGACTAGCTGATTATATAGGTCAGAGGTGCATCCTCTTGCATTTAGGGGCAAAATTTCTAGTTCAATTATGGATGATTAAGTGAATTTGTGGGATTGTAAGATGGTTACCTTTAGTATTGTTCCTGATATCATGTTTGCAGCCTGTTGATTAACTGATATATGGATTTGCACTTATTAACCTTTGCTCTTTTATGTTTGCTTTTCAGTTTTCACTTTAACTACTGGAGCTGTGACACAAGTTCAGGGATTCTTGTAGTGTATTTAAGCTCTGATGAATTTAATAATTTGAGCCTTGCACTTTTTGTGTGAAGAATGATAACTGCTTTATATGCAGTGGACCTGCAGTTAGGGAGATGAGTTCACCCCTAGCTTCTACTACATCTTCTAGATTACCATAGACAGGAATTCTTTACCCCCTCATTATATTGAACTTCTGCACTTATTTCGTTGATGGAGTCAGGTGAGGTTGTACTAATAACAGGAGTGGTATTTTCTTAGTAATGAATATGACCATGTTGCCACCTATTGGTGAGAGTGATCATAAGGTCTTGACCTGGGAGGTGGCTAAAGGTGTGAAATTTGTGATTAAGACAGGGTATATGTGGAATTACCATGCTGGCAAGTATGACAAGCTTAGGAGATTGCTTGGATCAGTGCCATGGCATGTACAACTGCAAGGGCTGGACGTCGATAGAGCATGGGAAGTGGTCAAAGAGCATTTACAGGAGGTTATGGCTGATTGTATACCTAAGGTCCGAATAGTGAAACAAGGAGGGGTTAAATGGATGAATAACACCATTAAGCTTGAGCTGCAAAAAAAGAAACAACTATGGAGGGAATTTAAAGAAAGGGGTGACCTGCAGGCACACGAACGGTATAAAGTACAGGCCAGAAGGGTAACGAGTGTGGTAAAAACAGCAAAAGCTGATTATGAAAGGAAACTAGCTATGCAAGCAAAAGAGAATCCCAAACAGTTCTTTCAATATGCTGCAAGCAAGGAAAAAACTGTACATGGCAAAATGATTTTAAGGAATGACGATGGTAAAGAGTTCACTGAATCAGTCGATATAGTGGAGTTACTGAGCGCGCACTTTGCAAAAGTATATCATCCAGGTGGTGACGTTGAAAAAATGAAGGAACCATTAGTTTATACGGGAATTGTGATGAATGAAGTGGAGGTGAATAGTCTATTACAGAACATTAATGTGAATACATCTGTGGGATTGGATGGTATACCGGCACGGGTCTTGCATGAAGCGGCTAATGAATTATCAGTGCCCTTGACCATGTTGTTTAATCTGAGTCTCGGGTCTGGCTTAGTCCCGAAGGCGTGGAAAGAGGGGAAAATAGTTTCACTGCATAAAGTAGGATCCAATACTATGGTTGCAAATTACCGACCGATCAGCATATCAGGAGTCGTTGTCAAGGTCTTGGAGAAAGTAGTCAAGGGAAAAATACAGGAATGGATTGATGAAAATGAGATACTGTACAGAGGACAGCATGGCTTTGTGAAGGGTAGATCATGCCTCAGTAACTTGCTCAAGTTTTATAACAAGGTGACGGCTGAACTGGATAAGGGAAATGGGTTTACAGTGATACTGCTGGACCTGACAAAGGCGTTTGACAGGATACCACATGGAATTCTAATCCGTAAACTACAACATATGGGAATGGATATAGGGTTGGTGAGATGGATAGCTGGGTGGTTGATGGAGAGATATCAAAGAGTAGTTTATTCAGGAGTAGAGTCCAAAAGATGGCCTGTGACTAGTGGTGTGTCACAGGGTTCTGTTCCTGGACCACTGCTGTTTAATATGTTCATTAACGATATAGGGAAGGGTCTAAGTGGGACAGTTCATTTGTTCGCTGATGATGCAAAGTTGGGTAGGGCGATAGTGAACGCAGAAGATGTCAAAGTCTTGCAAGATGACTTAGATAGATTGGAGTTCTGGACTAAGGAGAACGGATGTCAATTTAATGTGACAAAATGTAAGGTTATGCATTTCGGAGTGAAAAGATTAGCAGCAGTATACCACATTGGTGGAACTGTACTCCAAGAGATTGATGAGGCCAGGGACTTGGGAGTGTTGGTGGATAGGGACATGAAGTTTAGGGGGCACACTGCAAAAGTAGCTAAATCAGCTCATCAACTCACTTGGTTGTTGAAAAATACCTTGATGAGCAGAGAAAAGCAAGTTATTGTACCTCTGTACCGAGCCGTGATAAGACCTCATCTCGACTACTGTGCCCAGATTTGGTCACCTCGGTTCCTTCTTGATGGGGAGGAGGTGGAGAGGATCCAGAGGCGAGTGACTAAGATGATAGCAGGTCTATGGAATGAACCATATGAGAACAGGTTGAAGATTTGTGGGTTGCAGAAACTAGTTGATAGGCGGAAAAGGGGAGATATGATTGAGACATTCAAATTGCTAAAAGGATTCTATAGGATTAATTCAGATGATATTTTTGAGATCAGGACTGGTGGTGGGAGAACTAGGGGACACCCATGGAAGCTGGGCAAGAGCGTGGTTAGCAGGGGTGTTAGAGCTGAGTTCTTTACTTTTAGAGTGGTAAATGAGTGGAATAAGCTGCCAGAGTCTGTTGTGGGCGCTATGACAGTGAGCGAGTTCAAGGCAAGGTATGATAGATACTGTGAGAATGTTGAACAGTGTGTGAACATGATGTTTAGGGCCTCCCTCAATGAGTCTAAGGACTCCTGGAGTAGCCCGTAATAATAATAATAATAATAGTATAGCTGCGGTTTTGAGTTAGCAGAAGATATGACTGGCGAGCTTAATTGCTGGTTTTGAGAATTTCTTCTTTCCTGTTGTTCATGTTCATACTCATTGGATGGGTTGCTATTTACAAGCACTGAACATAGAAAGTTGTGTTGTGGAGCTTCATTGCCAGACTTTATTTTTCCTTTGGGATGTTTCTAGTTTAGAAGTCAGTGTCTTGGTTCATTTTTTTCTGTACTGTGATTTTTTTTTCTTCTTTTTCATGAGCAGTATTGCCTTGTGTTACATGTCTATTTCTGATGCCTGGTATGTCTCTTATATCGGGATGGTTTTTCCTAATGTGAGTCTCTTCATGGTAGCAAAACACCATGATGAGACTGATAGGTAGAGGATGTGCATGATTACACTTATATATGCATTAATGATCTTTGGCAAATTGTTTAATTCAGTGGTTCTTAACCTTTTTTTTTTTTTTTTTGCCTGGCACCCCTTTCAACTATTTGTATGGCCTGGCACCTCCTGCTCAATTTTACACTAGGTTAATGACTCAATAAGATAATTATAATATATTATTATGCAAACCTAAATTACCATCAACATATTTGAACTGATAGTTAATTAAAAATTAATGACTTTGATACAAATTAATTTTTACTCAAAAAAGCTGTAAACTCAATAAGTCAAACATAAATGGCTACCCTGAGCCTGATGAGATCCTGCTCATTTTTCTCTATCAGGTACAATATTCAGCAAACGAAGTCTCAAGTCTCCTCTTTCACTTATTTGCTTATTTCGCTGCTTAATTAACAGTTGCTAACATGACGCTTAATCCTTTCTTTACAAAGTATGAAGAAGGAAAAGCAGTAATTTTATTTCTTGCCTAAACTGAGGATACTTGCATTTCATTTGGCCAGAATCTTTCATACACATGCTGTTGAAATCGTACTTGAGCTTCAAAATAATTTTTTAAGTCATTAAATTCTTCACATAAATTTGGATGAACAGAAGTGGCATCAGAAGGAAATGGATTTATGACCCAGTTGGACATTTTAAGCTCATCAAAGTCTTTGAATTTGATCATCAAGTCTTCTTTCAGTGTCAGAAGATGGGAACAATAACAATCTAAATCTGTATCTAATATTAAATCATCATCTATTATTTGTAGACATGGGAACTGCAGAAAATCTCATCTTGCAATGCTCTGCTTGTAGAATGTTAATTTGCTGATAAAAGCATTTATAATTCCCTTTGCTTTTAATTAGATTCATGTTGCTTCCCTGCAATTTTATGTTAACCTCATTTAATTTGGTGAAAATATTGGAAAGATATGCAAAGTCAACCTTTTCCTTTTTTAGCACATTACACATGTTCTCATCATATGATTTAAAAATTCCAAAACAGTATTTTAGATATCATTAAAGTGTTGCAGACAGTTTCCATTTGAGAGTTGCTCAAATTCTTCATTTTCATGGCAAAGTTTCAAAAAAATATGGGTATTCAATGACTGAGCTTTTATTTTATTCACTGCTTTAATAACATCATCCAAAGTCTTATGTAGTCTACCACTCAGATGTTTTTTGCAGCTAAGTGCTGTCTATGAAGAATGCAGTGAATTGTAAAGATATTTGGAACTGCTTCTTTTAAATGTCTATAAATCCATGGTGATGATCAGTCATAACTGGTGCTCCATCAGTTGCATGCACAATAATATTTGTGAGAGGAATGTTTTTAGCATTAAAAAAGTCTTGAACAACCTTAAAAATTGTAGAACCTTTTGTGTCAATTTTCAGTTGTTCAGCAAATAGAAACTCATCAATAACCACATGTAGGCCATTAACAAAGCTTGGTTGTCAAGAAAGAAAGTCCTATGGTTTTTAAATCATCAATTTTTTTTTTTTTTTTTCAATTTGCCATTTCGTCAATTCTTGTTGATACTGAACTATTGCTGAGAGGAACTGACAATGCCATATTACTTTTACCTTGGCCAATCATCATGTCCAAAACTTCATTTATAGTCAGTAAGGTGAGAGTTTTGCTAACAGTATGTGGCTTTCCACATTTGGGAATTAATTTTGAAAGTTTGTAAGACACAACAAGCCCCTTCTCTTGTTGGTTACTTTATTTTGCAACTAACCCTTTAAGTTCAGGACGATTTTTAAATTTAGTATTTAATTTGCGAAAGTACTCCGTGTCCTTTTTGCTTTATTTGGATGCTTTGTTCTTAAATGCTCAAGCATTCCTGAAGGCAAATGAAGCCTTCAAGAAAGATTGTCAGGGAAGCTGTTACTTCCCCAACAATGTAATCTGAATTCCAAAACTGAATTCCTTAATTCCAAAAACAACATCTTGATTACACCTCTGTCCAAAGTCTTGCAGATTCCATGTGTTATGGTAACAGAAAAAAAAAATCACATACCATGATATATTTCATAGATACCCCACTACATCAAACTTAACTTTTAAGCATGCTTGGGACATAAAATGTCATGTGAGTCATCAGAGTCAAAAAGAATGTTGATCCAATTTACCTCATCAGTTAATCAAACAACCATTGCAAAGACTGTATGGGATAAAATCCAGAAAATGAAAGGTAGATACAGAACACACTGTTTGTCTGGACCAGGGTTTCCGAAACTGTGTTCCGCAGAACACCATTGTTCTGTGGAAGATGAATAAGTGGACCATGAATTTGTCATTTTAGTTTTCTAAGCATTTCTCATGAATAAATATTTTAGTGGAAATATTCTGAGGAGAATAATATTCGTGAATATGTCGAAAAGCTCAGACATAGAACTCCTAATAATATCTGTGTAGCAAATGTTAGTTATCAAGCTGTGTATTTTTAAACGAAAGTATTCATGAATTATCGTTGATTTTCACATATCGAAACCCCTTCAACATTTGGGAAAGGGAATACCGCTGTTTATAACCGGTCATAAAAATTGCCTGCAAGCGGATTATAACAATGGGCGGCATATCCTCTGTTCTCAAAATTGAAGGAAATGACATCTGTGTAGCAAATGTCAGTGACCAAGCAGCATATTTTTAAACACGGAATTATTCGTGAATTATCGTTAATTTTCACACATCGAAATCTTTCAACAATCGGGAAAGAGAATACCATTGTTTATGACCAATCATAAAAATTGCCTGCAAGCCGATCACAACAATGGGCAGCCTATCGTCTGTTCTCAAAACTGAAAGAAATAACATCTGTGTTGCAAATGTTAGTGATTAATCAGCAAGAAGTATGAAGAATAATTTTCCACTAAAATTGAAGATCAAGGTAGTTTATATCCCGTTCTCAAATCTAGTAATAATGAATACTTTCTTCACAAGTTTGTATTGTAGGGCGAAGGCTTCGAAACCATAGTGCCGTGATTTTTTAAAAGTAATAGGCCTGCAGATTTAAATTTTAATATGAATAAGAGACAAGGGACTTTGTTTAATTTTGGTATTAAGAAATCTCTTATTGAAGGTGTTTGTGACGAAACAGATGGTGAGTCACCACCACCAGCCTACAAAGCGATCTCCAGGATGTACAAAATTAAAAGAAAACTACCAGCACACAGGAGAAAAAGTCTGCATTTACTCGTAAGTACTTATAATAATATTATAAATTTTTGGTGATCAGAATGGAATATGTCAATGAAAATCAGCACAAATTAATTTAATGATGTTTATATTTAATTGGTGTTTAATTAATGATCAATTATTAATTAATAATAAAAATTAGCTAAATTAACAATTAATTATTAATTAATATATTACATAATGACCAAAGTGTTCTATGAAAATTTCTGGATTTGTGAAGTTTTCCGTTGTAGGAAATGGTATTACAGACACTGATTTTATAGACACTTTGGGAGAAATTTTTCCAGAATCTCAACCACAGCTTCATATCCTCCTGAATTTTTAGTATCAAAAGAGCAATGAGATAAACAGTGCTAAATTTTTCTACCATTGTGCTTGAGCCAAACAATGAGTTATTTGTTGAGGAGGAACTAAAAAGAGCTCTACTTTTGTATCACCGTAATGTAAAAGGTCTTGTTGGCATCCATTATGAAATGATAAAACACATCCTATCATTTTCTGTGGATCTCCTTTTCTTAAAGGAGATCTCTAGCTTTAACCAGCTGTCTTTGTAAGATATTAGACAAAATGCTTCATACCTGTCTTCTCTGGTATTTAGAAGCAATGCTTCTCTCCAATACACAATGTGACTTTTGTAGACATTGTTCAACTTTGCACACTTTGGTTTGTTTAGAAATTTTATAAGGGAGACTATTTATTAATACCTTGTGTAGTGTTGTGACATTTACTATGTTGCAGTATGACATAGCAAAGGTATCCTTGCACCAATAAACCATAAATCAACCAATCATACGCTAAAAGAAGACCTTATTATTATCATAGGGATGGGGAAGGTTCAAGCTTTGGAAGTCCATGAAGAGAAAGTACTGAAAGTTGTTTTACTTGGTTATACTATATATTAAAGAATCCAAGAAATGATGTTCTTGGTTTAATCCTTTACCCAAGTGTGAGCAAACAATGTTTGCACAGTAGAAAGTATTTTTAACTTGGGTATAGTTACGTTAAAGATACCAAGCAATTTTAAACCTGGTTTTACTCCATTTTTTCCAAGTAAGCAAACAGAAAATGTGCATCAATTGCAGGTGCAAACTTGACATTTTGTCTGTTTGCTTACTTGGAAAAAATGGAGTAAAACCAGGTTTAAAATTGCTTGGTATCTTTAACATAACGTTTGCACATGAAGTATCTTCAGGAGTGGGTTATTTGTATATAGAGGCTAACATTTTCACATTAATTGCCTCAGTATCCCATAATGTAAAGCATGCACCCTTTTAGATGTGCATTATGGGAAGGGTCACTACTTAGACCTCAATAAAGGTTTCAACCTTTATTGAGGTATGTTAAAGTGTGGAGATATCCCTCCCAAAACTCTGATTGATCTACAAGTGATCACTTTAAATCTTGCTGAATAACCCTAAAGGATCACAACTAGACTCATCTTTCTTCACTTGAATCACTTCAGGACAGGAAACTCAGTGTGGCTCCATTCAATGATGCAAAAATCCAGCTCTGAGCAGAGTCTCTCTACTCCACAGGAAGCAAACAAACCCAAAGATGAAAATTATCAAATGTCATTAGTGGAAGCCAAACTCATAAGAGATATCAACATTGAGGTAATGCAAAATTCATATATTTCCCATATTCAAGTAGTCAAAAGGTGTCATACCTTATTATTAAAATACTCTGAAGTAGCGAAAGATTTTGAAAGTTTCTCACTTGCTTATACTATAAATTAAAAATGCCAAGAAATTATATTCTTGGTTTAATGCTTTATCCAAGTGTAAGAAAACAATGTTTGTGTGTGAAGTAACTTCATGACTGGGCTACTTGTATATAGAGACTAATAACTTCACATTAATTGCCTTGATATCCCATAACGCAAAGCACACTCACCCTTTTTGAGAAGATACTTCATGTGCAAACTTTGTTTGCTTACTCTTTGATAAGGAATTACACAAAGAATATAATTTCTTGGCATCTTTAATTTGTAATGAAGAGTAAGTGTTTAATATACTAAATTCTCTTGAATTCCATAAGGGAGTAGGAATGGATGGGTTTCATTGCACGTGTTATGAGAATGTGCTAAGGAACTGATTGCTCCACTGACCTGAGATTTCATTGAAAGTTTAGCTACTGGAAAGCATCTAATGAGTGGAAGGAGAGTAAGATAGTGCTATTGCACAATAGTAGTGGTAAAATGTAGGCATCAGAATATAGAACCAGTTTGTGTTTTTCCTTTAGTTAAGATTTTTGAGTAATTAGTAAGCGATCGTATACATGAAAATGATGGTAATGTTATCTGTGAGGGTCAGCATTGATTTGTTAAGGGAACATGTCTTGGTAATCTGGTTATCTTTAATAATAAATTAGCAATAGCAGTTGATGATAGAATGGCATATACTGTCTTGTAATTTATTTATTTATTTTTAATTTTTTATTTTACAATGACATTTGGCAAGGTATCACATGAAAAGCTAATATATAAGTTACAGGATATGGATTTAGATATCAGATTAGTGAATTGCTTTAGGCATTAACACGTTCGCTGCCACGCTACTTCGACATAGTCTGTTCCCGTACGCCGAGCAATTTCACTTCTTCAAGGTCAGTACGGTAATCTCGTTGCCGGTGGTAAGCATCATACGAGTATACTCGTAGTTGGCTTGTGCAGCACATATAACTTCTATGAGAATACACAGTTTTGATGCTAGCTCCACAAGCCAAGCATTTTCACTTCTTCAAAGTCAGTACAGTAATCTCATTGCCGGTGGCAAGCGTCATACGAGTATACTCATAGCTGGCTTGTGTAGCTGGTTTATCAACTACGAGTATACTCGTAGTTGGCAGCGAACGTGTCAACTGTCTGATAGATAGATATCAGAGTTGTGTACAAGAGAAGTCTTGAAGAAGCAGAAGGTTACAACATCTTCCACAGGATTCAGTATTGGGGGCATGTACTCTTTAACCTTTATATAAATTGCATTGTCAGTGGTCTGCTTGGTGATATTCAGTTGTTTTCAGATGATGTGAATCTGGGAAAGGTTATTAGTAATAGGGCTTATGTTGTAGCTCATCAGGAGGATTTGCTAGAATAAGCTAGAGAGATGGGCAAATGAATGAGGTTCATCTTAATAAAACTACATGTAAGGTCTCGATGTTTGGAATCTACCAATGAGAGACTACATACTCTGTTGTAGGAACTACACCCAAAGGATTTCGAGGTGATGAGTGATAAAACTTATCATTTAGGTGCCATATTTCTAAGTTCGTGAAGGTAACCCAGAAGATTGCTGTAATACTGAGAAGGACATTGACCAGCAGAGGTAGAAGAGTGATTATTTCATGTATAAAGCCCTGATTTGACTACATCAGGATTATTGTACTCAGATCTGTTCAGTGGAATTGGAAATGGATAAATTAACCTTAGATTGACTACAAAGGCATATAACAAAAAAATGATATAAGGACTATAGTATGTTAGCTGTGAGCATAGACAGAGTTTATGCTTGGCAGATAGAGGAGGGAGAGCTGATATGAGTGAGACTTTGAAACTGTTTAGTGGTAGTTACCAGGTTGATACTAGTGATTCTTTCACACAGTAGAACAAAGGAAAGCAGCAAGGACAAGGGACCATCTCTGGAAGTAACTTCCAATAGTTACTTCAATTTAAGATCGTTATAGACTTTTTGTTGTCTAAGTGCGATCTCCTATGCTGAGTCTTGTGACTCAACTGTGAAGTCTTGACACATGATAATAATAATAATTATCAGGTTAGTTACAAAGTAAATAATGTGAATGAAAAAATAAAAGTAGGAGTATAGTAAGTTTGAAACATCTTGAAGTTTTTGAATATGGTGTTAATTGAAATGATGAATGGCTAACAAGAGCAGGTAACTTGTAGAGAGAAATAGATGCACTGAAAGAAGAAGGGAAATATCTCAGGAATGAGTTGAGAAGTTCAATAAAAGATATTAGGCCAATGGAAATAATGAATGCAAAGTGAATCAGAGCAGGAGTGAGAGAGAGAGATAGGAATGATAGAAGAGGAGAGAATAGGAGAACCAGTAAAAGAGAGAGAATGAGAAAAATTCAAGAGAGTGCTGAACCAGGGATGGAGAGGTGGCAGGACAACAGGTAAATAGAGGAGAGAGAGAGTGAGGGATGCAGGTGAGCAAGGAAGAAACAGAGTGGTAAGAGGTGTGATGTATGGAGTCTCAATGATCCGTGGTATGCAAGATAGAATGCCTGAGGAGTGTTTGCATGGAGGAACAATAGATAGTGTTACTATGGCAATTAAGCAAGGTGAAGGGATGGATGAGATGATTGTGATGGTGGGCATGAATGATGAGAGGTTGTGTGAATCGCATTGCAAGAGATTTGAGGTTCTACGGAAGAAAACTGAGAGGGGGGATAGTATGTGTTTCCCAAGTATGATAATGTAGAGCTGCTGAGAAGAGCAACGGTAACGAATAGCATAATAGCCAGAATGTGTCAAAAGAGAGGATTGGATTACATGGATGCTTTGAGGGTATTTTAAGACAGAAAGGAACTGTTTTTATGTTGCACCCATACATGAGAGGTTGGTATGTAAGAGATGGCTTGTATTTGAATGAGGAAGAATGTAGGCATCTGGAGAGAATGATTTTCTCTGAACAAGTCAGTGTGTCAATGCTAGGAAACTAAATTTATCAGGGTGAATGGTAGAAAGGGTAGCCTCTTGTGGGAATAGGTGCTTGGGAGAAGGGATAATACATTGTGTAATGCTGAATTGAGGGGAGTCTGGAGACAGTGCCTTGTTTCTTAATACTAATTCCTGGAGTATCTGAAATAAAGGAGATGAATTGGTGATAGCATCAGCCAATCTGAAGATTATTGGGATCTCTGACCCGTGGTTGAAAGATGATGATATGCTGACAGCAACAGAAGTAACAAGGTATAGCATTTTTCAACAGGAGCAGAAGGGAAAATGCACTGAGTATTGGTTATGTCTTCTTGGAGTGGAGGATTTGGAGGGCAATGTCACTAATGGTTTTGAAAACATATGGTGTGAGGTAGAGGTGGGTAGGGCAGGATATTTATTGGACTGTTGATATAAGCATAGAGGCTGAAGGGAAGGAGATGTTTAGGCAGTAGAGCTTGGCAAGTGCAAGAAGAATGATTGTTGTGAGAAATTTTAACTATAGCAGTTTAAATTTGGAACAGGAATCTTCATGTAGTAATAAGAGAATGGAATTCTGGAGGGACAAATGTCTTAGGCAGAATGTATCAGAAGGAACATGAGGTTCAAGAGTTTTGATTTTGATCATAGCAACAGAAGAGCTGATTATAACTTAGATGGTATCTCTATCTTAGGCAGAATGTATCAGAAGGAACATGAGGTTCAAGAGTTTTGATTTTGATCATAGCAACAGAAGAGCTGATTATAACTTAGATGGTATCTCTATCCCCAAGTTGGAGAGACTGACCATGTCGTTTTGACTTGGAAGATGATTAGATATGCAGGAATATTGAAGAGAAAAGAATGTATGTGGAATTATAAGGCAGTTAATTATAATAGGCTTCGATATCAACTTGATGCAATTGCATGAAGAGAGGAATTGGAAAGGCGAGATATCATCAGTGCATGGGAACTTGTGAAGGATATTTATTAGCAGTAATAGCAAGTTGTATGCCACGAATGAAGAAGAGCACACAATTTGATGTAAAGTGGATGACAAACAATATCAAACAGGAACTGTAGGTGAAAAAGAGGTTATGGAAGAGTTATAAGGAGAGGGGTGGAGACCAGTTGCATGAAGAATATAATGCTCAGGCCAGGAGAGTGACTCGTATGGTAAGGAAGGGAAAACTGGAATATGGAATATAAGCTGGGAAGGGTTATTAGTAATAGTGCAGATGTGGTAGCTCTGCAAGAGGATTTGATAAATGAAACAGATGGGTAAATGAATGGGGATCTCAGTTTAATTCAACTAAATGTGAAGTCTTGAAGTTTGGGATACATTGATGGAAGTGGGGGGGGAGGCAAGAGATCTGCAGGAGATGATTGATGGAACCTGATATTCAGGGAACATATTACCAAGGTGGTGAAGGTAACCCAGAGGATTGCTACAATACTGAGAAGGATGCTGACCTTCAGAGATAAGAGTTGTCATTCCATTCTATAAAGTCCTGATCAGACCACACTTGAACTGCTGTGCTAAAATTTGGTCTTCAGGATTTGAAGGGAATAGGTTAACTATGGAAAGAGTGAAGAGGCAGATAACAAAGGTGGTTTCAGGACTGTACAATGTTAATTATGAAGATAGGTTCAGGGAATGTTGACTGCAGAATTTTGTAGATAGAAGAAGGAGAGGTAATATGATTGACACTTTTAAACTGTTCAGAGATAGTTACAGGGTTGGTACTGGGGATTTCATTTGTATGGTAGAACAAGTGGAAGGAACAAGGACAAAGGCCATTCCTGGAAGTTACAAGAGGAAGTTGTGAGCAAGAGGATATGGAGCAGTTTCGTTGCACAGAGGGTAGTCAAACCGTGGAATGCATTGCCTGATAGAGTGGTGAGAGCACAAGCAGCCAATGGGTTCGTGGAGTGGTATAATAAATTGTGTTTTCTTAGGGTGGGCCTCCCATGATGAATCTTGTGGCTGCATGGAAGCCTGAATCATCATCATAATAATAATAAATAATACTAGACAAGAAATCATATTCTTCATATGATTTCTTGTTGGCATCACTTCAACTGCCTGGATATCCTATAATGCACAGCATATTTCCTCTCAGACTATATATATATATATATATATTTATATATATAGTGTGTGTGTATTTTTTATTTCTATTTATTTAATTATTTTTTCCACCATGGAAAGGGTCACCACCCGATCACTTTTTCAATGTTTAATTTAGTCTCATCATTATGAACTGAACTCAGGTATATATACTGAAGTTAAATCAATTTAGAAGTTATATGTTTTTTCTTATACAAGTAGTAAAATGCTGCAGAGTTTACTTTCTGACCAAATGGAAAAACATTTTGCAAATTTCTCCAATACAGAGTATTTTAATAATATGGTGATACACTATTTTTGTATATGAAAATCTATTTTTTTCTGCATTGATTTAATCTCAGTATATTTCTTGGTATCTCTTTAACTATGACACCACAATAAAGGTTAAAATCAATATAGATAATCATCTTTCACATAATGCATACCAATATACAGTACATCTCCACTAAGAAGTGTGCTCTTCTTATGGGATACCTAACAGTTCAAATGATATTGAAACAGTCTCTTTGTTCAAGTAGCATAGTTGTGAAGATACCTCATGTGCAAACTTTGCATATGCTTGAGTAAAGGATTAAAATAAGAATATAATTTTTTATGTAGTATAATATACTGTGCTGATATTTATATTTTAGTAACAAAATCTCATGCAATTATTTACTTTAGCTTGTTCTATAATGTTTAACTTCCATTTTTTTTTAAAAATTGAAATAATGTTAATTTAAAAAATAATGACATTAGTAATAGATGCTTTTGATGCTTTTATTAATTGATGAGATATTATATTATGGATACTAATTTAATATTTTATGCTCATTACATTTTTCAGGGATGATCCAGATGGTTTTCATATTCCTTCATTTGGGCGAAAAAGGAAGACACATTGTATAAAATCTGTACCTTTTATAGAACAGGGTATTTCAGAGCTTTATAAAGAAACTACAAAACAAAGAATTTCTATTCAGGTGCAGAAAAGAGCTGTTCTGATTAATAATGTTTTTGATTTACAACAAATAAAAATAGATCTTTACACATCTTCAAGTGAAAAATGTTTATCCCTTAATTATCAAATTACAAAATTTAATTTAATGAAATTTTGTATTTATATTTATTTCTTTTCACTATCTCTTTTACCTTTGTATTTCACCATATTAAATATAATCTGCATTTTTGTGTAGGACTAAACTCTAAGGACAGTTATTAATTGTCATTTGAATCATTTTATCCTTATATTTATTTATAAACAATGTTAGGTTTGTTAGTGGAGATTATTTAATTTGCACACAATGCATAATTTTTTTTTTTTATGTGACTCCTACCCATAAAAGATTTTTTAAACTTATAGGTACATTCATACTGTGGGTGGGATAATGATTTTTTCTGTCTTTTGTTATTATTATTATTTTTTATTTAATTTAGAAACTCAGTTCTAAAGGCATAACTTTTTCATTCCACTTCGGGCCTTCAATAGCCAGGGTGGAGGTCTCATATTGGCCAGTGAAATTCATCTCCCACTTAAGCAAAATTAATTAAGCACATAAGCAAAATGAGTAAATTCCAGTTCAGTAATTTTCCAGTTTGCCTCCAATTTTATTTAAGCTAGCAACAATTTAATTATATGTATAGATAATGTATTGTCTATCTTCAGACTACCAACCAGTTGCCATCCATCGGTCATCTCCAAAATAAAGGAGAAAGTTATCAAGAATCCACTTATGCACCTACCTAAGAAGCTCACCAGCAAATCACCAACCACCAATATGAATTCCATCAATCAATCGATCAATAAGCCACCGTAGCGCAATTGGAAGAACAATGGAACATTGCGCCCTTCGATTGGAAAAGACCTGGGCTCGATTCTCGTCGTGATGAGGAGAATCCTTATATGGGCTTTTTTTTTCAGTTGAAGGCGAGTTGGCCGATCTCATATGGTGGTGGCAGAGTTTTTTCCCCCAGAAACTCGGGTTTTTCATCCCTCGTCCAGATAAATCGGCCTTCAGAACACACTCGATTTACAGACAAAAAATACTATTGTTGGTGGTGATGATAGGTGATAGATGGCATTGATGGTAGTAGTGTCATAGTTGGAGAATTAAGTAGTAGTGGAGAGGATGAGATGTATTTAGCGAAGTAGATTAGTGTGCTCTCCCATGATAAGTCCTAGGACTCCCTGGAGGTGTCATGTAGTAACAATAGTAATATCCATAGCTTTGACAAGCCAAGATCATATTTAATGCACATTGATATTCATACCATTCTTCATTGGGATAAGGAGAACCTAGTCACCTTCAATGCTATCAAAATGCAGTATTACCTCTTTTATTGCAAATGGGAGATATCAGCTCACCTCGCCTTATCCATAGTAATGCTTAAATCAACAGCAGGATCAGATCTCTCTCTCTCTGCTTGGACTGACATTGTACTCTAGCTTCTTCTGTCATAAACACTTCACATCAGTAACTTCCTCAGCATCCAAAAAAATAGGCATTTCTTCTGATCAAATGCTATTTTTCATCTACTATCATACAAATCCCAAATCCACCCATCCTTAGAATACTGCTAACATGCTTCATATGGTGCACCTAAAACCTCTCTAAAAATTCTCAATGCTGTCCAGAGGAGAACAGTTTGTCTGATAGATTAACCCTCCCTTACAGACTCATGTCATCATCAGTCTCAGAGATTCACTGTTTCTTCTCTGTGTCTGTTCTGCATATACTCTTATGGTCACCATTTCACTCAACTGGCAACCATCATGTGCAGTGACCATATCACTGATGTAATTCTTACTGCATGGAAATGCATTCTCCACACCACTCAAAATACTACATTCCCTGTCTAGCTTTGGTTATCCAAAAAAGGTGCCAAGACTGTACAAGCAAAAAAATCAAGCACACTGCAACTGGCTTTCATTAAGAACTCTATCTTCTTTTCATGCATAAGCGAGAAACAACTGCAAGAAAACTATCAATTTCCAAAACAGATGTTGGAAGAGCATAAAGTCAGAAACTTGCATCTTGTCCTAATGGCAGCCAAGCCTTTTGATCTCTAGTCAAAGCAAATGGTCATAAATTTTTCCTAACACTTTTTTCATCCCAGTCACACCCAGATTGCTCTATTGCATCAACACCAACAGAGAAAACCAGTCTACTGACTTCATACTTTTCCTCCAATGCATGCATAAGTGATTCTGATAAATGCTTCCATCCATTCCAAATGCTTAGAATTCAGTCTCTCCTCTGTCATTTTGCCAGAAGGAGATGAGAATAATATTGTCCAAACTAGACACTAAAAAGTGTCTAAGACTTGATGGCATTCCTATGACTGTTTTGAAGGTTTATGTTCCAGAACCAACTCCTACCACATGTCACCTGTTAATTCTCTCCTACTCCAATGATCCACAACCTGGACTGTGGCTTTTTGACAGTCCATTCCCAAGAAGGGAGATTAAATCACAAGACATCACACTGTTACTCAATCTCTCCCACATTAGTCTTCTCTAAAGCAATGGAGAAAACCATCAATAACTAACTCTTACACTACCCTGAAGGCATCCAACTATGAAATGACCCAGTATTGATTCTGCTGCTGCTGCTGATCCAGGACACCTATTTACATATGTTAGCCATCTGTGGACAAATACCATGAAAAGTTTAGTGAATCTCAACTAGATACACTCAGTATCTCCAAAATCTCTGGCACAATGGCTTATTAAGTAAGCTCCCATTATTTGGTCTGTTCCATGAATTTTGCAGTTGGGTTGTCAGCTTTCTGACTGGAGGCACACTATGTGTGATGGTGGACAGTTCCTTATCCTCTAGCTATGCAACTAATGCCAGAGTTCCACAAGATTCTGTTCTCTCACCCACCTTCTTTCTTCTGTATATCAATGTTCTACTCCAGTTGACTGGTAACCAAATACTCAGTTTTGCTGACGACAACACATTGCATTTGACAGGACCTTGCACTTCACAAATTACAGAGCATCAACCTTCACAAATCTCAATTTCAAACCCCAATCCATCCTTCAGTGCAGTTTCAGATAACAGTCTTGTCAATTTCAATGCTAGCAAAACAAAGTTCTACCTTATTTCCTATAAAAAAGAACCATTTCCTTCTAGTATTAACTTCGCTCAAATCGCTAAATAAGAAGAGATTTCTCTCCTTTGAATTACACTGACATCAAGTCTCACCTGGCATAAACACACAACCATTGCTTGTCAGCTTCCAAAGAAAACTAAGATTTCTCTTTTGCTCAGAGGAAAAAACAGCTGTTAACCTTGTACAAATTAGAAATCCACATCTTACTTTGTCTCTGAACAGCCATTGGTGTTATATGCAAATCACAAATCCACCCAACTATCAAATATTGCTCTGATATTTGGGGTGATGCCCCTAAAAGCTTTCTAAAAATACTTCACTTAATACAGAAGAAGTTAGTTAGATTGATTAATAACCCATCTCTTACCAACTCACTCGATCCACTTTCACAGAGAAGTTTAGTTGCTGCAGTATGTATCTTCGATAAATACTTCTACAGTAATATAAATTTAGTTTAATCCTTTATCCATGTGTGAGCAAACAAAGTTTGCACCTGAAAGTATCTTCAGGACTGGGGTAAGGTGGTACAACACCGGGCAACTCGTTGCAAAGGTGGAGCAAGTTAACATCACTCCTATCTCAGTATCTCCCATAATGCAAAACACATCTCCTTGTCGATATGTATAATATTATGCATTAAGGGAAGGGCCACTACCCAGACTAGTTTTGACCTTTATTGAGGTCTCTCCAGTGGGTGCCAGGCCCAAATGGAGATACCAGGCAGAAGCATTAGCAAGGTCATCTCTACCTATAGGAGTTGCCAAACGGTGTGCCACCTTTTTATTAAATTACTCTGGATTTAGAGAAAGATGTTGAAAGTTTATTTTTCACTTGGTTAGACTATAATAAATTTAGTTTAATCCTTTATCCAAGTTTGAGCAAACAAAGTTTGCACCTGAAAGTATCTTCAGGACTGGGGTAAATGTTCTGCAAAAAACTGTTCCACAGTAAATGTTTATATGAGCTAGCATCAACAATTCCTGCACAGTCCACTAAATTTGTTGAGACACATCAGCTTCCTCCCAACATACACTCACAGTTCAACTTCAAATCCATAGAACAAGTTTCTTTTCCTCCTCCATCTCAGCTACTGCCTCTTCACAGGGGGCACCTGTTCTTGGTGAATGGGACCTCATAGTGATGGTACTGGGCTTATTCATTCTTTTTCTTTGCATTTCTTCCCATATTCTTTGTTCTACTTCTTCTGAATCCTTTTTACTATTTTGCTTCCAGATCACTATCAGTGGGATTCAGTGCAATGCTTCTGTGTTTGCCATTCATTATGACCAATGGACATCCGTAAAAGGAGATCCTGGTAGTCTTGCACTATTTTAGCCTCTGCTTTGGCAAAATGAGCAGTCCTGGATGGCCTGGCTAGGATCATTTGCATAGTGGGATTGTCTTAAATGGCTAACAGTGTTGCAGTAAGCCACCTACCCCATTGCCCAAGAAATGGGGCTGAAGACAAACTGTGGTGCTGGTATAGCATTCAGAGTAATCGTAGTGTTCCACTTCTGAGCACATTTACTGCTTGCCGAATGGTTGGTTTCCATTTGTGGAATGGAGAGCTCTTACACTGAACTAAAAAATCACTTAAGCATGATTGTTTAATCCTCAAATTTTCCAGAGGCTCTCACAAGGCCTCAACCGAACGTATATACCATAGATTCATCATTTGATAATAGAAACAAAAAATATCTCACAAACACATAAACATACTAGTGTTTCTTATCATTCATGCAACAGGCAAAAAGCCAAATGGGAAAATGTCACCCTTCTTTATTCAAAAGGGTTTAGAAGGCCTGGCAATGATTTCTCAAAACAGTTAACAAACTATGTTTTGATGATATCCTTGTGGATACATGATCTCAGAAACCCTTGGAAAAATTACTGAGAGCAATGAGTGGAATGCCACATACAGTAACATGTCATAAAACCCTCAACCATTCTAGAACTGTGATATTAGAGGGATCTCTTCCATCTTTAAGTTGTGAACATACTGTATCTCCTCATCTTTAATATGGACATACCTTTTTTTTAAATGTGATACGTATGAGGCAAATCCTGATATGTAGGGATGGAGTCATCTGGTTATGACCAGAAACATCACCCTTACATTAGATACACCAAATAATTAACATCAGTAAAGGCAGTATATCTCAATTGTCCTGTTAGGCTCTACATCAAAAATGCACTAAAATGCTTCAAATGTCAGGAATTGGGCATGATCAAACTGCTTGTCTTGGCTCCATAACCCATGCCGTATGCAGTAGTAAGAAGTATGATATAAATTGTGCTGAAGAAAAAAACTCAAATGTGTTGATTGTCAGAAAGTACATCCAGCCTACACTTGTGCATGCAAAGGTGGTAGGATGAAAAGAAATACAAAAGGATCATATCAGGATGCAAAGAGCAAGCTGGCCATTACAGCACCTGCCCTGAAATCTTCTTATACTGAAAAGGTGGCTGTTAAGAACATATCAAAAGCTTCTCAATCGCATGTCTATGCCCATCTGATAATTTCAGCTTAATTGAATTTTATGATCTTGAGTGATGACCTATTACCATCTTAAACAACTCCAAAAATGATCCCATTCAATGAAAACCCACTTGTCAAGAAAATTGTGACAAGGCATCACTGAATGATAGATCAGCAGGTATCCACACAGAAAAAAAAATAATATTACTGTATCCACTGAAAGTAAACTCAACTCACAAAATGATTCTAACACATCAGATGATCTATTAAACATTTTTTGAGAGGAAGAGATGGACACTGGCCATCTATACTTCCATCAATCAATAGACAAATATAAGCCTGATAAATGTAAACCTTCAACATCTTGGAAATCAGACAAATTTCAAAGACAAAAAAAAATAGGAAATTTTTTTCCATGGAACTATTATGGATTTCACCAAAATATTGACGATATCCACGTTCTGCTGAAGAAACATAAACCGTTCACTTTCTGTCTGCAGGAAACATATTTAAAACCCAATGAGTATTCCACCTTAAGACATTTTGCTGTTATTTTTAAGGACAGAATAGGAGATGGTCCTGAAAGTGGAGTTGCCATCTTAGTTAACAACCATTCACCTTTCCAACATATAACACTCTTGAACCAGTAGCCATTCACCTGTTCATTGGATTTCTAATTACAACCAGCAGATTCTGAGTTAAATGAGATCAACCTTGATAATCTTATAATGTAACTGCCATAGCCTGTATCGATATCCGACTTTGTTGCTCCAGGAACGGGCAATGAATGTAGGAAGACAAGTAGTGTGATATGAGAGAATGAGAAAATAATAGTTGATAGTGTGAAAGGTGTGAGTGACTGCGAAAGTTTAGGAGATGGTTTTGTTTGGGAGAGTGAATTTAGATTAAGAGTGACTGACCTGCAGAGGGGAGATAAATGAGTTGGAAGAGGAGGTGAAATGTCTTGTGAATGAGAGCAGAAGTATGAAAGATAAGATTAGGAGAATGGAAGAGATAAATGCAAGGCGAATCAGAGTAGGAGAGAGAGAGAGAATTTAGGGAGTATGAGTGAGAGGTCTGGGGGTGCTAGAAGAGGAGAGAATGGAAACAGTAGAAGAGAGGGAATGAGAGAGAGGTATGGGAATGCTAAAAGAGGAGAGAATGGAAACAGTAGAAGAGAGAGGTATGGGAATGAAAGAAGAGGAGAGAATGGAAAGAATAGGAGCGAGGGAATGGTAAGAGGTATAATGTATGGCGACTCAATGATCCGTGGTGTTCAAGATAGGATGCGTGAGGAGTGTTTGCCAGGAGGAACAATAGAAAGGGTGGCTATGGCAATTAAGAGAGGTGAAAGGGTGGATGAGATGATTGTGATGGTAGGAACGAATGACTTGAGTGGTAATGTAAGTTGGGCAGCGAGAGATAAGAAATTTTTGCTTCAGACTGTACGGAAGAAGACAGAGAGAGGAAAAATAGTGTGCGTGTTGCCTAGGTATGATAATGATGAGCTGAGCAGAAGAGCGGTGATATTGAATGGCATAATAGCGAGAATGTGTGATAAGAGAGGACTGGTATATGTGGATGCTTGGAGTGCGTTTGAGGAAAGAGAGGAATTGTATGCGAGAGACCGCTTACATTTCAATGAGGAAGAACGTAGGCATCTGGAGAGATTGCTGTTCTGAAAGAGTCAGTGTGTCCCAGGGAGGATGATAGCAAGGGTGGCCTCTTGTGGGAATGGATACTTGGGAGAAGGGAGACAATGTCAGGTAACACTGAGCTCAGTGGAGTCTAGAAGGGATAATGCTGGGTATAGAAACAATGGCATTTATATGCTGTATACTAATGCCAGGAGTATCTAGAATAAGGGAGAGGAATTGGTGGCACAGATAGCATCAGCTTGGCCAAAAATTATTGCGATCACTGAGACGTGGTTGACAGAAGGGGATATAACAACAGGAATAGAAGTCGCTGGGTTTAGCATTTTTCGTCAGGATAGGAGGGGAAAGCGTGGTGGTGGGGTTCTGCTTATGATAAGTGATGACCTATGTCCTCTAAGAGTGGAGAATTTGGAAGGAAGTGAGACAAATGATTTTGAGAGCGTATGGTGTGAGGTAGAGGTAGGCAAGACAGGATATTTAGTGGGGTGTTGCTACAGACCCAGGAGCACAGAGGATGGGGACCAGGAGATGTTTAGACAGCTAAGTTTAGCAAGTGCAAGAAGAATGTGATTGTTATGGGAGATTTTAACTTCAGTAGTATAAATTGGAGAGAGGAAGATGCATGTAGCAATAGGGGAATGGAATTTCTAGAATTCTTGAGGGACAAATGTCTTAGGCAACATGTAACAGAGAGAACAAGAGGTTCAAAAGTTTTGGATTTGGTTATAGCATCAGAAGAGTTGATAATAACTGAGTTGACGTCTCTCCCACCAGTTGGAGAGAGTGACCATATGGTGTTGACTTGGAAAATGAATAGACATGCAGGAGTATCAAAGAGACGGGAACTTATGTGGAATTATAAGGCAGGTGATTATAATAGTTTTAGACGTCAACTTCGGGAAGTTTCATGGAGGGAGGAATTGGAAGGCCGGGATATCACTAGTGCGTGGGAAATTGTGAAAGAATATTTGTTATCAGCAATGGTAAGTTGTATACCACGAGTGAAGAAGGGGACGCAATTTGGAGTAAAGCGGATGACAAACAATATTAAACAGGAATTGCATGTGAAAAAGAGGCTATGGAAGAGATATAAGGAGACAGGTGAAGAGATGCATGAGGAATATAAGACACAGGCCAGAAGAGTGACTAGTGTGGTAAGGAAAGCGAAACTGGAATATGAGAGGAGATTGGCCCTAAGATCCAAAGAAAATCCTAGGGAATTTTTTAGCTATGTGGCCAGTAGGAGGAGAATTGACTGTGGAAGAATGATATTGTGGGATAAAAATGGGAATAGAGTGACTGATGCAGAGGACATAGTGAAATTGTTCAATGTACACTTTATTGGAGTATTTCATCCTAGAGGAGTCAGTTTTAATGCTAGAGGAATAGGACTGGTTCGAGGTCTGGAGGTACAGGAGGAGAGTGTGTTTCAGATACTGAGTACTCTGGATGTCAGTAAAGCTGTGGGACTGGATGGTATTTCACCACGAGTTTTGAGAGAATGTGGTAGGGAATTGACAGTTCCTTTAACATGGCTTTTCAATGAAAGTCTGGCTTTGGCAAACGTGCCCAGGGAATGGAAGGAAGGTAAGATAGTGCCATTGCATAAGGGTGATAACCTACTGGAAGTGTCTAATTATTGGCCAGTCTGTGTGTCATCAGTAGTTGTTAAGATCTTGGAGAAAGTAGTGAGGGACCGTATACAGCATTAGGCAGATGAGGGTAATGTTATCTGTGAGAATCAACATGGATTTGTGAAAGGATGCTCTTGTTTTAGCAATATGCTAGCCTTTTATAATAAAGTTACAAGAACATTAGATGAGGGAAAGGCATGTACTGCAATTTTCTTAGACTTGGCGAAGGCATTTGACAGGGTGCCACATGATAAGCTGATATTTAAGTTGCAGTATATGCCTTTCCCTCACTACATTCTCCAAGATCTTAACAACTACTGATGACACACAATGCAATGTCTATGTCAGATTGGTCAACTGGATTCAGGATTGGCTGTCTGATAGGTATCAGAGAGTTGTGTATGAATGAACAGTTTCCAGGAGGCAGTGGGTTACAAGTGGGGTCCCACAGGGCTTAGTACTAGGACCTATATTGTTTAACCTTTATATCAATGACATAGCCAGTGGATTGCAGGGGGATATTCAGTGGTTTGCGGATGATGCGAAGCTGAGAAGGATTATTAGTAATAGTGCAGATGTGGTAGCCCTGCAAGAGGATTTAAATAAGCTAGATAGATGGGCAAATGAACGGGGGTGTCAGTTTAATGCAGCAAAATGTAAGGTCTTGAGGTTTGGGAAACATCGATGGGATGCTGCATACTCTATGGGAGGAGTTATACTGGAGGAAGTAGGAGAGACAAGAGATCTGGGGTTGATTGATAGAAACCTGAAGTTTAGGGGACATATTGCAAAGGTGGTGAAGGTAACACAGAGGACTGCTGGTATTATGAGTAGGACACTGACCTGCAGAGATATGAGGGTTATCATTCCGTTGTATAAGTCTCTGATCAGACCACACTTGGACTATTGTTCTCAGATTTGGTCCCCAGGATTTGAAGGGGATAAATTAACTGTGGAAAGGATACAAAGACGGATGACAAAGATGGTTTCAGGACTGTACAAGGATAATTATGAGGATCGGCTGAGAGAATGTGGACTGCAGAGTTTGGTGGATAGAAGAAGGAGAGGTGATATGATTGACACTTTTAAACTGACTTGAGGTTGTTACAGGGTTGACACTGGAGAGTTCTTTCGCTTGGTTGAACAGCGGGAAGGAGTGATGACAAGAGGTCATCCCTGGAAGTTACGAAAGGAAAATGTGAGCAAGAGGGTAAAGCGTGGTTTCTTTGTGTGGAGGGTGGTTGAGTCGTGGAATGCATTGCCTGATGGAGTGGTGGGAGCGAGAACAGTCAGTGAGTTTAAAGAGTGGTATAATAGACTTCGTGTTTCTCAGGGGGGGGGGGGACCTCCCCTCGATGAGTCTTGACAGACTTTATGTCTTAGGAAGGACTTTCCTCTAGAGTCTTTTGACTCCTTGGAGGCCTGAATAATAATAATAATAATAATAATATTCAGAGAAACAATTTTGCACTCAAAAACATAGAAAAACTTTGGAAAAAATGGACTATTCACCAATTTAAAATCATTTTCTTTTGCACAGCTCAAATTCACCACCACGTGCTACGGCGACACTCGCGACACTCCCCCCACAAAAATTGTGAAATGCATTGAACTCAAAATTATACTTCCAAAAAAACCTGCGAAATGAAGACCAAAAAATATCATCGATGTACCTTTTCCATAATTTTGGTTTATGATGGTATTCTTCTAGTGCCTTGTTTCTAATATTTGCATACAAAGATTTGCTAAAATCAGCGAAAGAGGACTTCCTGTTCTGTTGTAGGCCAGAGTTCTGTTGTATATTGTATTTTTATATTTGAAGTATCCAAATGAGATACAGTGTTTGAGAAGTGTCATAACCTTCTTAGAGAATTTATCTTGAGGCAGTACAAAGTAGATCATCAGTACAAACATTGGTAAACAAATCGACTACATCAAAGCTTGCTAAAATGTCATGTTCATCAAGGATAATATTGCTGATGTGCGAAACAATGCTTGGAATTTTTAACAAAGGATGGTGATTGTCCTGTTAGGCCCTTTACTAATTTGGTTAGATGTTTGGCAAGAGGATATGACAGAGAATCTCTCCCTTCTACTGTTGGATGTAGAGGTGTGTCTACTTTATGAATTTTGGATGTCTCATATAGACAATTATATATACACTCGAGTCTTGTTTTATGCGTATCTTTTTTATGCAGTTTTGAAGTTATGCAGTGCATATTTCATGCAAATTCAGAGTTTCTCCGTTGTACATAATGAACAGCGTGTTTCAGCACATTCTGGCGTAACATGAGTAATGTGTAAACAGTGAGTGTCCGTGAAGTTTAATTTTGCATGTGAGTAAAGTGTTTGTCTTTTCATTAGCATAAGTCTAAGTTTTGCTAATTTGTATTTTAAAGATTTACTTTGGCCCAATGGAGAAAAAAAAGCACCAAAGAAAAGCAATTTCTTTGGAAATGAAGATTGCAATTTTAGAGATCGCTTAGCAAAAGAAGAGGGATCTATGGCGATTGATAAACATTTTAATTTAATTTAAAATATGTCATTTCTGACAAAACTAAGTGCCAAATTATGATTGTACTAAAGAGATGCTTTATTAGAAAAAGAGGAACAAGCGCTCGTAATATGGATTGAAGAATTAACTCAAAGAAGAATTCTTATAAGTGGTTATTTAATTATCAAAAAGCTCTTCGGGTTTTATGAACAGATGAAGCAATTGGAGCCATCAACTTCCACATCCAAGGCTGATAAAGAATTTTTGGCTAGCAAAGGATGGCTATCCAGGTTTTTAAAAAGGAATGCACTTCATAATGGGAAGATTAGATTACATGCGAGGTTGCAGCAGCAGATGAAGAAACAGCAAAACATTTTAAACAGAAGTTGGCCAAAATTATTGAAAATTGGTGGATATTGTCCTGATCAAGTATTTAACTCTGACGAAACAGGATTGTTTTGGAAAAAAATGCCTAGTCGAAAACTTACTTTGCGAAGTCTCAGAAAAATGCAAGTGGGTTTAAAGCAAGCAAAGATCGAGTAACCTTGTTACTTTGTAGCAATTCATTAAGGGATTGAATATTGAAATCCCTCTTAGTAAATCAATCTCTAAAACCACATGCTCTAAAAGGCAAAAATCTAAAACAGCTGCCAGTACATTGGATGGCAAATACATCCCTCTATTTGCTGTATTTCCTCCATCTGCTGTATTTACTGAATGGTTCAATAATTGCTTTCTACCAGAAGTGGAAACATATATGAAGCAAAAAGCTCTAGATTTTAAAGTTTTAATAATTGTTGCCAATGCACCAAATATGCAGGTAGTGTTTTTTCCACCCAATACAACAAGCATTATTCAGCCATTAGATCAAGGCATAATTGCTACTTTTAAAAACATATTACGTTAAGCACACTTTTCAATTCATATTGGATAAACTAAAAAATGAATCATTAACATTAACTGATGTTTGGAAAAAAATTTCTACTTTGGACTGTTTAAATCATGTTGCATCTGCTATTGCTGAAATAAGACCACAAACCTTAAATGCCTGCTGGAAAACAGCTTTGCCTGGATGTGTTGCAAACAGTGCAACCATTTAAACATCTATATTATCAGCAGAAATCATTATTTTGGCACATGACTTTGGTGGAGGTTTTATTCATTTAGCCAGAATGATGTAGACAAATTGCTTGTAGATAATGCCGTAAGTGAAGATGATATTATTGGATGTCGATTAACTTTAGATATCATCGAAGATCCAGAAAACGATAGGGTAGGCGGAATAAACACCTTTCCTTCTCATTGCAAATATAATTCGAGAAGGTAATGAACTCTGCAATAAATTGGAAAATCATATTCTTGTTAATGACACCAATTCAGAATGGGCCTTTAAATTGCAACGTGAGCTGAAGAACTGCACGCCTGGATATCGCAAGCTGTATAAAAAATTAGTAAAATTATCATTGCAAAGTTTAATCACTGATTACATTGTCAGAAGAAAAAATCAGCACAGAATGAGGGTGCAGCTAATTCTGTTTGTAAAGAACCATTGCCTTAACCACAGATCTGATGCACTATTTCTTCTGGTAATGAAAATGATTTTGCACCAGTTCACAAATGTTGCCGAATATTGTCTAATAGCGATGATAATTCTGATGGAAAACGTAAAAAAATGTCACTTTTCAATAAAATTAAATGAATAAAGCTTTAAAACAAACTTTGGCATTCTTATTTTCCTGAATTTTTGTAAACTTTTATGCAATTTAAGTTTGTTTTAATTTATTGTTTTAATTCATATGCAGTAGTCTATGGAATGTCTCCACCACACAAAAAGAGACCCGACTGCATGGTATCCGGAGAGTTCACTGAAAAACAGTTAACCGAAAGACAATTTATCAAAAAAGCAATTCACCGAAGAAACAATCGAAAATCAGTTCATCGAACAACAATTAATTGAAAAAGCAATTCCTCGAAAGGCAATTCCCCGAAAAAGCAATTCGCCGATCAGCAGTTAATCAAAAACACAATTCATCGAAAAACAACAGTTCATTGAAAAATCACAATTCATCGAAAATACAGTTCACTGAAAAATCAATTATAAGGCATGTTGGGTGAAGATGTGTGTGGAAATTTTTTTTTTATTTGAACTGTTTTTAGAGGGATATATCTTTCAGGTCTCTTATATACGGGTAAACTACTATTTATTTAACTTTGTTCGGAAAGCGATTTTTTTGCGGGGCATACTGGTTGCAGTGAATGATATCCACCGAAGTGGATATAGTTGATATGTTAAATGAACATTTCATAAAGGTATTTCATCGCCGTGAAAATAACATCCTACGGAACTTGAGGTCAGTGGGGAGGGAGGAGGAACAGTGATGGTAAGTGAGCTGCAGTTATTTTATTATTATATTGTGAAAAATATTTACATCAAAGAATCTTATTATTATTATTACTAGTAGTAGTAATATATTAATACTATTTTCCCTGATCCTCCTCAATATAATGATTGTTGGTATAGCAATGCTACTTTACTAAGGAATAATTATAGAACAATATGGATCCTTATTGTCTTTCTTGTCTGATAAGTGTTTCCTGTCTGTGTGTGTGTGTGTGTGTATATATATATATATATATATATATATATATATATATATATGTGTGTGTGTGTGTGTGTGTGTGTGTGTGTGTGTTCATGGGTGATTTGCCTATTTCCAGGAGAAAAAGCCTCGTCATGTACATATTAGGCCTACTAACTTACCTTCATTTGATGAGGGCATAATTTTTATCAGTCCTCATCAACTGAAGGTAAGTTAGTGAAGGCAAATTTTACTCGGATTCGGTATTTGAAACTTACAAAAAATTGTCGAACCGTTCCAGTTTTCAGTTCAGCTATATTCAGGACGACAAAGAAAAGTGTCTAAATTATGTATTACAATAACTCACTGACTTAGCAGAATTCGCCGTAGTTTTCAGTACAAGAAACTGTCTGCACGGTTCAGTTTTAGTTCCAAATGGATCACTTTTATCATAACATTTCCGTAAAGAAGTTCCGAAATAATATTAGCAGTTCCGCTCTGGCTGGATGAAATTTAATGAAATTTTTAATTTCAGTTGGACTAGAGTTATTGTGACAAAATTTGGTAGAACGAAATGTCTTCTCTACAGATAAATCGCTATGTGCACAATGAAGCAGTATGTACACTTACATTAAATGTTCTAAAATGCAAGAAAATAATTATTACGTTTCAATGGCTACTTCCATATGTTCTGTGTATCATGAGTACTGTTGTGTATTGTTACTGAACATTTTTAAACAGTACTTTGCAAGAAAAATTATTTTTCGATGAATTATGAAAGAATTCATCAAAAACTTTTCGGTGAATTGTTTTTTCGATGAATTGCATTTTTGACGAACTTGTCATTTGATGAATTGCCTTTTCGACAAATTGCCATTCGTTCAATTGTCATTCAATGAATGACAATTTAATAACGAAAGGCAAATTGATTTTTTGATGAATTGTCTTTCGAACTGTTTTTCGATGAATTTGCCTGTAACCCAACTATGTATGTGTATATATATATGATTGTCTGAAAGAAAATGTGATGTGTATTATGGGATATTTAGGCAATCGAAGTGATGCCAACAAGTAGCCTGGCGATGAATATACTTCACATGGAAATTTTGATTGAAAGAATGTGATAAATTTAGTTTAAACCTTTATTCAAGTGTGAGCAAACAAAGTTTGCATTTGAAAATATCTTCAGGACTGAGGAAAGGTAGTGCAACAGCGGGCAACTCAGAGCAAAGGTGGAGCAAGCTAACATCAATTCTATCTCAGTATCTTCCATAATGCAAAACACATCTCCTTGCAGATATGTATAATGTTATGCATTCAGCAAAGGGAAACTACCCAGACCGGTTTTGACCTTTATTGAGGTCTCGTCAGTGGGAGCCAGGCCCAGAGTGGAGATACCAAGACAGAAGGACTGGAGAGGTCATCTTTACCTATAGGAGTTGCCAAAAGGTGTACCACCTTATTATTAAATTACTCTGGATTTAGAGAAAGATGTTGAAAGTTTATTTTTCACTTGGTAAGACTATAATAAATTTAGTTTAATCCTTTATCCAAGTGTGAGCAAACAAAAATACGAAAGATTATATGAAAGAATATGAGTTCTTGTCTATTATTATTTATTATTATTATGATGATGATCCAGGCCTCCATGGAGTCACAAGATTAGGTGCAGGAGGCACAACCTAGGAAAACAGTTTATCATACCACTCCATAAACTCATTGACCGTTCGTGCTCTCACCACTTTATCAGGCAATGCATTCCACAGTTCGACTACCCTCCATGCAATGAAACCACTCCTTACCCTCCTGCTCACAACTTCCTCTCATTATTTCCGGGGATGGCCCCCCCTTTCCTCATTCCTACCCCCTGTTCTACCAAATGAAAGAACTCCCCAACGTGCCAATCCTATAACTACCGGGGAACAATATAAAAGTCTATGGTATCACCTCTCCTTCTTCTTCTCTCTACCAGACTCTGCAGTCTACATTCCCTCAGCCTAATTTCATAATTAGCATTGCATAGTCCTGATACTATCCTTGTTATCTGGCTCTGCACTCTTTCCACAGTTAACTTTCCCCTTCAAATCCTGAGGACCAAATTTGATCACAATAGTCTAAGTGTGGTCTGATCAGGGTTTTATGCAATGACAACTCTTATTTCCTGGATTCAGGTTTCTTTCAATCATCATCCCCAGATCCCTTGCCTTCCCCACTTGCTCTATTGCCATTCATACAGAGTATGGAGCCTCCCATCGATGTATCCCAAACTTCGACTATGTTTTGCTGCATTAAACCGAATCCCCTATTTATTTGCCCATCTGTTCAGTTTATTCAAATCCTCTTGCAGATCTTCTACATCTGTACTATTACTAATTACCTCTCCCAGCTTCACATCATCTAGAAACAACTGAATATCCCCCTGCAATCCATCAACAATGTCTTTATGTAAAGGTTAAACAATATAGGTCCTGGTACTGAGCTATGTGGCACCCTACTACTAACCTTTCACCTCCTTGATGCAGCTTCCCTATGCCTATAAGATAGTCAATCCTGAATCCAGTTCAGTAACCTGACATCTAAACCCATGTGCTGCAACTTAAATATCAGCTTATCATGTGATACCCTGTCAAGTGCATTGGTAAAATATAAAAATTTAAAAAAAGGCAGAATATGGCTTTCCCTAGTTCTGACATTAAATGCACAGTCAGGCAACACTGTGGTCAGTGGTGGCTGACCTGTGAGATAACTTTCTCCCAATCTCTGCTGAATTAAATTCATTTCAACAAAATGTTTGCTTAAAATCATTCAAGAATTGAACTGAATATATAAAATTAATTCATTAAGAGATTAAGAATATACATTTCGTTATTTATTTATAACTGGCATTATTAATACATATACACTGCAAATGCATATAATGATATATGAATTTGTGTGAATTTAATTAATGAACAGAATTCTTGTCATAAATTCTTTCATTAGTGTAATTTACATAATGACGATGATTCTTCAAACTATCCTAGTTTTGTGAAATAATCTTATCCTAAATACAGTGATTTCTCAATTATCTAACCTTCAGTTGAAATTTGTCAGATGACTTCTGGGACAGCTTCGTGTATTTGTACCTTCAGTTATCCAATCAACAAAATGCACTGCCATTTTTGTGGTTCTTTGAGAGATTACCACTCGCTAGTATTTCAGATGACACAGTCCTTATAGCCGAATCTGAAAATGATCTTCAAAATTTAGTCACAGAAATTTACAACAGAAGCTTAGATATGGGATTAATTATTAACCTAAAGAAAACAAAGTGCATGATTATATCAAAAGAACCAATAAATAAGAAATTAAACATAACTGTTAACAAAAAGAAAAATGAACAGGTTCCGTCTTTTATATATTTGGGGCAAACGTTTACAAATGGAGGAAATTCCCTTAAAGGAATAAAAAGAAGAATAGAGATAGCAATAAAAGCTATATTGATATGAAAACTGTTCTAACATCCAGAGACATTAATATAGACACCAGAAAAATATTAATAAAATGCTATATCTGTAAAGTCTTCTCTACAACAGTGAAATATGGACTCTAAATAAAGAAGCATAGAAAAAATTAGAAGCTTTTGAAATGTGGACTATCAGAAGAACATTGAAAATATCATGGAAAATGAAAAATGAAGTGTTTTAAAGAAAGCAAAAATGAAAAGAACATTAATCAAAATAATTAAAGAACAAAAACTTAAATATTTTGGACATCTAACTAGACAAGAAGGCATTCAAAAATTAATATTAGAAGGGAAACTGGATGGAAAAAGAGGGAGAGGTAGACCTAAGAGAATGTGGTTTGAAGACATTAAGGATTGGACTGGCTTGAATTACCATAAATGTTCCAGAGTAGCAAAAGAAAGAAAAAAGTTCCGTGACGTCGTTGCCAACCTCCTTCTAGGGGATGACACTTGATGAAGTAATTCATTTATATTTCGACATGTTGAATTTTCATTTTTTGCTTTGAGTGCTAATGTTATACTGTTTAAGCTTTTTTCACATTTTGATTTCATGTTTTTAATGTTTGCCCCCTCCATATTTAATTGTTATTCTCTTTCTATCTTATATTTACAGTGAAAATAATCAAATGACTTGACTAAAAATTGTGAATGTAATAAAAAAATTTACTGTGTGTTTTCCTATAATTATTTCTTGTTATGATGTCTACTACGTAAGTCTCAATCTTTTATCCTATGGTATTAAATATGAACATAAGAATGAGTGGCTGGCTGCTACTACTCAGAATGTGTTAAAACAAATTTATTTGTTTTAATGTTTGTTTCATTTGGACCTCCACAATTATATTTATTAACAAGATCTCCGATGAACTTCGAGTGGATGTTGTTATTTATAATAATAACAGCAAAGTTTTTCAAAATAATAAAAGTTACTATATGACAGGGGTGTTTAACCCGTTGATCGTGGAGCGATTTTTGGTCGATCTCTTGTGTATTCCTCCTTACTTACAAATTTAATTAAAACTGAAAACATGATATTTTATTTATCATTATTTTGTATTATTTTTAATTCACTTTAAGTGTATTGCTATTGTTTATTTTTTGTTAAAATTTTCATATCAGTAATTTTCTTATAAGTCTTATATATTTTATAAACTATATTCTATATAATTTGTAAACTATAAACACCACTGCTATATGAGAACTTTAACAGTTAAATGGATACAAAAATGTATATATTTAACTGTTAAACCCTTATAGAGAAAAATGAACAAAAGTCCTCCATTATAAAAAAAAGTACTTCATCATAGTAGAAAGAAAAAAAAAACCTAATATACGTAATTAAAATGTAAACATAACTATTATTAAATTATAATAAAAAACATATTTCTTGTTATTATCATTATTATATGAACAAATGAGTATTATTATACCTGCTGTGGCATACCTGAAAGGTTGCATAAAAACAATGATATCAGTTATACTTTAATTCTACTTTGCAATGAAGACAGAAATTCAAAATTTTACTTCATTTTAATTGTTAAATATATTTATAATTTATTTTTATATTGTGTGTTATATTTCTTAAAGAAAATTTAAAATTTCTTGGAATTTATATATATCCTTTCTCTTAGTTCAATGGTTTTGAAAAACTGCAGTCCCTGATGCCAAAAAGAACTTCCACAACTATGTATGCCCTTCAGCCAGTAAAGGTGATATTTAGATTCAGATATTAAACTGTAGAAAATTTTTCAAGAATTATATAGCATATCACACCGTTATGAATTTATCTCATACATTGCTTTAATTATTATTTTAATTATCATTTGTGGTGGTTATTTAACATCTGCCCCCCCCATTAACCAGTAGCATGTTAGAATAGTTGGATGATAAAGCACAGCATCGTCGTTGTATGTTACGCTTTCACACAGGCCTACAATGGTATCCCATGTGTTCATAGGGCCAGTTTGCCAACTTTGCGGGAGGAAAAATCCCAGGATAAACTGGGGAAAAATCCCTGCTGTTCAAGCCCAAGACCGTCTAACTTGGCTATGACTGAGTAAGACCCAAGCTCCTCACGTCGCTGATGGGAATCGAACCAAGGACACTCCTTCCCCGTGCATATGGTTGCGAAGAGCACAGGCACTAAGCTAACCTCACAGACAAAGCACAGCAGAGTTTGAAAAAAGAAAAAAAAACATAAGCTTGCATTTAACTGGAGGTTGAATTGGGGTCTGATTAAAAGTGTTATGAGACCATTAATTTCATGTTGTGATTAATAAATCTATTCATTGAAACATATATTTATAGTAATATTTAAAAAAGTGAAAAAATAAGATTTTTTCACCTTTAAAAATGAATAAAAATAGAAGAAATAAGGAACTGCCAAGATCTTCATATCCACATCTTTGCAGTTCCTCCAATTCTGCCTGCATTGCAGCCATTTAGTTCCCAGGAAGTTTTCATCCATCTTCTACAAAAGAGGATGAAACTCTATGGGATCTTAAAGACAGTCCCAATAATTCAATGTTTAGACAAAGAAATTGTTAATCCACTATAAAAATTTATGGAAACAACTACTGTGTTAAAGTAAAACTTCAGTTAAATATAAACCAAAATTTTTTGTTTACATTAAACTGAAGTTTTACTCTAATGCTGTAATTGTTTCCATAATTTTGATAATGAATTCTGATCACCATGTAACCATGATGGAAAAAATTGTTAATCCTTAACATGGCAGATTATAATGGAAAAATTATTGAAATGCTGAGTGCCCTGAACATCTACAGACCAATTGAAATGGACATAGACAGAACAACATGTTCACATGGACAAAAAATTTTAATAGGTTCAGTGTTGTCCACATGGGACAATTGAACTTTTTCAATGAACCAAAATTCATTGAGAATTATAATCATAATTAAAATTATGATTATAATTAAAAATTATAATCAGAAGATATTTTTGAGAATGGGGCTGGTTGTGGGAGGACTAGGGGACATCCATGGAAACTGGGCAAAAGTGTGGTTAGTAAAGGTGTTAGAGCTGGGTTCTTTACTTTTAGAGTAGTGAATGAGTGGAATGCGCTCCCTGAGTCTGTAGTGGATGCTGTGACAGTGAATGAGTTTAAGGCGAGGTATGATAGATACTGTATGAATGTCAGATAGTTGTGATGAATATGATTTGGGGCCTCCCTCGATGAGTCTAATGACTCCTTGGAGTTGCCCGTAATAATAGTAATAATAATAATGTATAATGGGAAGGGAAGATTTATAATGCATAGCAGTATACATGTCTGCAAGGAGATGTGCTTTGCATTATGGGAGATACTGAGACAAGGAGTGATGAGAGCTTGGTCCACCTTTGCTAGGAGTTGCCTAGTGTTGCACTACCTTACCTCAGTCCTGAAGATATTTTCAGGTGCAAACTTTATCCAAGTGCAAGCAAACTTTGTTTGCTTGCACTTGGATAAAGGATTAAACTAAATTTATCATTGAGATTTGTATTATTATTATTAAGAGAGACCTCCAGGGAGTCAGAGACTCATCAAGGGAGGGGCCACATACTACACACACACACCAGCTATCATACTTATTCTTGAATTCATTCACATTGCTTGCACTCACAACATCCGATGGCAATCCATTCCAATCATGCAGCACCCTCTGAGAGAAAAATCCTTACACCCTTCTTGGCAGCCTTCATTCTCAGCTTCCAAGGATGCCCTCTCATCCTTTCCCCACCCTCCATAAACTGAAAAATCCCATCAATTGAAATCCTGTATGACCCTTTCAGCAGTTTGTAAGTCTCAATGATATCACTCCTCTTTCTCCTATTTGATAGAGTCTGCAATCTGCAAATTCTCAACCTGTCTTCATAATCAGTATTTCACAATCTTGATATCATTTTTAACATTAAAAAAGTGCCTTTGTACTCTCTCCAATATATCAGAATCACATCGGAAACCAGGAGACCAGACCTGCGCACAATAGTCCAAGTAAGGTCTTATCAAGGCCTTGTAAAGAGGCAAATTAACATCCTTATCTTTACATGTGAACATTCGTTTGAGCAATTATCTTTTGAGTTATTTGCAATCTTTGCCACATGGCCCCTGAACTTCACTCCCTATCTATTAACATTCCAAGATCCCTAGCCTCATCACTTTCTTCTGTCCTAATCCCAGCCAATATAATATGACATTGGATAGGTAATCATGCCAAAGTGAATGACTTTGCATTTACTCACATTGAACTGACATCCATTTTCCCATGCCCACAATTCCAGCTTATTCAAATCATTCTGCAAGGACTGCATATCAGCAGCATTCATGATTACCCTTCCTATCTTTGCATCATCAGCAAATAACTGTATGTTGCTTGTCAAATCATTCCCAATATCATTAATGTACAGATTGAATAACAGTGGACCAAGCACTGATCCTTGTGGTATACCACTTGTTACCGTAAACCTTGCAGACCCAGATCCTTCGTATACCACTTTTTGATATCTATCAGTCAGCCATCCTCTTATCCATGCTAATGTTGTATAACCCAAACCCATTTTCTCCAATTTATGCAGCAGTCTGTCATGTTGTATTCTGTCAAAAGCCTTAGCAAAATCCAAAAGTATCATGGTGTATCCATTCCTCTTGTCTAGTTCAATGGTAACATTGTCAAATATCTTGAAAATATATCTGCCGTCTGGACATATGATTTGGATATGTCAGGCATCTGGTCCTTTAATCAAGATTAACACTTTCCATTATTATTTTAAATTCACCCTTAAATCAGAAAATAGCAACAAACTGTCTTTACTCAATACATTAATTTAACCCTCCCTCTCGTCCGGTGGTATGACCACAGTGTAACCACCTACTTATTTCTCTTTGTGGTAAAGTTCAGGTTAAGATAATCTACAATTATAGGACCCTTCCTCAATGAAGCCCTTGGAGAAGTGTGCATAATAGTGTGGGCTGATCTATAATTCTTAGAGAAGATGCCATCTGCTCAACAGTGAAAAATAAATGGCTCCATTGCATATCAAAACATCTAGTTGTTACCTTATAGCCATTTCATAAAAAACTCAGCACACATGATCAAAAGAAAAGTATGTAACGTTTCACATGCCATTGTGTTAATAAGTTTGGATACTTCCCCATATTTGCTAATGTCTCTGCTGAGGAAATCTTGAATTATCTGACTGATTATTTGCTTGAAGCATGAACATTATTCCATCACCACATATCAACTACTGTCAGAGCAATGGGAAAGAATGTGCAGATTATGAATACCTTTTGGTCTTTCTATGGGATTCCACTGTCACGTTCCTTTACTTACTTTTACTTGGAATGGTTTGAATGTATGTCAGTAGATAATTTTTTTTTATCTAAGCCTGCTAACTGGATTTATTATTGTTATTATCATGATCGTCAATGTGGTTAGCCTAGTGGCTGTGCACTTCACAACCATATGCCTGGGGAAGGAGTGTCCTAGGTTCAATTCCTGTCGGTGATGTGAGAAGCTGAAGGATCTCAGCCATAGCCAAGTTAGCTGGTCTTGGGCATGGACAGCAGGGCTTTTTCCCCAGTTTATCATGGGGTTTTTCATCCTACAAAGCAGGCAAACCGGCCTTGAGAACTCAACACTATGGACATAGGATACACTGGGTGTAGGGCTGACCACCTTATCCTGTGAATGGTTTGAGGTCCGATGATTAATAAGCCCTCGACACCGCAAGGTAAAAGAGGGCAGAGGAAAATGAGATGAGATTATCACGATCAAGCCATCAGGAAGAGGCTTATCAAATTTGATCCTGCAATGTATTCTACTTATCCACACTCAATCCCCCCCCCCCCCCCCAAAAAAAAAAAAAAAACTTTCTCCTCACTCCCACATTCTGCCCCAGGAATTTGCAGAATGTGGACTGTTTTCAAAACATATTAATTAATCTCTTTGAAAATTAAGCAAAGTAATACATTTGTATCATCATCAAGGCCGCTTAGAGCCTCTTCATCATCCCAATAATCTGTTTAATTTTCGCACGATATAGACTCTGAATTCTAGATCTTTATGTCAACACTCCAAGATATCTCATTTCCTCCATCTTCTTCAGTACATTCCCAACAACAATACAGAACGTCTCATCATTGCATTCTAAATTTCAAAGCTTTTCACTTTGCTTCATTAAATTGGCAGCTCACACACACAATCTATTCAAACTCTCTTCACCTTTTCATTATCTGCAAACTTAATTTCCACTCTTCTAATATCATTAACATTATTATTATTATTATTATTAATATTAACATCTGACCTGCATGAAGTCAGAGACTCATCGTGGGAGGTACACACTATTGCACACAATGCTCATCCAACGGTGCTTTAAACTGATTCAATATGTCTACATTCACAACACACTCAGGCAATGCATTCCAATCACCAACCACTCTCCATGCAAAGAACCTACTCCTCACCTTGTTATAGTACATCAGTTAGCGAAACATGATCTCCAATTAATGGTTTCAAAGGTTTCTTTGAAACATGATATAATGGTCTCAATATAATGGAAACATGTAATTGTTTCAATATAGAGTCTTTCAATACACAACTTATGATGCTGCTCTTCAAACAGGCTGATCTCCATTTAATTCACTAAATCCATCTTTCTCACTTTTAATACCAACTTTTTATGTTGGAATCTATCAAATGCTTTGGTAAAATTTAGCTATACTGTTTCATCTCTCATTCTGTTGTAGTATATGATAGCACTACATGAAAAATTTACATCACCATTAACTTCCTATCTACAATTTTCGTCCAAATCAATTTGTTACCTGTCAAGACTCCGACATTATCAGATCTTTTATTTCTATTCTTCTAAGGCACTTTTTACTGTATCAAGCCACCTATATCCTGGTCTTCCTCTGGATCTTTTTCCTGCCAACCTGGCAGAGAACACTTGTTTTGCTAATCTTTCCTCTCCCATTCTTGTTTAAGTGAGCATACTGCCTGAGATTAGCTCTGCTAACACATTCCTGGGCGCTAACAATGTCAAGATCTTTCCTAATATCCTGGTTTCAATATGATATTGCCATTTATGCCATCTGTTCATGCCCCTAATCTTTCTCAGAACTCTCATATCTGCAGTCTCTAATCTTTGGTCAAATGTTTTATTTCTAACCCAGCTTTCAGATTCATAAGTTAAAATTTTCTTGAACACTGTCTTGTATGCAGCTAATTTAATGTTTTTCTTTTCTCTCGTATTCCATATAAATTTATTTATTCAGTTGACTTCCTACCATACTAACTTTGTTGATTCTTTGTCTATTTCCATATTCAATTTACCATCTTCACTAAAATTTAACAGGTTTAATACCACTTTTCTTCATAATGTGATCCATATACATAACGAATAACAGAGGGGATAATGTACATTCTTGTGTGACACCAGATTTAACATTGGACCATCTTCATGTACTTCCTTCAATTCTAACTGCTGACTTACAACTCAAATAAAGACTAAGTATTGCTTGATACAATGACCATTGACAACTGTACTGTTTTGAATAGGCACCTTGTCATATGCTTTTTCCAGATCTATAACTTAAAATACATATCTTTGTTATTATTATTATTATTACCCAAGACTCGCATGGAGTGAAAGACTCATCTAGGAGGTCCTTTTATCCTACACACAGCACATCATATCATGCATTAAACACACTCAAATTCTCTGAAGACACACACTCTCAGGCAAGGCATTTCAATCATTTACAACTCTGAATGAAAAAAACCTGCTTCTCACTACCCTACTCAACTACTCATATCCTCTTTATACAGTTTCCAAGGATGACCTCTGGTTCTCCCCTGATCTCCCACTATTTTCTGTAGAACCTCTCCAGCATTGATCCTATAACAACCCCTTACTAACTTGTAGGTCTCTATCATATCTTCCCTCTTCTTCCTATCCACCATAACTCTGCAAGTTGCATCTTCTCAATCTTTCCTCATACTCAACATTCCAGAGGTTAGAAACCACCTTAGTTAGTCATCTCTGGACCCTTTCCAACATCTCTTCATCCTTCTGAAAACCAGGTGACCAAATATGGGCACAATAGTCCATGTGTACCTAATCAAAGTCTTATACAATGGAACAAGAATCTCCCTACTTGTACAAGTCAGTGTCCTCCGTATCATTCCCAGAAGCCTTTGTGTTGTCTTCACAGTTTTAGTCATGTGTCCCCTAAATTTCAGATCCTTATCCACTATCACCCCCAGATATCTTATTTCCTCCACCTCCGACAATATATCCTCACCAAGCATAAATTCTGCATCGCATCTTTGTTTTCCAAATTTTAAAACCTTACATTTTGCAACATTGAACTCACATCCCATTCCCATATCCAGTCACTCAATTTATTCAAGTCTTCTTATAAGGCCACAACATCTTTTCTACTTTTCATGGTTTGTTCCAACTTTGCATCATCTGCAAACAACTGAATATCTCCATCCAAATCTTCACCAATATCATTAATATACAAGTTAAACAGCAGTGGCCCTAAAACAGACCCCTAAGGCACTCCACTAGTGACTTTCCTTTTCCTGGATATCACTCTCCCATACACAACTTGTTGATACCTATCAGATAGCCAGTCTTCAATCCAATGCACCAATCTAATATCCAACCCCATTCACTCCAGTTTGACTATATACTTCTCATACGGTAATCTATCAAAAGCCTTTGTGAAATCCAAGTATATTACTGTGTATCCTTCTCCTCTGTCGAAGGAAGTTATCACCTTATTGTAATAAGTAAGTAGATTACTAAAACATGACCTCCCTTTACCACACCATTTGGCAACTCCTATAGGTAGAGATGACCTTGCTAACGCTTCTGGCTGGTATCTCCACTGGGGCCTGGCTCCCACTAAAGAGACCTCAATAAAGGTCGAAACCTGTCTGGGTAGTGGCCCTTCCCTTAATGCATAACATTAGACATATCTGCAAGGAGATGTTTTGCATTATGGGAGATACTGAGATAGGAGTGATAGTACCTTGCTCCACCTTTGCAAGGCGTCCACCTGGTGTTGCACCACCTTACCCTAGTCCTGAAGATACTTTCAGGTGCAGACTTTGTTTGCTCACACTTGGATAAAGGATTAAACTAAATTTATTATACTTTAGCAAATAAATGCTGTCAAACAAAGATAATACCATTGTTTTCAACCCAATTCTGGATTCTAGTTCTCACAAGTTTGTCCAACAACTTAACTCCATCATCTGATACACAGATAGGCATATAGTTTGATGCTTGAGTTTTATCACCTCCTTTATGAAGTGGCACAATGTTCCCATGATTTCTCAATTATTTGTTGTAAAGTGAAAATCTAATCCTGACAGTCTCTATTTGGCTTGAATCTAGCTTGTTCTTCACCAAGCTTCCCTCTCACAATCCTTCTCAACCATTTCTTGCATAAATCTTACCAGGAAGACTCAGTTGGGAAATACTTCTGTAATTCTCATATTCAGTTTTATATCCCTTTTTATATATGGGTACTATGAGAGCACCAATCATCTGGAATTCATCCCTCTGTGTAGGTCTTTTGAACGACACAGTGCAGTTACTATAAGACTTGTATACCTCCATATTTGAGCATTCTCATCTAATATAATCTACTCCAGCTGCCTTTCCCACATTTCAGGTTTTTAATGGCTTTTTCTACTTCAAGTATGGATATGTATTCCTGATTGTTTCATTTAGTAATTTTTTTAAGTAATAAGGATATCTTTTTTTCTCCAGTTTTCATGTCGCCTTTACCTTCTCTAATTCCTTTTACAGCACTCTTTCTTCCATTTCTGAATTTGAGCACAACAAAATCTAACTCTCCCATATCCCCCCCCTTCCAAAAAAAAATCCTTTCCACATCCACACCAGCATAAACACAAATGTAAGTGGTTACACCATCATTTAAATATATCCATATAAACACCTATTTCTGCCTGAAACTTGTATATCAATTTCAACGCGCCTACACACCCAGAATCTCCAAACAACACCCTGTATGAATGCTTCAGTGACAAGATTTGCAATTTTTCCTTTGTGCAATACATTCTATGCCAGAAAAAAATAAATCTCAAATCTCTCTGTTTTTTTAATCCTTTTTGACTTAGGTTTTACTTGCCTCTTTCAGGTGAATTCATCTGCTGTCTCTATCACATTGCAAATTCTCAAAATCACTCTGACTTCCCTAAATTTTTATGAGTATGGGTCTGGAAAGTTATGATAAACACCTAGAACAAAATGATAAAATGATATTAAATCAATTGATGTAACCACAAGAAAGAATATACATGGATTTAAGAATATAAGAACATAAGTTACCTTCACAACTCTGCTACTAGTATGTTCTTTCTTGTGGTTTATCAGCTGCTTTCATATCATTTTTGTTCTAAACTTCAGAACTTTCTGCCCCCCCCCCCATCCCTCATATCTTGCAAAATTTGATGATCTGCAGTCCAACACTCCAAATTTCAAAGTCATTTTCCTGGATGATTTTACATTGAATATTCCATTATTTCCAATTCCACTGCTCAATCTGGAAAGGGATGCAAAATATTCCCTATAAGCAATAATGTAATGCATATCATCCATCGTCTAGCCAGAATACTAGATAATCCTCTCTAATTCTGGTTCTGTGGAATTCATCAAGACATGAGAAACCATAATCCTAGGCCAATTAACAAAAAGGGCTTCCTGCTACTTGCATTCATCATTTTTATTACTATGATTATGAGAACCTCCTGGGTGTTAGGGATTCGTCAAGGAATGCTACATACCACTTACACCAGCTGTCCAAACTTTGCTTGAATTCATTCACACTGCTTGCACTCTTTGACTCAGAATGCAAGCCAATCCAATCATAATTCAATCAAGCACTACTCTGAGGGGGGAAAAAGTCTTCTTCCCTCCTTTTTCCTTTAAAGATGATGGTGCCAGTGATGGTACTAGTCCTTGCTTTTCTTCATGTATTCCTTGTTCTATTTCTTTTATACTATCCCATCTTCCAGAGTAAAATCATTGGGATCCAATGTGCTGCTGTGTTTGTTGTGCAGTGTGACCCACAGACATCTGGTAAGGGAGATCCTGGTAGTATCATAAGTTTTCACTTCTGCTTTCACAAGACAAGTGGTTTGTAATGGCCCAGACAGGATTATTCGGCTAATAGGCTCACCTGCAAGTGTCAAGAGTGCTGCCATATGCCTGCTTCCCCAAGGTCCAGGGACAGGGGGGCAGCTTGCCAGAGAGTGGCTCCATGATGGGTGAGTAGCTCTGGAGCTAAACAAAAAACTTCTTGAGCATGAATCCTTTATCCTTGGTTTTTCAGGTTCATTAAACCTAACCAAGTAATGATACCATTGATACACCTTTTTTTTTTTTGATAACAGAAATACAAAACAAAAGGCGCAATACCATGTAAATGTACAAGTTTTTCTAATAATCCACGCAACAGGTGAAAAGCCAATAGATATAGTAGAAAATGGTTTAGGACTAGCAGGTTCTCCCAAAACAGTTAAGAAACTAAATTGTAGGAGCATCCTTGTAGAAACATCATATCAACAACAGTCTGAAAAACTACTCACAGCAATGTCAATAAGCAGAATAACCAATAATAGTTACATTCCATAAAACACTCAATTCCAGTAAAGGAGTGATCTCAGAATCCGATCGCTCAGATGTTTCTTATGAGGAGATATGTTCAGAGCTGAAAGATGAGGGGATGACAGATATGAGATGCACTTCATCTGTAGGGATGGTAAACTGGTTCCAACCAGAAACATAATCCTCTTTTGATACTCCTAAAAACCTTCAACATCTGTTAAACCAGAGTATCTCAATTGTCCTGTTAGACTGTCCATCCCTAATCCAATAAGATGCCTCCAATGCCAGAAATATGGACATGCTGAAACTGTCAGTTTTGCATGGTAGTAAAGTGCATGATACGAAATTTTATTGTGCTAAGATATCTCAATTTGAAGATCATCAAGGGTATTCCCTTTCATATCAGAAGTGGAAAGATGAAAAAGAAATACAACACATGAAAACAGAACAAAATATATCATATCAGTATGCAATAAAGAAGTTGGCCACTACAACAACTGTTCTGAGATCCTCTTATGCTGAGAAAGTAGCAGTTAAGAAAATGCCGACAGCTACTCAAATGCATATATCTATTCCATCATTTTACAATTTTGCCATACTTAAAATTTATGATCATGATCGTTTCTCTGTGGAGTGTATCAATCTTAGAATGTGTGGTCCCACTACAAAAATGATTTCATTCAATGAGAACACACTTGTGAAAAACATTATGGCAAGGTAATAGCCTAAAGATAAACCACCATACTGTCCCACAGAAAAAAATGGATACTTCAGTATCCAATGAAAGTAACATGAAATTACTTAGCGAACCAAGATGTATTGGATATTTTTCCAGAAGAAGAGATGGACACTGGCTATCCTTACTTCGCAAAATTTAATGAGAAATATAAACCTTACAAGGGTAAGTCTCCAATCAAACATCCAGTGAAAACTGTTGTGGATTTCAGCAGAATCAGTGATATCAAGCACCTGCTACAGAAACACAAACCTTTTCTTTCTTTTTTTCAGGAAACATATTTGCAATCCAGTGAGGACTGTTCCTTCAGGAATATCACTCGGACAGAATTGAAGATGGTTCTTCTCAAGGTAGAGTAGCTCTCCTCGTAGGCTGTCATACTTCTTCTATCATGTCCAACTTTTACTGTTCTGAAAACAGTAGTGATTCGCATATTTGTGGAGTTTCCTATCACACTATGCTCAATATATTTACTGCCTAGTTATGAATTAAATGAAACAGAACTTGATAATCTCATATTGCAGCTTCCTCAGCCCATACTCCTAATGAAAGACTTTAATGGACATAACATATTGTGGTGTAGTGCCAATATGAATAGAAGAGATCTTTTCATTGAGCAAATGCTTGAGAGCCCATGACCTCTCCATTATTAATAGCAGAGCAAATATCTTTTCCATATGCCTAACCACTTGTATTCTTCAGTTAATCTTACAGTTTGCTCCGCTGTAATTTTTTTCACTGCTCACATGAAATATCACAGAAAACATATACAGAAGTGATCGTTTTCCCATTATTAGCACTATGTCTTCACAGGAACCACGTTCTCTTACATGGATGTCCATGAGTAAAATGGAACAGGCTGACTAGAGTAAATTTTCCCAACTTCAAAAATTTAATACTGATACCTTGTGCCAAACAACTATCAACAAAGCAGTGAAGTATATAACAGATTGTATTGTATTTGAAATTACTGCAGTAATTTCAAAAATCATTCAGATTCTCACTCTATTCAAAGTCTTGGTGGAACCTAGAGTTCCAAGCAACCAAGAAACATCAACATGCAGCATAGGGTGTGTTTTGTAGATACTTGACCACAACAAACTTAATAGCATTTAAACGTGCTCAGGCCAAAACATGTTATGAGATGTCAGAATCAAAAACTATCCTGGATCCAATTTACATAATCGAGTAATCAAACATCCAATGCAAAAATTGCATGGGATATAATCTAGAAGATGAAAAGTAGATAAAAGCACATCAATTGTCTACCTTTGAACATAATGGATGTATAGTTACTGATCCCAAAGCTATTGCAGACACTATGGGAAAAAAAACTTTAACAGAATTTACTAAAATAAAGAGCCAAAAGACTTCAGTTTGGTGATGCAAATTTATATAAATCAAGTGGATATTAAATTAAGTATTATTTCAAAGCCGAATGTGGAAACTATGAAAGTTTCATAAAAAAAAATTTACCAGAGCGCTTACGGGAATACACTCGCCAGCATTCACGAGTTGTTCTAGTGAGGACCACTTAGAAGACATGAGCACTTGCCCAAGTGTCCATATATTCACCTTCAATTGTTTCAGTGCCCCTTAGGGGTGCTGGAGCAATCTGGGTTCCCAAATCAGTGGTTCCCAAAGTGGGCAGTACCACCCACTTTGGGAACCACTGATCTATACCATTGCCATCTACTGCCCACCACTACCACCACTAGTATTTTCACAGACAATCACAAACATCCATACCCACAGCAGGATTTGACCCCTCCACCCTTTTTTGGCTGGAGAGCAGATATGCTAACCACTCAGCCAATCAAATTTTAAAACCTTACATTAAATGTAAGGTTTTAAAATTTTGGATCCACAGATGGGATGCTTCATACTCACTTGGTGGAGTTATACTGGGAGAAGTAGAGGAAGTAGGGGATCTTGTGGTGACTGTGAATAGGGATTTAAAGTTCCATGAACATATTGCAAAAGTTGTAAATACATCTCAGTAAATTGCAGCAATGTTGAGGAGAACACTGACCATGAGAGATAAGTGTGCTGGTTTCATTGTATAAAGCTTTGATCAGAACATATCTGGATTTTTGTGCTCATATCTGGTCACTGGAATTTGAAGAGATGATTGACCTTAGAGTGGGTACAGAGATGGATAACAAAAATGATGTAAGGACTTGACAACGTTAATTATGAGGACATGTGCGCTGCAGAGTTTAGTGGATGGAAGGCAAAGGGAAAGATATGATCAAAAACATCTCAGATTTGGTCCCCATGATTTGAAGGGGATAAATTAACTGATAACAAAGATGGTTTCAGGACTGTACAATGATAGTTATGAGGATCAGCTGAGGGAATGTGGACTGCAGAGTTTGGTGGATAGAAGAAGGAGAGGTGATATGATTGAGACTTTTAAACTGTTGAGAGGTGGTTACAGGGTTGACACTGGGGAGTTCTTTCACTTGGTTGAACAGCAGGAAGGAGTGATGACAAGAGGCCATCCCTGGAAGTTACGAAAGGAAACTGTGAGCAAGAGGGTGAGGAGTGGTTTCTTTGCATGGAGGGTGGTTGAACCATGGAATGCATTGCCTGATGGAGTGGTGAGAGCGAGAATGGTCAATGAGTTCAAGGAGTGGTATGATAGACTTTGTGTTTCTTAGGGGGGGGGGGGGACCTTCCCTTGATGAGTCTTGATAGACTTTGTGTTTCTTAGGAAGGACCTCCTGCGAGGAGTCAAAAGACTCCTCGCAGGAGGAGTCAATGGAGGCCTCCATGGAGGCCTGAATAAAAATAATAATAATAAAACATTTAAGCTGTTGAAGGGTTATTATTATATTAACACTGAGAAGATTTTTCATATGGTAAAATGAGGGAAAGGAAGAAGGACAAAAGGCCATTCCTGGAAGTTGCAAAAGTGGTGGTGAGTAAAGGTAAGAAGTTTTTTGCATGGAGAGTGGTAGTAGTTTGGAATTCATTGCATGAGAGGGCAAGGAACGTGCAGACTATGAATGATTTTAAGGAGTGGTATGATAGACTAGTTGATCTCTCGTGATTAATCTTGTGACTCCATTCACATCAGGAAAATGATTAATGATATATTTGTTTCAATAATGAAATACTGTGAGTTGGCATAATCAAAAAATTTCTAAAAACAGAGGAAAGCTCATGTAAAAAAAATATTACTATACTATTTTTGCCTTAGTATTATAGTTGTTATCAGTACTGGATCATGGAATGTAGCCACATGAGTAGTTATGTAAGATAACTAAATAGAGTGAATAATTTCCTAACTTAATAAAAAAATTATATGAATATAATTTTTTTATTAAGTTAGGAAATTAATAGGAATATAAACAAAATAAAGTTAGATAAAATTAGCAAATTTAAAAAGTACATATATCCCACAAATGGGATATATGTACACCATTGTTTCTGTTTAAGTTAAGACAATGAAGTATAATTTCAAATGTTTCTTTATTAAGATGTTCTGTGAGGAAAAAATTTTTATGAAGGACGGCTTTCTTGTTCCAATATACTCTATATTTAGTGTTGGTAGCATGCTTCACAAGTCCAGAATGTTCAGGCTTGAGGTATTTAATGTAAGGCTTGTGTTCTTCTTGATGAATGAAAGCAGATCTTCTGGATTGTCCAAAATAAGATAACCCACTTAATCAAGGGATCTGGTAGATGCCTGGATAAATAAGAGCTGGGAACTTGTTCTTAGGAGAAGCAAGAAAAGTGGAGATTTTTCAGATTTTTCATGGGTGAAAGGCAACAAAAATATTCAGTGGTTTAAAAACTGGCACTATACATTCAATAAAGCTGTGCACATAAGGGATAGGAACCATAGCTGTTAAAAGATTTTTTGATAAATGAATCCTTAAAATCATTACATAAAAAGGTGGAATTAATATGTTGTAATTCTTTCTGGGGTCACTTAAGGGTCAAAGCCTAATAACTGGGAGGATCCCTCCACATCACCTTTAGCAATGCGGAGAACCAACTGGGGCTTCTCATTTAATGTCCAATCCTCACCTTCTCATGGTGCATCCTGTTAGTAGGTGTCTACTCGGTACTGCATGAATGAGGATGGGCTGGCAATTTTGGACTTAGCTGACCAAATTGTACTTTTTATTGTCTTAAACCATAAAATTTATGTAATAATACAACATGATGAGATTCATTCCTGACTGGGACATCGCCTAGTTAAACATGCCCCCCCCCACTGGTGATTTTCACACATGACTCATTTGAAAATGATCCTCTGCTATCACTTAGATGAAAACATTTGTCTTAAATGTGCTCCAAAAATAAAGTTCCTTCCAGATCATCATCCTACATGGAATAATTTCTTTTCTCTACTCTGGAAGGCCTGATAGAAAAAAGTGGTGATTTATATAATATTTTATTTTATTAAAATGAATATTGCATTATGTAGACTATAGATAATGATTAAAATTTAGTGAGTTAGTGGTTATGGTTGGGACAAATGATTTGCTTGAGCAGAAAAATAGATTGGATATTAGTGTAAAATCTTGTATAGACAGAAATTTTATATTAAATTCCTTCTATACTGATTTTACTTAGGAATTTAGATTAGATTGATTTACTTGCAATTTTTGTAAATATCTAACTGTTGAATTACTAATTCAACAGTTAGATACAACAGATAGTACAACAGATAGTACAACAACAAAGAAAATTATGTATAAATGAAATGTAATAATAGAATGTTTAAGACAAAGAAATATCCCAGACAGATTAAAATAAGACCTGAGGCTATCACATTTACGAAGGTCAAGAACTACGGGGTTTCCCGCCTTAACGAAGCGACCGAGAAAGGTGGCAGGTGAAGAACCATGTGAATACCCAAGGGAATGAAAGGGTAGCAAAATCCAAGGTCAATGGAGTAGCTTAAAAGGGGCGAAAGACATTGAGGGCAAAAAGGGGTAGCCGCCGTCATCACAGAGCAGGTTACCATGTTTTTTTCATCAGAGAAGGTCAGTCGTCATAGTGGAAGTTTGTTGGGGAAGGTCAATCGTAAGCCAGATGACCATTAAAGAGGAGAGGCCGTTATCGATGGTCATCACTGGATAAGCATGCTTTTACTCAGTTTTCTGTTCCGGCTCCAGGTTCGTGTATGTTCCATCGATTCTAGGTCAAGGGACCTGTTCCAGCCAACAGATACCTGAAGATGTTAGATGGGTCATTTAAGCAGTGAAAGAAATGAGTTCCGGACTTCCAGCTGCCAAGGTGCCTGCTGATTGCCGCCAGTAGAAGTGTCCCGTCGATGTCGAAAAGAGGTGCCCGTAAGTGAGAAGAAACATCGGAATGAAATAGATGGTAACAATATCAAGGATCTACCGACATGGACTAGCAGATTTAATACAAAGTAAGGTCTTCTATATATGATTAACTAAAGGCATGAATTGTAGCAGAGATTGTTTAGCATATTTTTTTGTTAATATTACTTAAGGACTGAAGGAAATTAGCTATACATTGAGAATTTACTTGCTTAGTTTTGAGATAAAATAGCAATTGTTGTTACCTATTGTTTAAACTTACGTGTTGTATAGTATAGTAGGTCATTTCTAATATATGAATTAAGTGTAGGCACAATTATTACCATAGTCTGTGTACATAGTGAAAATTTGTCTAGGTTGAATAGTTAAGCTCCTAGCTAAAGTTAATGAGAAGTATTGAGTCAGAAATAGTTTTGTGTTTAGTATTAACCTTTACTGTAACTTGATTTGTATGAAGAAATTATTTTGTTTGTCAAATAATTTGCCTGATTCCTGCATACCAATGCACTGCTCATAAAAATCGAACCTATGTGACTTCAGGGGATAGTTTACCATGACTATAAAATAGAGATTTAAATGTTGCTTGATAAAGTGTTGAGAGTTAGAAGTATTTCCGTGCTTAGCGAAGTGTTTTTTCTTTGGAAAGATATTAAAATCTTATCTGCGATTTCTGATGGCGCAGCTGAAATAAAAATAAATTTTCAGAAATCAATATTGTAAAATACACTTGCTGTATAACAAAGGAATTTGGCTGTAGCCCAAGGCAAATTCCCAGGTTATAAAATTGGATGCACGCAAATAACATAGTTACAACTTTGAGAAGAGGGGGGGGTCAAAAAGTTAAGATAAAGGATTAACTGTAGTTGATTAAATCAAGCAACGGATTAAAACAACTCGGCATTACGACAAAGAATTAAGTTAAGAAAAATTAAGTAAAGCTGAAATATTGATTATAGACCTTTAAGTTAAGTACAATAAGAAAAAAATATAAATAAAATAAAATATAATTTTACAAAGACACAGCCGATTAAAATATAAATTTTACATTAGCATATTATAGAGGACAATGAAAAACAACAGTGTAGTAGGAAAGGTAGTGTTTCTGTTGCCCAGGTATGATGATGATGAGTTGTGGCAGTGAGAAAAAATATTGAATGGAATGTTAGTGAAAATGTGTGAAGAGAAAGAATGCAGTTTGTGAATAAGTAGGACAAGTTTGAGGGACGAATGGAGCATATAAGAGCGATGGACTGCATCAGAATGGTTTTGAAGTGAGTTATTTGGGAAGGTTGCTGTTGTAAGTGTAATGAATGATGCAAACAAGGTATCAGTGAAAGTCAAAGATGATGTGAATGAGCAGGAGAGTGGACTAGGTGAGACTGATGTGGTTGTGAATGGAGAAGAGAATGTGAGAACAGGAAAACAAGTTGAACAGGGAGACACGGTATAAGGAGACTGAATTCTTAAAGCGGTAATGATTGCAAGTGTGTGGATGATAGGCAAAGGAATGGAATGGTCAGGAATACATGGGGGATTAAATCTGGGAGGCTATATGAGATGAGGAGTCACACATGGGGGATAGTGTGAGAAGGACTGGTTATAGACCAAGAAATGAACTGGTATGTTTATTTATGAGTATCAAAAATATGGAGATGAAATTGTTGCATTGATTGAATATATTGAATATATGTGCTCAATAATAGTTGGAATAAGTGAAATATAGTTGGATGAGAATGACCTCTTGATGGGAATAGAAATGGATGGATATGATGTTTTTTTGTGAAGATAGGAAAAGAAAGGAAAGAAGGAATGGGTAGTGTTTTGAATCATTATGTTGTGAAGTGAAAGTTGTTAGAATGAAATATTTCGTGGGATGTTCCTACAGACCAGGGATTGTGGAAGATGGAGACAAAGAAACATATTGGCAACTTGACTTAGTTAGAAAGTAATGGGTGATCATTATGGGTGATTTCAACTATGGCAATATTGATTGGAATGAAGAGATAGCATCAGGGGATAAGGAGAATGAATAACTTCAGTTCTTAAGGGACAACAATCTTAGGCAGTATGTAACAGAGGGCACGTGAGGGTTAAGAGTCTTAGATCTGGGTATATCATCAGAGGATGTCATTGTGAATGGAGTGTGTGTATAATTTTCTCTCATTTGAAGAGTCTGACCCTGAAGTGATCACTGAGTGGCAGCTAGTCACATGAGAACTTCTATAAAGGGATATATGTGGAACTACAAGGGGTAATTTTGGAAAGCTTAGAAGACAACTGGATGCTCTAGCTTGAAAAGAGGAATTGAGTGGGAAGGATCACTGCATGGGCATTGATCGAGTGCTATTTAACAGCAGCAGCGTGTGAGTGTATTCCAAAGGTGAAAAGTAAGATGTAAATGTAAGATGGATGAATGAAGAGATTAAATATGAAATATGGAAGAAATATGCAGGCCTTCTTCAACACAATATAAATGTTGCTAATAATCAGTTGCATGAAGAGTACAAAGAGCAGGTCAGAAAAGTAATTCTATTGATAAAGGCAGAAAACATGCAGTATGAGAAGAAATTTGCTAATCAAGCTAAGAAAGCTCCTAACGAGTTCTTTCGATATATGAAAAGTAGAAGGAAAAATCACTATGAGAAAATGATGCTAGTTGAAAATGACTGACAGATTGGTAACCATTGCAGAGGATATAGTTGAATTACTCAATGATCAGTTTATTAGTGTATTTCAACATCAGGAGAAACTGTAATGTAAAGGATATGGCAGGAGAGGAACTGATGGTGAATGAACAGGAAGTATATGAGAAATTAAAGAACTTGAAGCAATTAAGGCAGTGGGATTTGACAGTATATCGCGACATATCTTGATTGAATGCCCTATGGAATAAATGGCACCTTTTGAACAACTGTTTAACATGAGTCTTGCAACAAAGAGAATCCCAATGGAATGGAAGGTGAGGAAAATTGTTCCACTTCACAGAGTGGTGAGGGGGGGGGGAGATAAGACTAAGACTACAAATTATAGGTCAATCTGTGTGTCAGGGATTGTTGTAAAGGTATTAAGAGAAGTTGTTGAAGACTATGATTCAGAAGTGGAGTGATAATAGCGGTATTCTTTATGATGATCAGTATGCATTTGTTAGGGAATGTCATTTCAGCAATCTCCTTACATATTACAATGTGATAAATTCACTCCATGAAGGAAATGCATATACAGTGGTGTACTTAGATTTTTCAAAGGCCTTTGATAAACCACCACATGAAAAGCTGGTAGCTAAACTAAAACAGGAAGTATTTGTTAGGGAATGTCATTTCAGCAATCTCCTTACATATTACAAGGTGATAAATTCACTCCATGAAGGAAATGCATATACAGTGGTGTACTTAGATTTTTCAAAGGCCTTTGATAAACCACCACATGAAAAGCTGGTAGCTAAACTAAAACAGTTGGAATTAGTTGGATAGCTGATTGGCTGTTGGACGGGTATCAGCAGTTTGAATATGGAGGACTGGTATCTCAAAAGAGGAAAGTCACTAGTGGATTGCCCCAGGGATCTGTTTTGAGACCGTTATTGTTTAACTTGTATATTAATGACATTGAGACCAGCTTAACTGGAGATGTGCAGTTGTTCACCGATGATGCATGGGAAGGCTATGAGAATTAATATATTAATATTATATTATAATATATTATAATATAATATAAATTTTAATAAGGGCTATTAAAGCATAAGTTGTGGCCTTGCAAGAGGATCTGAATAGACTATGCAAGACGACAAATGATTGGAGCTATCAGTTTGATGTTGCAAAGTTCAAGGTCTTCAGTTTTGGTAGGCAAGTTTTGGGATGCAGAGGATACTATTAATAGAGAAATTTGGAAGTAGGTGGAGAAGAGGTACAGAGCTCAGGGAATAATGGCAGACAGAGACTAGAAGTTTAGGGATCACATTGTTAAAATTGTAAGAACAACTCAACAGATTGTGGCAATAATGAGGAGGAGGACAATGACATGCAGAAGCAAAGATGATATGGTTCCTCGGTATAAGGAACCATCAGGCCACATATGGATTACTGTGCACACATTTTGTCACCTGGTTTTCAGGAGGATGATATATTGGAGAAGTCCAGAGAAAGTTTACTACGTTAGTTAATAACTTAACACGTATAAACCAACAGTAATAGCTTTAATGAAATAATGGTACAAATATTTCGTACTGAAAGTAACAGTATATTATCAGTGTAGAACAAACAGTTAAAGGAATGGAATACAAAATACAGAATAGTTGGTGGATTACCAATTAAATTAAATTGTTGCCATATGCCAGAAGATTAATATTAATAAAATATTATTAAATAATGCTTAAAAACTATCATTGATGGTTGCATAAGATGAGAATCTCCCAAACTTTTGGGAGGGAGAGAGACAATCATTTCAATTAAAATTCAGCCGATGTAAAAGGGCTTCGCAGCTTTCTTTAAATAGGCGTTCATATTTAAACCTGCATCTGTAGAGAAGACAAGCTTTATCCCACTGGATATTATGTTTAGTGTCAATGCTATGTTGTGCTAGACCAGACTTATGAGGTTTCATGTATTTGATATAATACTGATGTTCCTTCATTCTTTTTTCCACAGAATGGCCTGTTTGTCCAAAGTATGATAAATTTTATTGTGAAAGGAAACTGTGAGCAAGAGGGTGAGGAATGGTTTCTTTGCATGGAGGGTGATTGAACCATGAAATGCATTGCCTGATGGAGTGGTGAGAGCAAGAACGGTCAATGAGTTCAAGGTGTGGCATGATAGACTTTGTGTTTCATTGAGGGGAGACCTCCCCTCGATGAGTCTTGATAGACTTTGTGTTTCTTAGGAAGGACCTCCAACGATGAGTCTTTTGACTCCATGGAGGCCTGAATAATAATAATAATAATTACATTCACATGGTATCTGGTAAACACCAGCTAATGAAAGAGGTGTTTACCAGCTCTCACACATATGATTGCTTTTGACAGGATTTTCCTTTCTCTATTTATGTTTATGATCATTATTTGTTTATTTATTTTATTTATTTATCTGTCCTTAGAATAAAACCAGATATTATCTTGTTGTGGATGTGGAAATGCACAGAGGAAAGAAAACTGTTAATGTCTGCTCACCACTGAAAGTTAGTATTACATTAATAAGGGTATTTATTTTATTTATTATGACTTTTTAGGTATTATTTATAAAAGTAAAAGAAATGTATGCTTAATGAGTGCATGTATATTAGTGCATGTGTATACCAGTGAATTTAGCGCTCCTGTAAAATTGGTGATTTTTGTCTTTTATTGTGTATTGTCCTTAGAAAATTAGTGTTTTATAGTATATTCATGTAGATTTTAGTGTTTTATAGTATATTCATGTAGATTTTAGTGTTTTAGTGTATTTATTATTTTGCAACATATTTTTATTAAGATACTTCAAGAATAAGTGTAAGTTTAAAATTACACCAAAAACACACAAGAAAAGTAATGCTAACAAAAACACTGCAAGAAGACGAGCCACGCTAATGAGGTTATTGGATATCTGGAGGAGGTTATTGTAAATTAATTAACCTGCAAAATAGCAAAAGTAAATGATGCGGGAATATTACAAAATGTCGAGAGGCATTTAAATAAGCATAGGGAGAAAATGAAAATTAAGCAGCAAAATAAGAATCCACATAGCACGGAAACAGGTCAGGAAACAGGTAAGTCAGGAGGTAACAGAAATCAGGTAAGTGACGATGTTAGTAAAAAGAAAGAAGTTATTCGGTGTGGAGAACTCTATGATAAAGCATACTATTGATGAGCGAGTTATGACTTCGAGTTTTCCTAGAGCGAAAATTAAGAATATAAAGGAAGCAATTCAAAAACAGAAAAGAAAAGTAAATGAGATCGTAATTGTAGTAGGTACTAACGACTAAACTATCGATAAGTTTAGTATGAGAGGTACATGAAACGGTTGTTGGAAGATGCAAGAGTGAAGAGTGAGAAAGTGAAAATCATCTATTTTATCATGATATGATAAAATGAATTAAGAACTTATTAAGAAAAAATAAAATGATAAGAATTAATTAAAAATGAATTAATATACAAGTTAAAGATTGCTGTTTAACTTGTATATATTAATGATATTGGAGAAGATTGGGATGGAGATATTCAGTTGTTTGCAGATGATGCAAAGTTGGGATGAACCATGAAGAGTAGAGAAGATGTTGTGGCCTTACAGGAAGACTTGAATAAATTCAGTGAATAGGCACAGGAATGGGGATGCAAGTTCAATGTTGCAAAATGTAAGGTTTTAAGATTTGGTAAACAAAAATAGGATGCAGAAGTTATGCTTGGTGAGGATATATTGTCAGAAGTGGAGGTAATAAGATATCTGGAGGTGATAGTGGATAAGGATCTGAAATTTTGGGGACACATATGCAAAATTGTGAAGACAACACAAAGGCTTCTGGGAATGATGAGGAGGACACTGACTTGTTCAAGTAGAGAGATTCTTGTTCCATTGTATAAGGCTACGATTAGGCCACACATGGACTATTGTGCCCAGATTTGGTCACCTGGTTTTCAGATGGATGAAGAGATGTTGAAAAGGGTTCAGAGGCAAATGAAGATTAAGAAGGTGTGATAGTGGTGTGATAAGAAGAGGTGATAGTGGATAAGGATCTGAAATTTTGGGGACACATATGCAAAATTGTGAAGACAACACAAAGGCTTCTGGGAATGATGAGGAGGACACTGACTTGTTCAAGTAGAGAGATTCTTGTTCCATTGTATAAGGCTACGATTAGGCCACACATGGACTATTGTGCCCAGATTTGGTCACCTGGTTTTCAGATGGATGAAGAGATGTTGAAAAGGGTTCAGAGGCAAATGAAGATTAAGAAGATGCAACTTGCAGAGTCTGGTGGACAGGAGGAAGAGGGCAGATATGATAGAGACCTAGAAGTTAGTAAGGGGTTGTTATAGGATCAATGCTGGAGAGATTCTGCAGAAAATAGTGGGAGGTCAGGGAAGAACCATAGGTCATCCCTGGAAATTGTATAAAGAGGGTGTGAGTAGTGGAGTGAGAAGTAGGTTTTTTTCATTCAGAGTTGTGAATGATTTAAATGCCTTGCCTGAGAGTGTGTGTCTTCAGAGAATTTGAGTGTGTTTAAAGCATGGTATGATGAGATGTGTGTGATAAAGGACCTCCTAGATGATTTTTTGACTCCAAGGGACCTTGGGTAATAATAATAATAATAGATGGCAAAAGATTCGATGCATAGGCTGTGTAGAAGGAATGGGTGTGAGTTTTTGGATATGTGGAGTGAGTTCGAGGGAAGATTGAATTTGTATAAGAGGAAGAGCTTACACCTGAATGCGTTTGGTATCAGGAGTCTAGAAAAACAAATAACTGGTATGAGACCCAACATAGAGAGTCAGGGAGACTAAATTATAAAGGAAGGAATGGTGGAATGTGAGTATAAGAGCAACAATGTTATATAACTGTGTTAATGACAGGAATGGGCTTTATCATGGAAATGTTGACGAGGAGAGAACGATTTCGATTTTATGTTCTTCTGGTCCTCTTCCTGCTGTCCACCAGACTCTGTAAATTACATCTTCTCAATCTTTCCTCATACTCGACATTCCAGAAGTCAGAAACTACCTTACTCAGTCTCCTTTGGACCCTTCCAACATCTCTTCATCTTTCTGAAAACCTGGTGACCAAATCTCGGCACAATATTCCATGTGTGGCCTAATCAAAGCCTTATACAATGGAACAAGAATCTACCTACTTCTACACGTCAGTGTCCTCCGCATCATTCCCAGAAGCCTTTGTGTTGTCTTCACAATTTTGGCTGTGTCCCCTAAATTTTAGATCCTTATTCACTATCATCCCCAGATCTCTTATTTCCTCTACCCCCAACAATATATTCTCACCAAGCATAAATTCTGTATCCCATCTTTGTTTTCCAAATTTTAAACCCTTACATTTTGCAACATTGAACTCGCATCCCTATTTCCGTGCCCAATCACTCAATCTATTCAAGTCTTCCTGTAAGGCCACAACATCTTCACTACATTTCATGGTTCGTCCCAACTTTGCATCTTCTACAAACAACTGAATATCTCCATCCAAATCTTCACCAATATCATTAATATACAAGTTAAATAGCAATGGACCTAAAACAGACCCCTGAGGCACTCCACTAGTGACTTTCCTTTTCCTGGATATTGCTCCTCCATACACAACTTGTTGATACCTATCAGATAGCCAATCTCTAATCCAATGCACCAATCTAATATCCAACCCCATCTACTTTAGTTTGACTGTCAACTTATCATGAGGTACTCTATCAAAAGCCTTTGCGAAATCCAAGTATATTACTGTGTATCCTTTTCCTCTGTGCAAGTAAGCAGTCACTTTATTGTAATAAGTAAGTAGATTACTAAAACATGACCTTCCTTTAGCAAATCCATGCTGTCTATCAAAGATAATACCATTGTTATTAACCCAACTCTGGATACTAGTTCTCACAAGCTTCTCCGACAACTTAACCACAACACCTGACACACAGATAGCCCTATAGTTTGATGTTTGAGTTCTATCACCTCCTTTATGAAGTGGCACAATCTTGCCCTCCTTCCACTCCTTAGGAACTTGACCGAGTGCAAGACTCATATTAAAAAAAATATCAAGGCAGGTGTCAACTACCCGGCACATTCTTTCAGAATACGTGGTGATATATTATCAAGTGCCACAGCCTTATTAACATCTAGTTTACTCAACTCCCCATACACCGTTTACTCACCTACAGTCAGCCTCTCCTCCCCATCATCAACTGTACTCAATCTGCATCAACTGCACTCAAACTCTGTAAGTGTTTGTCCTCCTTCAGTGAGTCTTCTAACTCAATAGAGGCCTTGGGAAAAAAAAAAAATTATCTATTTTGGTTTCACCTTGAATGCTTGCAGTGGCAGTGCATTTGTCACCTATGCTGGCAACTAATTCCACTTGCCAGTATTTCATTACAGGAAATCTATTTCTCACTGTTTTACAACACTCATATACATCTTTCAGAAATTAAGAGGTGAATTCCACCATCTGTTAATGTGCATAATGTGTGATACTATAATGGTTATTACATCATGTAATACACTGACAAAATATTATTATTATTACCACCCCAAGACCTCATGGAGTCAAAGACTTATCTGGGAGGTCCTTTTATCACACACACATCTCATCATACCGTGTTTTAAACACATTCAAACTCTTTGCAGACACCACATTCTCAGGCAAGGCATTCCAACCATTCACAACTCTGCACAAAATAACCTGTCTCTCACTCCCCTACTCAACACCCTCTTTATACGGTTTCCAGGGATGACCTCTGGTTCTCCCCTGATCTCCCACTATTCTCTGTAAAACTTCTCCAGCATTGATCCTATAACAACCCCTTACCAACTTCTAGGTCTCTATCATATCTCCTCTCTTCCTCCTGTTCACCAGACTCTGCAAATTATATCTTCTCAATCTTTCCTCATACTCGACATTCCAGAGGTCAGAAACTACCTTAGTTAGTCTCCTTTGGATCCTTTCCAACATCTCTTCATCCTTCTGAAAACCCGGTGACCAAATCTATGCACAATAGTCCATGTGTGGCCTAATCAAAGCCTTATAGAATGGAACAAGAAACTCCCTACTTCTACACATCCGTGTTCTCTGCATCATTCCCAGAAGCCTTTGTGTTGTCTTCA